>NW_028318111.1:2771500-3104500 GCF_062004578.1 Staurois parvus | reverse complement strand
GAAAATGCACTAGATCGCAGCGGCGCGATCTGTCACCGGCAGTGTACCTCAGACACGGCCTATGACAGATCTGAGTACCGGCCCTCGTTGCCGGTACCATGTGACTTGCTGTGACCAATCACAGCAGGTCACATAACAGTTGTATACATTGGATGGCTTCATTCATGCCATCCATTGTATACTAGTGCCTAGCTGTGAATGGTCCCAGAGATCACATGCACATGTCATGTGATTAGCTGTGGCCAAATCACAGCTAAGCACAAAAAAAAAAAAAAACCTGAAAGAATCGATGTCATTCAGGTAAATGCTTGCTTATAGCAAAGTAATTCTTTGCTATAAGCAAATTGAGTAAAAAAAAAATAAATACTGATCACTTCCCCAAAGTAGTACAATGTTACTATGGTAACATTGTACTATTTTGGACATAGTGAAATATGAAAAAAAAAATCATAGAAAAACAAAAAACAATTTAATAAAAAATTAAAAATAATAAAAAAATTAAAAAAACTATTTAAGAAAAATGTATATATATATTTTTTCATACTGTCACCAGTCAGTGTCCCTGATCACCGCCATGCCAGTAATATGATGACGCTGTACTGCACTGGTGACAGTATGTAAAAAAAAAAAATTGTGAAAATAATTTTTTGCATTTTTTCATTTTCCGAAAAATGATGACAAAAAAAATACAACTTCAAAAAACTTGCCATGCCTCTTATAAAGTATGTCGGACTGTCTACTCTGCAAAAAGGGGTCATTTGGGGATATCTGTACTGTTCTGACATTCTGGGACCTCAAGATATTAGATTGGCCGTCAGTACTTCAGGATTGATCAATTTTCAGATCTATCCCATAGTTTGCGAACTCTATAACTTTCCTACAAACTAAAAAATACATTCTAATTTGGGTTATTTTCACCAAAGACATGTAGCAGAATACATCTCGGCCTAAATTTATGAAGAACAATTATTTATTTGCAAACTTTTATAACAGAAACAAAGAAAAACGTGGGTTTTTTTTTTCAAAATTTTCGGTCTTTTTTTTGTTAATTTAGCAAAAAATAAAAACCCCAGTGGTGATTAACCGCTTGCCGCCCTGCCACTGTATATATACGTGTGCAGGGCGGAACTCAGGCGCAAAACCACGTTTTAAAACGGGTTCCGCGCTCCCGACATTTTTGCCGGCAGGGGGTGCGCGCGCTCCTGCCGATCCGCGGGTGACACCATTCGATCCCGGAGGGATCAATCATTAGATTTCAGCCAGTGATGTCTGGCTGAAATCAGATGATCGGTCCCTGTCCTATCCTGTCCTGTGTTGAAGTTTACACAGGACAGGATATGATGTCATTCTTCTCTGCCTGGACACAATCCGTTCCAGACAGAGAAGAAACAGTAAAAGTGAGTAAAACACTACACATTTACAGTTAGAACACACCTAGGTCACATTTAACCCCCTGATCGCCCCCCCCCAGTTAACCCCTTCACTGCCCTGTCACCAGTGTCACTGATCAGTGAACCGATTTTTACTGATCACTGTATCAGTGTCGCTGGCGACTTCCGATAGGGTTAGCGCCCCTCCCAGATAGCGGTAGTTTGCCCGCTAGTACACCAGTAATCCCATTTAACCCCTTAATCTCCCCCCCCCCAGTTAACCCCTTCACTGCCCTGTCACCAGTGTCATTGATTACAGTGAACAGACTTTTACTGATCACTGTATTAGTGTCACTGGTGACTTCCGATAGTGTTAGCGCCCCTCCCAGATAGCGCCAGATTTCCCGCTAATACACCAGTAATCCCGTCTAACCCCTTGATCGCCTCCCCCCCCCCCCCCCCCCCGAGTTAACCCCTTCACTGCCCTGTCACCAGTGTCATTGATCAGTGAACAGATTTTTACTGATCACTGTATCAGTGTCGCTGGCGACTTCCAATAGTGTTAGCGTCCCTCCCAGATAGCGCCAGATTTCCCGCTAATACACCAGTAATCCCGTCTAACCCCTTCATCGCCCCCCCCCCTGAGTTAACCTCTTCACTGCCCTATCACTAGTGTCATTGATTACAGTGATCAGATTTTTACTGATCACTGTATTAGTGTCACTGGTGACTTCCGATAGTGTTAGCGCCCCTCCCATATAGCGCCAGTTTGCCCGCTAATGCACGGGATTTTTTTTTTACCAAAAACATGTAGCAAAATACATTTTGGCTTAAATTTATGACTAACTTTGAGTTTACGATATATTTTTTATAGCTGAAAGTAGAAAATATTGTTTTTTTTCAAACTTTTCGTGTTTTTTTTGTTTATAGCGCAAAAAATAAAAAGCGCACAGGTGATCAAATACCACCAAAAGAAAGCTCTATTTGTGTGAAAAAAAGGATGTAAATTTCGTTTGGGTACAGCATTGCATGACCGCGCAATTATCATTTGAATTAGTGCAGCGCTGTATAGCAAAAAAAGGCATAAATTACAGTATCTATACCATAGTTTGTAGACGCTATAATGTTCACACAAAGCAATCAATATACACTTATTGGGATTTTTTTTACCAAAAACATGGAGCAGAATACATTTTGGCTTAAATTTATGACTAACTTTCAGTTTACGATATATTTTTTATAGCTGAAAGTAGAAAATAATGTTTATTTTTTAAATTTTTGTGTTTTTTTTGTTTATAGCGCAAAAAATAAAAAGCGCACAAATGATAAAATACCATCAAAAGAAAGCTCTATTTGTGTGAAATAAAGGACGTAAATTTTGTTTGGGTACAGCATTGCATGACCGCGCAATTATCATTTGAATTAGTGCAGCGCCAAACAGCAAAAAAAGGCCTGGTGATTAAGGGGGGTAAATCCTCAGGAGCTCAAGTGGTTAAATACCACCAAAAGAAAGCTCTAGTTGTGTGAAAAAAATGGTCAAATTTTAGTTTGGGTACAATGTTGTATGAGCGCGCAATTGTCATTCAAAGTGTGAGAGCGCTGAAAGCTGAAAATTGGCCTGGGCAGGAAGGGGGTAAAAGTGCCCGGTATGGAAGCGGTTAAGCACTGCACTATAGCTACTTGACATTGGGCAGGTGACAGTTGGCCGTTTTTGAAAACAAGGGTCAGTTTGACAGAGTCTATACCTGGTAACCTCCATAGCACAGTGGTTAGAGTGCCCGTCTAAAGAGTGCATGGTCGTAGGTTCGAGGCTTACCTCTGCCAAGTGCGTCTTTCAGCATGACTATGCAGTACTGGACATGAGATAAATGGATGTTACCAAATTTTTTTTTTTTGGGCTTTGTTTTTTTTTTTTAACATTCATTTTCTCTCATTTTATCTATTTGGAAAGCCTTTCATGGTCCCAGTGCGGGTAAAAGAGTCCGGACTGGAAGTGGTTAACCAATTGAGCTCCTGAAGATTTACCCCCCTTAATGACCAGGCCTTTTTTTGCTGTTTGGCGCTGCACTAATTCAAATGATAATTGCGCGGTCATGCAGTGCTGTACCCAAACAAAATTTACGTCCTTTTTTTCACACAAATAGAGCTTTCTTTTGGTGGTATTTTATCACCTGTGCGCTTTTTATTTTTTGCGCTCTAAACAAAAAAAACACAAAAATTTAAAAAAAAAACATTATTTTCTACTTTCAGCTATAAAAAATATATCGTAAACTCAAAGTTAGTCATAAATTTAAGCCAAAATGTATTCTGCTCCATGTTTTTGGTAAAAAAAATCCCAATAAGTGTATATTGATTGCTTTGTGTGAACGTTATTGCGTCTACAAATTATGGTATAGATACTGTAATGTATGCCTTTTTTTGCTATACAGCGCTGCACTAATTCAAATGATAATTGCGCGGTCATGCAATGCTGTACCCAAACGAAATCTACGTCCTTTTTTTCACACAAATAGAGCTTTCTTTTGGTGGTATTTGATCACCTGTGCGCCTTTTATTATTTGCGCTATAAACAAAAAAAACACGAACATTTTGAAAAAAAAAACAATATTTTCTACTTTCAGCTATAAAAAATATATTGTAAACTGAAAGTCATAAATTTAAGCCAAAATGTATTCTGCTACATGTTTTTGGTAAAAAAAATCCCAATAAGTGTATATTGATTGCTTTGTGTGAAAGTTATAGCGTCTACAAACTATGGTATAGATAATTTGAAATTTACACAGCTTTTACTTTCTGACCGCCCATCACATCTCTTGAGGTGCTAAAATACCAGGATAGAACAGACACCCCCAAATGACCCCTTTTTGGAAAGCAGACACCCTAAGCTATCTGCTGAGAGACATATTGGCCCTGATTCACTAAGATGTGAGTGTAATAGCAGAGACTGACCATTCAGGCAGACTCCGGTCAATCAATCAGTGGTCTGACCAGCGTCTAGCAAGCTCATTAACGAGCGTCTACTGACTACTTTGCCATTAGTGAATGAGGTATCCTGTCTGGCACATTTTTAGGTGCAATACTGGATATATTCGCTAGATGGCGTTTTTCTGATAGAAAATTCTAATACAGCTGTACTATTACATTCTGAAAATTCTCTTTTGCTATTTTTTTTTTTTGCTGTTTCTCCAAAATGATCAGGAAAGTATTGCATTTACTAATGAATGTCATACATTCTATTTTCAAATGTTAAACATTTTCATACTTATATCTCAAATAATTTATATACTTCTAATTTCCCAATATAGTTATATATCTTCATTCTCTTTAATCACATAACTATTCTATGTTAAAGACAAGTGCAGCGCTATAAATGCATGTGATCAATAATGAACGCATGTAAAAACCAAAAAGTGTAAAGAATTGCAATAATGATGTAAACTGGTAAATCGTGCTAAAATAAGTTCATATAATTATTCCTGAATAATGGAATGTCCTTGGTGTGAGAGTACCAACTCAGAGAGTGCCTATGAATGGCACATGTGTTCTCTCCGTGACGGACAGTAGTGCATGAACTCGTGAAAGGTAAACCACCCTTGGGACTGGTCTACACTCACCAGAACAAAAGTATTAATGTGCATGGGTTATACACATCGCACATCTGGGGGTGCAGCGGTATGCTGGCAGCTATGGGTTAGTCATCCAGCTCCATCCATCCATCCATCCATCCATCAGGGTGGGTGCCCAAATGGTCCTGGGGAGGAATTAGCTCAGCCACAGGAGCCAGAAAGGTGCTCAATAGTGTAGTACACTGTCACAGGGGTGGATGACCTTTCACGAGTTCATGCACTACTGTTCGTGGTTATATTTATCTTGTGTAAGACCATTTTACTAGTCTATATCATTTGACCAGCGCTCGCTTTATCATTTTTAAACAATGTAACTATTCTACATTATAACTCAAACTGTGTTTCCCACAGTGGTTTAGTGGTTAGAGCTCAGAACTTACAGCACTTGGGTCATGGGTTCTAATCCCAGTCTTGGCAACATCCCAAAAAAATGGAGATCAATTTTCTGGGTTGTGGCAGGAATATTGATCAATCAATTATGATTTTGCCTAATGACTAGAAAGTGGATGAATGTTACTTGCGTACTGTTCTACTGCCAATTAGGTCATGTGCAAGTTTCATGCCGTGTATATTTCATTGTAACTTTTTTCTCTTTTAAATCTGTCTCCTTATACAACTTGACCCCAAGCCCCACCCCATCATCACCTGTCCCATATGCAAATCTATGGATCACCGCCCCACTCTTTAACTATCTATTTACTGATCAAGTGAATGTGTCTCATTTTCTATCAGCTACAGCTCAGATCTCACATTATTATACAATTGCTGATTGTATCTCACCACTAGTCTGATTGAATTCACAATTCCTGGTCAGTCCTGTTCCCTGACCTCTAATAACCTTTAGGGCCAGTTCACACTACATGTGTTTCAGTTGCTTTTTCAGCATCACAAACGCACAGAAAGAAGGTTATATGGTTGTCAATGTCATAGTTCACATCAGCGCTTGCATTTTCAATGCATTGCAGGTGCTGTAAACAAAGTTGACCACGCTGCATTGTTTCTGCACAGAACTGTACTGGAACACATTGAAACGTCCTTGAATGTACTAAAACGCACATGTCCCTAACTACATTGAATACAAAGAAAATAGAAAAAAATAAGTGGAAGGGATACAAAAATGCAATGTAAACATGTCCAAAACGCATCCAAAATGTACTGGAACACACTAAACATGCATGCCAAAAGGGCATGAAAAAAACCCATCAGGAACACATCTAGACTGTTTCTATAGTGTGAACCAGCCCTTAGGACTTGTTCACACCATTGGTGGTGCAGAAACGCATGCAAGAACACACATTTTCCAGCACAGCAAAGAAATGCAATGCCCTGTGTAGATGTGCGCAGGTACCATGATGAAAACGTTGTTGCACCTACACACGTCTATTAAAAACAGCCCCATTCACAGCCACAAATACGCATGGCACCACACTACTGTGCGGTTAGGTGCGACACACTTGGAAAATAACATAAAAATAAGCCAACATGGCTAAAACATATCTTGAAAATATGGGGACTCTGATATCCGGCGACAGTCCGTTCACGAACGAGAAGCAATTCTGCACCCCTAAAACCAACATAGAGGAAAGGGATGGTCAAATTGCTGTGCTGCTTCCAAACCACTTCTCGCATGCCAGGGTCATTATGCAGGTCCTCGATGCCAGTTCTTGCCTGCGGCCACAAAATATCCACTGGCCACAAGTGAAGGTGAGTGGAGGACGTGAAGGTGGATTTCTACCAGCTTCAACCGCAAGCAGTACCACTCCTGAAAAATGAGAGCAAATAATCATTGACACGTCATCATGACAGTCAATTCTCAGTGCAGGCTATCTAGAGTGTCTTTCCTTTTTAACCATTTCAAGAGTTTAAGGAAACATTCTTGGAGCATCTACTGTGTTTGGAAAGGCCAAAGGTCCCCCCCTCCCCCAGGCACACTAATGCTTATGCAGGCCATAGACGGGGAGAAAAACAGCCGATTTTTCTTTTAAAAAATGAAAAATCGGTTGTTCAAGCGGCCGACGTTACCAGCAATGGTAAAAAAAAAATCGGCCGATTTTCATCCCGTCTACAGCCGGCAAAAAGTGTCCCTGCAGAGAGCTCCGCTATTTCTTTGACAGTTCTTTGACATTTATAGCGGTTGCAACAATGTATTTGTATCCATTTCGGATACAGATGTTTTTATTCGGAAACAAATAGATACAATGTTGCAACCGCTGTAAATGTCAAGGAACTGTCAAAGAAATAGCGGAGCTCTCTGCAAGGACACTTTTTGCCATACTGGAATTCCTCTCATTTTTCATCCTTCTTCTTCCTCTTCTTCTTCCTCTTCTTCTTCATCATCATCCTCTTCTTCTTCATCATCATCCTCTTCTTCCTCTTCATCATCTTCTTCTTCTTCTTCATCATCATCCTCTTCTTCATCATCTTCATCATCATCATCCTCTTCTTCTTTTTCTTCTTTTTGTCTTCCTCTTGCAGGTCACTGCTCATGTGCAGATTTTTCTATCAGTAAAAAAATCGGCCGATTTGCCCATCATTGCCGCAAAAATCGGCCGATCGGCAAATTCGGCCGTTTTTTTCCAACTTTACCGAAAAAAAAAATCTGCCAAAATACCGAAAAACGGCCGAACAAATAGCCCACCAACGATCCGAAAATCGGCCGATTTTATTTTCGGCCGAAAAATCGGCCGATTTTCGACCCATCTATGGCCTGCATAAGATATGGTGTGGCCCTAGGGTCAATGTGTGTTTAGAATACTTCCAAAATGCACATACAAAAACACTCCATCCAAATGCATGTTGCATTTCTATAGCATGTTAAACAGAAGAAAAATGCACTTACATAATGTTAACATGCGCAAGTAAAAATAGACAAAATCCACATCCTTTTATTCTGGCTTCACATACATGCATTGTGGTCTAACACCGCACTCCTGGGCAAATCACATGCAATTTGTGTGCGTTGCAATTAGAGACAAACATTTTGCACACCTCAAATTGCACCGCATCCGGGCCAAAAATGTGCAGGACCCTTTTTCAGGGTATGCACATGGGTGTGAATAGGCATGCCATCCAATTTGGCAAATCGCAATACGCTTTGTGTACCAATATTGGTGTGTTGGTAACTCCACCTAGAAAGCCGCAGCAGGTGGCATGAAGGGGTTGCGGTTGTGATGCGGTGCAGCGCTTGCACAGAAAACACTGCAAATTTCACATGGCATCTGTGTGACACCAGAATGTGCCAATATGTGGCTTGACAAAGCACAGTGGTCAGTGCAGATTATTTTCAATCCATGTTTTTTTACACTTTTCATTCACTGGTTTAACTCAGGTGATCATTAATCACAATTATCTCCGGAGATCACATGCAGCCCCTCAACCATCTACACATATCTCTGGAAATCTATACAGATCTCCTTGAAAAAATGTCTCCTCTCCTCTTCGGAAAACAATTGTCCTCCACCTCATAAACAGGGGGACAGAGAAGACTTCTCCTTGATAACTAAAATCAGATGAATTATCTGTGCTTAATAAACATACACCAATACTGCAAATGCATTGTACTGTCCAAGGCATTGCACACTAATGCATTGCACACTAGAAATGTCAAATGCGTTAGTGTGTACAGTGCATGAGTGTAAAATGCTTTAGTGCACACTGCAGTGTACAACGCATTGCACACTGTAATACTCTGTACAAAGTAATACCGTGTACACCCACACATTGTAGACTGTAATGCACTGTACACTGTCATGCAGGCTGGAGCTACGCATTGCACACTGTGATACGCTGTCCACTGTCATGCAGAATCCAGCAACACATTGCACACTGTGATACCGTGTACACCAACACAT
This sequence comes from Staurois parvus, assembly GCF_062004578.1. NCBI lineage: Eukaryota > Metazoa > Chordata > Amphibia > Anura > Ranidae > Staurois > Staurois parvus. The sequence goes on along the minus strand of NW_028318111.1, from coordinate 3,095,653 downwards.
TGTAGAATGTAATGCATTATACGCAGTATACATGTCCAGATATTCAAAGATTAGCCATGAAGGCCTAGCTGGTTACCTATTTGGCGACCGCAGATAGCCGAATAACGCTACACTGCATCCAGGCAGCTCTGGGAGGGTGTCATATGACATCCTGGCAGAACGCGCTCTCCGTGATTGCTGTGTCCTAAGGACACAGCTGATCACGTGATGTGGTAAAGACCAATCACAGCGGCTTTTTACCATGTGATCAGCCATGTCCAATGACACGCTGATCACCGGGAAATGCATTTGCCGGGTCTTGGCTGCACTTTCATCACGCTGTCAGAATGTGTGGAAAGTACTGCCGAGAACCAGCAGTTATCAAAGCAGGGGTCGGCCCCGATGATCAGTGCCCACCAGTGCCACCCAACAGTGGCCAGCAGTGCCGCCTCATCAACGCACATCAGTGTTGCTAAATTACCAGTTTACCAAATGTTATAATATAAACAGCCTTTTATTCATTATGAGCTATTTTGTGGTTTATCGAGCAAAAAGTAAAACTCACAGCAGCAAGTCAATACCACCCAAAGAAAGCTCTATTTGTCTGAAAAAACTGATACAAATTTAAGATGGGTACAATGTGGCATGACCGCACAATTGTCATTCAAAGGGTAACAGTGCAGAAAGATGAAAATTGGCCAGGACAGGAAGGGGGTAGGAGTACCCAGTAGGCAAGTGGTTAATATAATTGACCCATCAATACCCAGGAGCTAATGTACAGATAAGTAGCATGTGCACCAAGTGAGATTCTGCTAGGCCCCACCCACAAAATTACAATTACTTGTCCCTCACATGTTATAAACATATTTGCAATGGCCACAGTTACTTTACATATAAGGATCATCTCCTCAGTTGAGAACTGTGCTCTCGCCATGTCCAAATGCCAATAAAGTTATCAAAATTTTCAACCAACACAAAACCTCCAACCACTTCTCATCCACTTACACTCCCAACAACCACTTCCGGGTGCGCGCGCACCAGATGACGGACTTCCAGGAGGATAGCTGCTCGTGCGCCATGGGGGACACCTGTTTGGCGTTTATTTGTGCACGATCGCGCATATCTATGCACGATCGCTCATTTCTATGCACGGCTATGATAGCTTTCGCGAATGTGTGTTTTAGTGATTTTTTTTCTTTTTAAACCTTGGCTAATATATCTTTGTTGCCAAAGGCCAAAAATCAACATACAGTGGGGACTATTTTATTACTGTAAATCAAATTGTAGAAAACCTGTAGCTGGCTGCACAGTGAATGTGACATATTCATTAGTACATAATATTGTGGTGCAAGCAGGTTTTTTATTTTTTTGTTTGGTTTTGAAAAAGCCAGTTTGCACACACTTGCATATTCACGCTCTTACAAGCTACATTTGAGCAGATTATATAAGTATACAAAGTAACTATTAAGGTTGTTCATATATTGAACATAAAACAAAAACATCGGTCAGACATTTATTGATCAAATATATCTTCATTTATTTGGTCAGCAGGAACAAGTAGGTACAGTCAATATCTTGGTGAGTCACAAAAATAGGATTGATGTGGCAAAAAGAAAACACTCCTACTCATAAGAGCTTACAATCTAAAGATACTTCTAATGAACTGTGTGTGCTCAGGTTATAGCAGGAAACAAAGGGGAAGATGAATCAAGTAACATTTTCGTGCACATAAGGTTTACTTACACAATCATTTAGTATAAAGATCCATTCACAAAAAAGTCTACACATCAAAATATAAAGAAAACAAGACATATGTGAAAAACCCCTCCCACCTCTACAAACCCCCTACACATACATTTGTCAGCAGGTTTGTAAGAAAAATGCATTTGAGTCTAAATAAGCAAGCAAAATTAAAACAAGAGCAGATTTTAAACAAAACGATTGACATGTGTGAGGCTTTCAATGCAAAAAGAAAAAACACAATCATTGTGCAATAACACACAAACACACTTTACAAGGCCAAAAATATGCAAACATTTCCAGCCCACTTCCAAACACAGCCTGAGTGGTGTCTGGGGCAATTCAGCACAAAATCTCTTCCTCCCCCAAACCACTACAAGCAAGGACTTAGTCACAAACCACCCGGCCTAGTAACAGGCCAAATCACTCCCTACTGCACATCTTTATATAAACTAGGTTGTATTTGGAGCGTGCCAAACAAGGCCCCACACCCAATGAAGCCACACCCACCACTGACCTTAGTTTGGTCAGTGAAAGTGTTTTCACCTGATGAATCCGCTTCCTACCTGCATTAACCCTTGGTATACAGGCCCCACAAATCAGAAAGATATATACAGTGAAATGTACGTGTGCAGCATACAACAGAACATTGAGCAGGGATGTGAAAGGGAACCCCAATTGGAACCTTTATTGCTACTATGGTCACAATTCCCTCCAGATTCTCGCATGAGTTAAGACAGTCACATGACCACATCTTGTATGCAATACTGAAAATGACAAATCGATTTGACTAGTATGGTGAATTTCCCATCAATTGGTAAAACACTCCAGAAATCAAACATCACCAAACATTACACTCTGGGCAAAGCTGATTTACAAATCATGCAACTTACAGTAAAGTTGACCATTTCAATGCAATTTTCAAGACATCTGACACAGATCTCTATGCAAATTGCCACTAAAGTAGTACATGTACTACTATAGAAATCAGTGTTTGAAATGCACCCATGTGGTCACTCTAATAGCAGACAATAGGGTGCGACTTTGCAGACGATTTACAGCTTGCATGTTGTGCAAATCACATGCCAAGTCCCACTCAATGAGCACGCTATTGGAGCGTTCATATTGTTGTGGTTCAAACTTGGTAGGAGCCGCAAGTAATAATAGAGTAATGAATACACTACTTTTCATGCAATTTGCTGAGAGATCGATGTCGAATGTCTTGCAAATTGCACTTGAAATCACCATGTACCCCGACTTTGAAATCATGCAACTTCTATGCAAGTCACATGATGTGACTGTGGTGTCAATACCACCACTTAGAAATCTGCTTTAATGTGACCGGGTAGCCCCCAGTAACATTGTTTGCGATTGCCATGCAATTGGCATGACAGGCGACTTGCAAATCGTAGACCAAGTCGCACCCTATTGGCCACTGTAGGCTCTGTTCACATCCAATTGGATTGTGAACTCGTGCAACTTCACTGTAAGTTGGACAATTGCCGCATCGGATTAGATGTGACAGTGGTGTTGGCCCCCAGTAACATTGGGTGCAATTTGCCATGCAAAGAGCAAGCTGCTGGCCATGCCAATCACATGACAAGTCACATCCAGGGTGTGCAATTTCAGGTGCGATTTGTGCATTGACATCGTACCTGATATTGGATATAATGAATGTGAGTGTATTAACATACACCATTTGTTGCAGTGAGAGTTCAAAGGTATTTGAAGATTTTGGCCATTTATTAGCAATTTAACATCTAGACTCAAATAGAAATCGCAATGCTACACACAATTGAAAACACAACTAGTTAGTAATTCTCTAGAAAACACAGTAAAATTGGCAACCTAAAGAGTAATTTTCAATTGCATATAGTGTGAGCGAAGCAGGAAAATCAACAAAGGAAATAAATCTTTGAAGGCGTGCGGTACCTGCCTGCTGGGATAAGGGTCTGCTATGCATTTGGGGGAAAAATGCACGCCAGGATTTGTGACAAGTTTGATGTGTGGATTCACCAACCAAGTCTTTTCTCTCTCGTTCACTCTTCTGAATGTCTCTCTTTATCACTCTTCAGTATGTATCTCTTGCTCACTCTTCTTTGTCTCACTGGCTCGCTCTTCTCTCTAGCTCACTCTTCTGAATGTCTCTCTTTATCACTCTTCATATGTATCTCTCGCTCACTCTTCTTCGTCTCACTCTTCTCTCTCTCTGTCAGCTCTTTGCTTGCCAAATCCTTCACAAAAGTGGGTGGAGTGTAAACCATCATTATCAAATAATTCAGGCCCTTATCTTATCCCATTGTATGACATTCACATAAGGTGCAGCTTTGAAGGTGTTTCAACAGACAAGGCCTCATTCTAATTCACATTTTAGGGATCATTTAGACAGAATGCAAAGATGTTGCCAGAACATGTATGTGAAGACAGCCACACACGGAGATCATGCTACTACCTCGCCGGGGTTGGGATTCGAACCGACAACCCTAGAATTGTGAGGCAGCAGTGCTAACCACTAACCCACGGAGCTACATTGCTAACCCAGCCTGTATTTCTGTGCTGTGAATCAATCCTAGGTCCGTGGGCATGGTCATTTCAACTAGCCAGATATCTCCAATGTGACACAAATGTTGTGCTATGTTGCCAATTCAGATGTATGTTGGTTCTATGTATCCCAATACAAAGGATTGCAATACTAATACAGGCGTACCTCGGTTTACCAACACCTCAGGGAACGTCATATTTGGGGTACAAATGTCAAACCATTTCAGTTAATTGGTCTGTTTACAAATGTTTGAATAATTTGGTATGGGCATGTGGCCTGGTATGGTTCAGGAGGGGGGGAGGCACTCGCTCGTCGTCGTCCCCCCCTTTCCTGACCTGCCGGGCTGCATGCTCGGATAAGTATGTGTTATGGATTTAGGGGGGTACCCCATGCTGTTTTTTATTTAATTGCAGCGTGGAGTTACCCCTTAACATCCATACGAGACCCGAAGGGCTTAGTATGGATGGGAGGGGGGACCCCACGCCAGTTATTTAAAAAACTGTTTATAAATCACTGCAATACTTTGACATTCAACTGTCAGTGGGGAAATCCGCCGACAGCTGAAACATGAGCGCTGCATTGGTTTTCATTACTAAAATGCTGCATGAGTTGATAACATAACTCATGCGGGATTGTAGGAGCGACAGCCATGAGTTAATGTTTCATCTGTCAGCGGGGTTCCCCACTGACAGCTGAATGTAAAATAATTCCCTTTATTGCATAAATAATAAAAAAAAAGCGTGGGGTCCCCCCTCCCATCTGTACCAAGCCCTTCGGATCTGGTATGAATATTAAGGGGGAACTCCACGCTGGAATTAAAAAAAAAACCAGCGTGGGTCCCCCTCAATATCCATACCAGACCCTTATCCGAGCATGCAGCCCGGCAGGTCAGGAAAGGGGGGGGGACGAGCGAGCGCCCCCCCCCTCCTGAACCATACCAGGCCACATGCCCTCAACATGGGGGGGGTGCTTTGGGGCAGGGGGGGCTCCCCCCCCCCAAAGCACCTTGTCCCCATGTTGATGAGGACAAGGGCCTCTTCCCCACAACCCTGGCCGGTGGTTGTGGGGGTCTGCGGGCGGGGGGCTTATCAGAATCTGGAAGCCCCCTTTAACAAGGGGGCCCCCAGATCCCGGTCCCCCCCCCCTACGTGAATGATTCTGCGGTACACGGTCCGCAGACTCATTCACAAAAAAACTAAGTGTGGTGTAAAAAAAACACAGTACAGGGTCTTTGACAAGTCCTTTATTAAAACAATGTCCCCCGAAGTAGATCCAACGTCAATCGCGGCGGCGGCGACCCGAAAAAAGGAAAAAAAAAAAAAGGTTCCGCTCCCGTCCGAGGCTTCCAGCCTAGTGAAGAAAAGCCTAGCTGACAGTTCTTATATAGGTATGGGCGGGGCCAGCCGGGAACAGCAAGCATGTGACATGGGGCGGGTCACTGGGATGATGTCCCCGGCTGGCCCCGCCCATACCTATATAAGAACTGTCAGCTAGGCTTTCCTTCACTAGGCTGGAAGCCTCGGACGAGAGCGGAACCTTTTTTTTTTTTCCTTTTTTCGGGTCGCCGCCGCCGCGATTGACGTTGGATCTACTTCGGGGGACATTGTTTTAATAAAGGACTTGTCAAAGACCCTGTACTGTGTTTTTTTTACACCACACTTAGTTTTTTTGTGAATGAGTCTGTGGACCGTGTACCGCAGAATCATTCACGTAGGGGGGGGGACCGGGATCTGGGGGCCCCCTTGTTAAAGGGGGCTTCCAGATTCTGATAAGCCCCCCGCCCGCAGACCCCCACAACCACCGGCCAGGGTTGTGGGGAAGAGGCCCTTGTCCTCATCAACATGGGGACAAGGTGCTTTGGGGGGGGAGCCCCCCTGCCCCAAAGCACCCCCCCAATGTTGAGGGCATGTGGCCTGGTATGGTTCAGGGGGGGGGGCGCTCGCTCGTCCCCCCCCCCTTTCCTGACCTGCCGGGCTGCATGCTCGGATAAAGGTCTGGTATGGATATTGAGGGGGACCCACGCTGTTTTTTTTTTAAATTTCAGCATGGAGTTCCCCCTTAATATCCATACCAGACCTGAAGGGCTTGGTATGGATGAGAGGGGGGACCCACGCTGTTTTTTTTTTTTTTTTTTTTTATTGCGGACCTTTATTTTTACATTCAGCTTTCAAAATAAATTTTATCTAGACCTTCAAAATAAGTAAAATCATAACAGAAATAATTATAAAGGATAAGAAACAAAAATATAATCACTAAAACGAAGGAAATCTAATTAGATTACATGAAGATATGCTTAATGCTGTTTATTAAACACAGTAGTCGCGACCGAGTGTCGGCTGTCAGAGGAATCCACAATCAGATTCACTATTAGTCAGTGGCTAAAAAGCAAACGCCCATGGCAGAGGACTAAAATGTGTTCTGCACATGCTCAGTTCTATCTGCCAAAGACACTGCACGGGCATCTAGATTTTTACTGTGTCGATTTCCTTGAGAAAAACGATTTTTAACACATTCTTAATTTTTTTGGAAATAGCAGATATTGTTTAAAGTGAAGTCCTGATATTTGGCAAAGCAAATTTCTAAGTGAACATGTCTCTACAGTGATTTTTCATGGTGTTAGACGTGCTTCTTAGCAAGTCTGCTTTTGTGAGTCTGATTCCGGGCGTGTGTCTTTTTGTGAATTAGATTGGGCGTCTGCTTATGGGCTCTGCTCAATAGTGAATTAGGTTGCAGGGTCAAAAATGGACGGACGCCCATGAAAATTGGGCTTAAGCCCATAAATATGCGCCCACGCCCAATAGTGAATCAGGGCCATTGTGTCCATGGAAGATTTATTTTTTTTCCACAAGTTTCTGGAAAATGACAAAAACATTTTTTTTTTTTTTACACAAAATTGTCATTTAAATGATTTATTTCTTGCACAAGCCATGGGTATATGTGGAATTACACCCCAAAATACATTCTGCTACTTCTACCCAGTATGAGGATACCACACGTGTGGCACTTTTTGGGAGCCTAGCCACATACAGGAGCCTGAAATCCAATGACCACTTTGAAAGCCTGAAGGTGCATAACTTCTTCATTTCACTTCCCCACTACCTATCACAGTTTCGGAGGACCTGAAATGCTAGGATAGCACCAAACACCCCCCCCCCCCCAAATGACCCCTTTTTGGAAAGTAGACACTCCAAGGAATTTAAAAAGAGGCATGGTAAGTATTTTGCAGATCTCATTTTTTCTCACAAGGTTTTGAAATATAAAAAAGAAAAGAAAAATATGTTTTTATTTTCTTTCTTCATTTTCCAAAAACTTGTGGCAACAAATGAGATCTTCAAAATACTTACCATGCTTCTTATCAAATTCCTTTGGGTGTCTACTTTCCAAAAAGGGTTCATTTGGGGGGGGGGGTTTGGTGCTATTCTGGCATTCCAGGGCCTCCGAAACTGTGATAGGTAGTCAGGAAGTGTAATGAGGAAATAAAGCCCTTTAAAAGCCTGAAGGTGCTTATTGGATTTTGGGGTCCTGTACTTGGCTAGACTGCCAAAAAGTCTCTCATGTGGTTCCCCCATACTCGGGGAGAAGTAGCAGAATGTATTTTGGGGAGTAATTCCACATATACATATGGCTTGTGTGAGCAATAAATTATTTCAATGACAATTTTGTGTAATTTTTTTTTTTTTTTTGTCATTTTCCAAAAACTTGTGGTAAAAAAATAAATTCTTCTATTGATTCAACATTCCTCTCAGCAAATAGTTTGGGGTGTCTACTTTCCAAAAAGGGGTCATTTTGAGGGGTGGGGGCATTTTATGCCCAGCATTAGAAGTTTATGCCACACATCACTCACTCTTCTAACCACCTGAAGACCAAGCCTTTTCTGACACTTTTTGTTCACATTAAAAAAATCAGTATTTTTGCTAGGAAATTAAAGTGAACCCCCAAACATTATATATTTTCTTAGAGCAGACACCCTAGTAAATAAAATGGTGGGTGGTGCAATTTTTTTATCTCACATATTACTTACACAGTGATTTTTTCAAATGCAATTTTTTTGAAAAATATACACTTTTTTTAATTTTAATGCACAAAAACACAATATATTGGCCAATTATTTGCTATGATATAAAAGATGATGCTATGCTGAGTAAATAGATACCAAACATGACATGCTTTAAAATTACGCATGCCCTGTGCAATGGCGACAAACTGCATACATTTTTAATATCTATAGGCAATGCTTTAAAAGCCTTTACAAGCTACCATTTTACATTTACAGAGGAGGTCTAGAGCTATAATTACTGCGCTTGATCTGACGTTCATGGCGATACCTCACATGCATGGTGCAATCGCTGTTTCCATACTGGCACAGGGTTAACGCTCACGACCGCAGGTGTGCGTGGATGGGCGAGGGTCCTTTTTTTTTTTTTTTTTTCTTTTTCTTTTTTTCTGATTTATTGAATTATTTTTACACTGTCCCTTTAATTTTTTTTTTTTAATCACTTTTAATGCTATCTCAGGGAGGGGGAGGGGGGTGCATTTTCTCCCACTGCTTGTAAAGGCAATCCTGCAGCTAATTAACCACTAGGAATGCTTTTACATGAAAGCCCATTGCCGGCTGAAAAAAATTATACCAGGATGATGCCTGCAGCTGCAGGCATCACCCTGGTATAACCATTCAAAGTCCAGTGATGTACCAGTACATCGCTGGTCCTTGTTGGATATATATGCTATGTTCTTTTTTTCTTTATGCAGCCTGTGGGCTGAATGAAAAAAAAGAGAAGAAATCTCTGCCAGAAAAAGTGTGTGGTATGCCCACCATTAGAAACCTCCCTGCATCCACCCACTTCTAATGGTGGGCACACATGAAATGTGCCAACAAATATAAAATATATATGCCGAAGCATAGGGGCCATCCACCCACTGGCCTCCCCAGGCCCCCATGCTTTGGCATATATTCTCTTTTTTTTTAACTGAGGATGAAAATTTTCATCCGTCAGCACTGCACACACCTACTTATGTCTATTCTGAAAGCAAGACCCTGTTGCTGTCAGAATAAACAGGTCAGTGCTGCAGTTTGACATTCCTGCAAAGAAATCAACAATGGTTAACAATAAAACATAAACTCAATAAAACAACTTTATAATTGAAATATCTCTGCAAGGAAAAGTGTGTGGTGGTATGCCCACCATTATAAACCTCCCTGCATCCACCCACTTCTAATGGCGGGCACACATGAAATGTGCCAACAAATAGAAAATATATATGCCAAAGCATAGGGGCCACCCCAGGCCCCCATGCTTTGGCATATATTCTCTTTTTTTTAACTGCGGATGAAAAATCTTATCCAACAGCGCTGCCCACGCTGACTTATGTCTATTCTGAGAGCAAGTTCCTGTTGCTGTCAGAATAAACAGGTCAGTGCTGCAGCTGAAAGCATTCCTGCAAACAGAAATGGTTAACAATAAAACAGTAACAATAAAACAGTAAAAGTAGAACAATCACAAAAATGACAACAACAAAAAAAACTATAACTATTTTTGATTTTTACATTTTTTTATTTTTTGGGGGGGGATTTGTATTTTTAATTTTTTAAAAATAGTTTTTTTTAAAACAATGTTTTTTTTTAAAACTGCTTTTTTTCATACTTTAAACATTTTTAAAACAGCTGGTAGGGTCTCTCCAAATGCGATAGCCAGTTTCCTGACTACCTAACATCTTTCGAGACCCTGTGTAAATGTGCCCTGATCTGTGCCGTGCTGTACCCTATACTAATAGTCAACTAGTGTATGGTAGAGGCGGAAGCAGGGCTTGATGCAGAGGCCAGGTTGGCCAGGACAGGAGGGACAACAATAGCGGCTGTCACGCCTATTTCCACGTTTGCTGCAGACATGACATCTTTTTTGGGGTCTTCTTTGGGTTGGTTTACCAGGAATGGTATCGGGAAAATGTCTCTCATGCAGACGGCTAACTGCATCTGGGATAGGGGTTTGGGGCGCAGCACCTTCTGGATACAAAAGGGCCCTGTTGATCTCTAACTGGAAATTTAGGTATGATCCACTATGTCCAGTTGCTTTATAGAGAACAAAAGCGTTCTATACAGCCAATTGAAATAAATAAACTGACACTTTTATGTACCAGCGTTTGGCTTTTCGGGAAACTAAGTACGGCTTCATCATCTGGTCGTTGAAGTCCAGCCCTCCCATGTTAAGGTTATAATCGTGGACACAGAGGGGCTTCTCAACAACACCAGCTGCCGTGGTAATTTGGACGGTCGTATCTGTGTGAATGGAAGACAGGAGGTAAACATCCCGTTTGTCCTTCCACTTCACTGCGAGCAATTCTTCATTTCTCAAGCAGGCTTTTTCCCCCTTTTTAAGAAGGGTATTTACAAGCCGTTGGGGGAAGCCCCGGTGATTAGATCGCACAGTACCACATGTGCAAATTCCCAGATTGAACAAATGTCTAAATAGTGGCACGCTTGAATAAAAATTGTCCACGTATAAGTGGTACCCCATATGGAAAAAGGATGACGCCAAGTCCCAAACTATCTTGCCACTGCTCCCCATGTAGTCTGGGCATCCGGGGGGCTCCAAGTAACTATCTTTTCCCTCGTAAATCCGAAACTTACATGTATAGCCTGTTGCCCTCTCACAGGTCTTATACATCTTGATCCCATATCTGCACGCTTGCTGGGGAGATATTGTTTGATTAGAAGGCGACCAGAATATTGAATGAGGGACTCATCGATGCAGATGTTTTTATGGGGAGTATATACATCTGCAAATTTTTGGTTAAAGTGATTTACGAGGGGCCGAATTTTGTGGAGCCGGTCAAATTCAGGGTCACCCCGAGGACGACTGAGTGTGTTGTCGTAGAAGTGCATAAAACGCATTATCGTCTCATATCTATGCCTGGCCATGGCAGCAGAGAACACGGACATGTGAACAAGCGGGTCGGTGGACCAATACAACCGCAATTAATTTTTATTATTAATGCCCATGTTGAGGGTTAGGCCCAAAAAAACTTTAAATTCGGAAACCGTAATGGGTTTCCATGCGAATGGTCTGGCAAGGTATGAATTTGGGTTGGAGGCGATATATTGTCGTGCATATAAATTGCTTTGATCCACAATCAATGCATAAAGATCTTCTGTGAAAAACAGCTCAAAAAAATCAAGGGGAGTATTTAAATTTGCTGTTTCCACCTGAATTCCGGGTTGGGCAGTGAATGGGGGAAGTAAGTGTGCTGCAGAATTTGTGGGCTGCCAATCGGGATTTGCAAGCACATCTGGAAGGACACTAGGGGCTCTACGGGCCTGTCTGCAAATTCTTGGTGGCCGCGGAACACTACTTGCTCGCCACCGCACCAGCTTGTACTGCACTTATGGGACTCGCCACGTCACCAAGTGATACTGCAGTGCTGGTATGTATACGACCAGGATGTACTAGGCTGCTGGTGCTCGCCAGTTCAGCAAAAGGTAGTGCGGCACTAGTACTGGCACTCTGCTGCATATGAGAGTCATCATGCATTTGTACCACCTCAGCAACCTGGGAATGGGATCGGGTACACCTGATCTTAGCAGGGACCTCTTCCTCGTCGTCTGAGTTATCTGTCAGGGTGCCGCTGCTGTCTATAGGTTCGTATTCTGAGCCTGATTCTGCCAGTGAGTCTTCCCCTTCGCTCTCACTTGACATGCTCAGAATCCTATAGGCCTCTTCAATAGAGTACCTTTGCTTGGACATTTTGGCCACTAAATTTACAGGTACCTAGTGCGACTCACGGGAAAAAGAGCGCCTGGCTGTCAGGGACTGCTTGAACCGCTACAAAAAATTTACCAACAAGAACGGAGATCAGGCCTGATTCTGTGAACACTGCGGTTTTGTGTGTAATATGTATCAAGTGACAGTTATCTACTGACACTGCACTTGCTGGGGGAGAAGGGGGGGGGCGTAGGGGCTAAACGCAGGTGCTGGCAGGTGTCGGGGCTGATCTCGCTAACGCTGTATTTTTGGGGAAACTATAGTAATGTGAACGCTGGTATAGCGCTGATCTGATCAAAGATATTGATCCAATCAGACACTATAGTAGCAATGGAGGTTTAGCGTGCAAGTAAGCATGTTCCTGGCAATCAAGGGGTTAAATGTGATTACTTGTGTACTAGCGGCAAACTGGCGCTATCTGGGAGGGGCGCTAACACTATCGGAAGTCACCAGTGACACTAATACAGTGATCAGTAAAAATCTGTTCACTGTAATCAATGACACTGGTGACAGGGCAGTGAAGGGGTTAACTGGGGGTGGATGGGGGGCGATCAAGGGGTTAGATGTGATTACTAGTGTACTGGCGAGCAAACTGGTGCTATCTGGGAGGGGCGCTAACACTATCGGATGTCGCCAGCGACACTAATACAGTGATCAGTAAAAATCTGTTCACTGTAATCAATGACACTGGTGACAGGGCAGTGAAGGGGTTAAGTGGGGGGGGGGGGTCGATCAAGGGGTTAAATGGGATTACTGTTGTACTGGCGGGCAAAGTGGCGCTATCTGGGAGGGGCGCTAACACTATTGGAAGTCGCCAGCGACACTGATACAGTGATCAGTAAAAATCGGTTCACTGATCAGTGACACTGGTGACAGGGCAGTGAAGGGGTTAACTGGGGGGGGAGAGATTAAGGGGTTTAACGGGATTACTGGTGTACTAGTGGGCAATCTGGCGCTATCTGGGAGGGGCGCTAACCCTATCGGAAGTCGCCAGCGACACTAATACAGTGATCAGTAAAAATCGGTTCACTGATCAGTGACACTGGTGACAGGGCAGTGAAGGGGTTAACTGGGGGGGGGGGACGATCAGGGGGTTAAATGTTACCTAGGTGTGTTCTAACTGTAAATGTGTATTGTTTTGTACTCACGTTTTCTGTGTCTTCTTCTCTGTCTGGAACGGAATGTGTCCAGGCAGAGAAGAATGACATCATATCCTGTCCTGTGTAAATGTCAACACAGGACAGGATAGGACAGGGACCGATCATCTGATTTCAGCCAGACATCCCTGGCTGAAATCTAATGATTGATCCCTCCGGGATCGAATGGTGTCACCCGCGGGTCAAAGGGAGCGCGCGCGCGCGCCCCCTGCCCGTGAAAACGTGGCCAGTTTTCAGGTTTCAGCGCTCTCACACTTTGAATGACAATTCCGCACTCATACAACATTGTACCCAAACTAAAATTTTATCATTTTCTTCACACAACTAGAGCTTTCTTTTGGTGGTATTTATTCACTGCTGGGTTTTTATTTTTTGCTAAATTAACAATTTTCTTTGTTTCTGTTATAAAAATTGCTAATAAATAATTGTTCTTCATAAATTTAGGCCGAGATGTATTCTGCTACAAGTCTTTGGTGAAAATAACCCAAATTAGGATGTATTTTTAGTTTGTAGGAAAGTTATAGAGTTCACAAACTATGGTATAGATCTGAATATTGATCAATCCTGAAGTACTGACGGCCAATCTACATTCTTGAGGTCCAAGAATGTCAGAACAGTACAGATATCCCCCAAATGACCCCTTTTTGAAAAGTAGACAGTCCGACGTACTTCATAAGAGGCATGGCGAGTTTTTTGAAGTTGTATTTTTTTTGTCATAATTTTTTGGAAAATGAAAAAAATGTAAAAAATTAGTTTCACTATTTTTTTTTACATATTGTCACCAGTGCAGTACAGCGTCATCATATAACTGGCATGGCGGTGATCAGGGACACTGATTGGTGACAGTATGAAAAAAAAAATATATATATATTTTATTATTTTTTATTACATATTTTTTCTTTTTTTTAAGATTTTTTTTATATTTCATTTTTCATATTTCACTATGACCAAAGTAGTACAATGTTACCATAGTAACATTGTACTACTTTGGGGAAGTGATCAGTATTTTTTATTTTTTTTTACACAATTTGCTTATAGCAAAGAATTACTTTGCTATAAGCAAGCATTTACCTGAATGACATCGATTCATTCAGGGTTTTTTTTTTTCTTTTTTTTTTTTTGTGCTTAGCTGTGATTTGGCCACAGCTAATCACATGACATGTGCATGTGATCGCTGTGACCATTCACAGCTAGACACTAGTATACAATGGATGGCATGAATGAAGCCATCCATTGTATACAACTGTCATGTGGGGCCTCAAGAAATGAGATAGGCCATCAAGTACATCAAGACTGATCGATTTTCATATATATATATACAGTATGTGAATCAGCACTCAACCCTAACGGTGAATTTTTCTCATTTGCTCTTTTTTGGTCTGATAAACCTAAATCATTGCAAAAGTTTTGTTTTTACTGTTTAACCGCCTCCCGCCCGCCATATAGTCCATGAGGTGGTTCTCTCGTTCTGAGAGGACGTCATATGATGTCCTCCCCTTCTCACCGGCGATCGCCGGTACACTGTGTCCCTCGGACACAGCGGATCACCGATTCATGGAAAGAGCCGAAGATGTCAGCTCGGTCATGTGATCAGCTGTGTCCAATCACAGGTAATCGCATGTAAACAGGGAAATGCCGGTTACCGGCATTTCTCTCCTCACGAGCCGTCACGCTGACAGCTCGTGAGGAGTGGAGAGCCGGTAATCGGCTTTCCATGGAGGGGACATGTACACTGATCATCAGAGCACTGATGATCAGTGTGCCTTGATGATCAGTGTAGCCCCAGCAGTACCACCTGTCAGTGTCCATCAGTGCCAGCTCTCAGTGCTCATCCATGTCACCTGCCATTGCCCAGCAGTGCCACATCAATGCCACATATCAGTGCCTACCAGTGCACATCAATGCCACATATCAGTGCCCATCTGAGCTGTCTTTCAGTGTCACCCATCAGTGCCAGCCACCTGTCAGTGCTGCCTATAAGTGCCGCCTAACAGTGCCAGTCAGTGCCGCCTATCAGTGCTGCCTTTCCGTGCCCATCAGTGATGCCTGTCAATGCCCATTAGTGCCACCTACCAGTGCCTCCTCATCAGTGCCCATTAGTGCCACCTATCAGTGCCCACCACTGCAGTCTCATTAGCGCACATCAGTGAAGGAGAAAAATCACTTATTTACAAAATTTTATAACAAAAACTAAGAAAAAACTTTTTTTCCAAAATTTTCAGTGGTTTTTGGTTTGTTTAAGAAAAAATAAAAACCCAGAGGTGATTAAATACCACCAAAACAAAGCTCTGTCTGTCACAAAAAAAATGATGGGGGTCAGTCGGAGCTTGTGCCAGCACGGGTGAGGTTTCTCCCGCCCTCCCTCCCTGGACCTGTTTTGTTGTTTTGTTTTTGTTATTCCTCTTGTCCTTTGTGTTTGTCATGTTGTTTGGTTTTGTTTGGGTTGCTTGATTTTATTTTCTTTCTTTGATCGGCATTTTGTGTTCTGAGGTGTTTGGCGTTTTTTGTTTTGTCATGGCAGCCGGCAGGGGTCGCTGGGTCT
Source organism: Staurois parvus (assembly GCF_062004578.1). Taxonomy (NCBI): domain Eukaryota; kingdom Metazoa; phylum Chordata; class Amphibia; order Anura; family Ranidae; genus Staurois; species Staurois parvus. The sequence goes on along the minus strand of NW_028318111.1, from coordinate 3,079,936 downwards.
TTGAAGGCGGTGCTGGAGTGACCATTTGGTGGATTATGGGTTGGGCCCATCGTAGGTATGGGTGTTCCTTCCCAATTATAAGGTCATGTTGGTAAGGTGGGAGTTCATTGGCTGTATCTGAGACTACGTAGTTGTAGTATTGCCCCCGAAGCGGTGTAGTAGCGGCTGGGGGCCTTTTCATTTGGTGTCAGATACATCCGAGTTATTGATGTGAGTAACAGTGCCTTGGAAGACCTTGGACCCGGTTGGGATCATTACTGTCAGTTATTATTTGATTGTACTGTATGAAGTGTTATGTAAGAGTTATGTTAATCCGTTGCTCGTCCCTCCCATAAGGCGTCCTTTCCAGAGTGCGCATTGCACATGCCTACAGGGCCGCGCTGCGGCGCGATCTGTCACTGGCCGTGTACCTCAGACACGGCCGATGACAGATCTGTGTACCGACCCCGTTGCCAGTACCATGTGACCTGTTGTGACCAATCACAGCAGGTCACATGACAGTTGTATACAATGGATGGCTTCCTTTCATGCCATCCATTGTATACAAGTGTGTCTAGCTGTGAATGGTCACAGAGATCACATGCACAATCTGGGCCAATCACAGCCCAGCTGTGTCATGTGATTAGCCGTGGCCAAATCACAAAAAAAAAAAACCCAGAATGAATCGATTTCATTCAGGTAAATGCTTGCTAATAGCAAAGTAATTGTTTGCTATAAGCAAATTGTGTAAAAAAAAAAAAAAATACTGATCACTTCCCCAAAGTAGTACAATGTTACTATGGTATCAATTTTTTTTTTTCGTACTGTCACCAGTCAGTGTCCGTGATCACCGCCATGCCAGTTACACGATGACGCTGTACTGCACTGGTGACAGTATGTAAAAAAAAAAATAGTGAAAATCATTTTTTTTGATTTCTTAATTTCCGAAAAATGACAAAAAAATTACAACTTCATAAAACTCGCCATACCTCTTATGAAATACATCGGATTTGAGATTGGCTGTCAGTACTTCAGGATTGATCAATATTCAGATCTATACCATAGTTTGTGAACTCTATAAGTTTCCTACAGACTAAATAATAAATAGTAATTTGGGTTATTTTCACCAAAGAAATGTAGCAGAATACATCTCAGCCTAAATTTATGAAGAACAAATATTTAATTGCAAACTTTTATAAACAGAAACAAAGAAAAACATGTTTTTTTTCAAAATTTTTAGTCTTTTTTTGTTAATTTAGCAAAAAATAAAAACCCCAGCAGTGATTAAATACCACCAAATGAAAGCTCTAGTTGTGTGAAGAAAATGATAAAATTTTAGTTTGGGTACAATGTTGCATGACCGCACAATTGTCATTCAAAGTGTGAGAGCGCTGAAACCTGAAAATTGGCCTGGGCAGGAAGGGGGTAAAAGTGCCCGGTATGGAAGCGGTTAAGCAACTATTTTACTGAATGAAATTGAGTTTGGTTGTGATTAGCTCTGATTGATCCTGTGTGTACCATGTGATCACTGTGACCAATCACAGTTCACAACACAAATGTACACAGTGAATGGGCCGCTATGGCCGTTTTTACACCAAAAGGAGAGTCGCGTGGTTATTTCAGGTGGGAGAAGGTTGAGGGGGTGGTTGTTTTATTGGTTAGGTGGTAAGTATTAGCCTCGATATTCTGCATGTCCCTCAGTCATGTACTTTCTGCCTCTGAGTCTCTCTCTGTGGACTACAGAACATCCCGCTCATGCCCATCCTAAGCTGACAACGCTGCTCCTCCATGGATACAGTCCAAACGATTTTAGTACTTAATTACTTCCCACCCAGGACAATTCTGGCATTTCTCTCCTACATGTAAAAATCATCATTTGTTTGCTAGAAAATTACACAGAACCCCCAAACATTCAGGGAGCGCGCACAAGCAGGGAGCGGGGAGAACAATTATAAACAACCACCCGCTCCCGCACTGCTCCCGTCCGGACGTTTATATACATGGGCCGGATGGGAAGTGGTTGAGCTATAAGCAATCATAATGTGCAAAAAAAAAAATCCTGACTTCTCTAGAGTAGTATAATGTTACTATGGTAACATATTGCTCTGGTCACAGTGTGGTAAACAAAATGATAAAAAAAGAAAAAAAAAAACCAAAAATTGTGAATATTTGTTTTTTAATTTCTTAATAAAAAAAAAAAGAAGTCACTATGCCTCTTACTAAATACCTTGGACTGTCTACTTTCCAAAAAGCGGTCATTTGGGGGATATTTATACTTTCTTGGCATTTTTGGGCCTCAAGAAATGAGACGGGCTGTCAGTATATCAAGGCTGATCGATTTTCATATATGTGTGCTTTGCCGATTACCCTCCCTACCCACATCCTATTCACCCAGCTGCCTGGGCCCCCCTACTGGCCTGGGCCCATACAGGAGGACTGGTGGTACCCCCTTATCCACAGCCCTGGGTACAGTGTAGCATGACCGCGAAATTGCCAGTTAAAGTAAGGCATGGGCAAACAGCACAAAATGGCCTGGTCTTGAAGGGGGTAAAATCTTCCAGAGGGCAAGTGGTTAATATGGATGGCGACTTAGGCTTGGTTCACACTAGTGCGGCCCGCGTCTCCGCTGACACGGTGGCCCATGTATTTGAATGGGTTGCTGTGTCAGCGTTTCATGCAAGAAAAAGGTTCATGCAAAAACGCATCTGCAGGGAAACAGCACGGTCTTTTTGATCTTGTGGTTTCCCTGCGGTTCCCGCACCTGCGATCGTGTTGTGGGCTGAGATGCGCGGGGGTGCCATTCGGAATGAATGGCAGCCCCGTGCGTCTTGTAAGAGCAGAGCGATTCGGCTGTGGGTGGTTGTGGGTGCAGGAGCTGATGCGATTCCCAAACCCACAACCAGAACGCACAGGGCGGGCTAGTGTGAACCCAGCCTTACAGGGGAGGGGGACATAGCAAGGAGGGTGGAGGGGGGGAGGTAACAATAGTGTACACTTAGAGGAAATATTATGGGGGGGCAGGGGTAAGAGGATATGCGTTGGGGGGGTGCTTTGAGAGGGGAGAGGACTTATGCTAGAATGAGGGGGGTTGGAATTTGAAATCCCCCCACCCCACCTTCTAGCACAAGTCCTCTCCCCTCTCAAAGCACCCCCCCCCAGCGCATATCTGACCCCTCTTCCCCCCACCTTCTAGCATAAGCCCTCTGGTCCCCCAACACATAATTAAAGCCTGGCCTTTGTTTAGCCATGCCCCATAAGGCCCACCCACTGTAAAGGTTTTCACTTCTACCGAGTATGAGGATACCACACGTGTGAGACTTTTTGGGAGACTAGCCACATACAGGAGCCTGAAATCCAATGACCACTTTAAAAGCCTGAAGGTGTGTAACTTCCTCATTACACTTCCTCACTACCTATCACAGTTTTGAAGGCCCTGACATGCCAGGATAGCACCAAACCCCAGATCTCATTTTTACTCACAAGGTTTTGAGATAAAAAAAAATAGAAAAATATGTTTTTGTTTTTTTTCTTCATTTTCCAAAAACTTGTGGCAACAAATGAGATCTGCAAAATACTCACCATGCTTCTTATCAAAATTCCTTGTGGTGTATACTTTCCAAAAAGGGGTCATGTGGGGGGGGGGTTAGGTGCTATCCTGGCATTTCAGGGCCTCCTGAACTGTGATAGGTAGTCTGGAAGTGTAATGAGGAAATAAAGCCCTTTAAAAGCCTGAAGGTGCTTATTGGATTTTGGGGTCCTGTACTTGGCTAGACTGCCAAAACGTCTCACATGTGGTACCCCCATACTCGGGAGAAGTAGCAGAATGTATTTTGGGGAGTAATTCCACATATACCCATGGCATGTGTGAGCAGTAATCATTTAATTGACAATTTTGTGTAAAAACAAAAACTTTTTTTGTAATTTTCCAAAATCTTGTGGTAAAAAAATAAATTCTTCTATTGATTCAACATGCCTCTCAGCAAATAGTTTGGGGTGTCTGCTTTCCAAAAAAGGGTTGTTTTGGGGGGTGGGGGCGTTTTATGCCCAGCATTAGAAGTTTATGCCATACATCACTTACTCTTCTAACCACCTGAAGACCAAGCCTTTTCTGACACTTTTGTTCACATAAAAAAAATGTGTACATTATATATTTTTTTAAAGCAGACACCCTAGTGAATAAAATGGTGGGTACTACAATTTTTTATGGCACATAGTACTCGCGCAGCAATTTTTCAAAAGCAATTTTGTTTTAAAAAATACACTTTTTTTACTTTTAATGCATAAAAACACAATATATTGGCCAATTATTTGGTAAATTATAAAAGATGATGGTATGCCAAGTAAATAGATACCAAACATGATATGCTTTAAAACTGTGCATGCCCCGTGCAATGGCAACAAACTGCAAACATTTTTAATATCCATAGGCAGAGCTTTAAAAGCCTTTAAAAGCTACCATTTTAGATTTACAGAGGAGGTCTAGTGTTAGAATTACTGCCCTTGATCTGACGTTCACGGCAATACCTCACATGCATGGTGCAACCGCTGTTTACATAACGGCACAGGGTCAAGGCTTGTGCACACAGGTGTGCGCGCATGGGAGGGACTATTTTTTTTTTTTTTTTAGTTATTTTGATTTTTTTTTTAATTATTTTTACATTGTACCTTTAATTATTTTTTTTTAATCACTTTTAATGCTTTAATAGGGAATGCAAAAAACCCCTATAACTTCAATGGGCATTGTCATATATTCTTTTTTGAGAAATATGGGGTCTATCAGACTCTAGATATCTCCTCTGCCCTTACATTATCTAATCAAACCAAAATCGGTGTGATCAGATGCTTTCCCAATTTACAAATGGCGCTGTTTATATCCTGCAAAACTGAAGTGATGAAATGCTCAGAGCTTCTGAATTCTTAGACTATAGAGATGATTGGCACCATTCTGGTCTCCAATCAGCTCTATGGTCAGCTGGCAGAAACACCGGCTGCATTCTCAGGTTCCCCCGATGGCACGGGACTGCCCGAGAAGGCCGTGGAAGGCAGCGGGGGAGGGGGCATCATCTCCCGCTGCTTGTAAAAGCAATCTTGCAGCTAATTAGCCACTAGGATTGCTTTTACATGAAAGCCGATCCCCGGCTGAAAAACACAACACCAGGATGATGCCTGCAGCTGTAGGCATCATCCTGGTATAACCATTCAAATCCAGTGATTTACTAGTACATCGCTGGTCCTTGTTGGTTATATATGCTATGTTTTTTTTTGTATGCAGCCTGTGGAATGAATGAAAAAATGAGAAGAACTCTCTGCCAGAAAAAAAGTGAGTGGTATGCCCACCATTAGAATATACCGCCCTGCTTCCACCCACTTCTAATGGTGGGCACACATTAGGTCACACTTTGCCACAAGTGCCAGTTCCAAGATTGAATAAATGTCTAAATAGTGGCACCCTTGAATAAAAATTGTCCACGTATAAGTGGTACCCCATATGGAGAAATGATGACACCAAGTCCCAAACTATCTTTTCACTGCTCCCCATGTAGTCTGGGCATCCGCAGGGCTCCACGTGACTATCTTTCCCTCGTAAATCCGAAACTTATAAGTATAGCCTGTTGTCCTCTTACAGGTCTTCTACATCTTGACCCCATATCTGGCACGCTTGCTGGGGAGAAATTGTTTGAATGCAAGGCAGCCAGAAAAATTAATGAGGGACTCATCAACGCAGATGTTTTGCTGGGGAGTATAGACATCTGAAAATTTTAGGTTAAGGTGATTTGCGAGGGGCTGAATTTTGTGGAGCCGGTCAAATTCAGGGTTACCCCGAGGATGACAGAGTGTATTGTCGCTGAAATGCATAAAACACATTATACTCTCATATCTATGCCTGGCCATGGCAGCAGAGAACACGGCATATGATGAATCGGGTCTGCGGACCAATACAACCGCAATTCATTTCTTTTAGTAATGCCCATGTTGAGGGTTAGGCCCAAAAAAAATGTAAATTTGAAAACCGTAATGAGTTTCCATGCGAATGGTCTGGCAAGGTTTGAATTTGGGTTGGCGGCAATAAGTTGTTGTGCATATAAACTGCTTTGATCCACAATCAACGCATACAGATATTCCGTGAAAAACAGCTCCAAAAATCAAGGAGGTATGTGAAAGACCAGGATGTACTAGACCGCTGGTACTCGACAGTTCACCAAAAGGTAGCGCGGCACTAGTACTGGCACTCTGCTGCATGTGAGAGTCATCAAAATTTACCGACAAGTGCTAACAGAGATCAGGCCTGATTCTGCAAACACTGCGGTTTTGTGTGCAATGTATCAAGTAACAGTGACCTACTGACACTGCACTTGCTGGGGGAGAAGGGGGGGTAAGCGTAGGGGCTAAACGCAGGTGTTGGCAGGTGCCGGGGCTGATCCCGCTAACGCTGCGTTTTTGGGGACGCTTTACTAATGTGAACGCTGGTATAGTGCTGACCTGATCAAAGATATTGACCTGTTCAGACACTATACTAGCAATGGAAGTTTATTGTACATGAGCGTGCTCCAACAAGGGTTTAAATGTGATGACTGGTGTACTGACGGGCAATCTGACGCTATCTGGGAGGGGTGTGAAAACCACGGGAGCGCAAATCACGTATATATATATATATATATATATATATATATATATATATGTGTGATTTTGCGTACCCATGCCGCCCTGTGGCAGTATTTCTGCTGTAGGGTGGTCAGGAAGCGGTTACAGAAGAGGTTTGTGTTACGCCGCTGCGTTACTTTAACTTACAATTGCGCGGTCAAGCAACACTGCACCCAAATTAAATTTACATCCTTTTTTCCCACAAATTGAGCTTTCTTTCGGTGGTATTTGATCACCTGTGCGTTTTTAATTTTTTGCGCTTTAAAAAAAAGGCTGACAATTTTGAGAAAAAAAAAACAATATTTTGGACTTTTTGCTATAAAACATGTGCTGTAAAAAAAATTAAAAAATCAAATTTAGTCACAAATTTCATCCAAAATGCATTCTGCGACATGTCTCTGCTAAAAAAAATCCCAATATGTGTAAATTAATTGGTTTACATGAAAGTTATAGCATTTACAAATGGCGGGAAGATACTGGGATTTTTAATTTGTTTTATACTCGTAATGGCGGTGATCAGCGACATCCCCAGTGACACCAATACAGTGATCAGTGAAAAAAAACCCCACTGACACTGTACTCATGGCACTGGGGAGGAAGGGGTTAACATTTTTAGGGTTTACTGTGTGAAGGGAGTGTTTTACTAGGGGGCAGGGGTGTGTGCTGGACAGGGACAGGCTGATCGAGAGAGAGAAACTCTTCTCTCCTTCTTCAGCTTGTCACGAGCTGTCAGGGAACTGACAGATAGCAGGGCTGTGTATAAACAATGCAGCCCTGCTCTCTATCAGCGATCACCGCGAATCGCGGGGAAACGGCCGGTAATGATCGGCCGTGACCCGGCGGCGGAGACCCGCTGCTAACACCCGCGGGACAGGTAGGGCGGACGCGCGCCCCCTACCTGTTTTGCAAAACTACATTTTAAAACGTGGTTTTGCGCAGCCGTGCCGCCCTGCAAACGTACATATGCAGTGGCTGGGGCTGAAGAGGTTAACCACTTCCCTCCTCGCCAACAGCCGAATGGCGGCAGGGAAAACGCACTAGATCGCAGCGGCGCGATCTGTCACCGGCAGTGTACCTCGGACACGGCCTATGACAGATCTGAGTACCGGCCCCCGTTGCCGGTACCATGTGACTTGCTGTGACCAATCACAGCAGGTCACATAACAGTGGTATACATTGGATGGCTTCATTCATGATTTGCTGTGGCCAAATCACAGCTAAGCACAACAAAAAAAAAAAACCTGAATGAATCGATGTCATTCAGGTAAATGCTTGCTTATAGCAAAGTAATTCTTTGCTATAAGCAAATTGAGTAAAAAAAAAAAAAATACTGATCACTTCCCCAAAGTAGTACAATGTTACTATGGTAACATTGTACTATTTTGGACATCGTGAAATATGAAAAAAAAAATCATAGAAAAACCAAAAAACAATTTAATAAAAAATTAAAAATAATAAAAAAATTAAAAAAAAATTTAAGAAAAATGTGTATATATATTTTTTCATACTGTCACCAGTCAGTGTCCCTGATCACCGCCATGCCAGTAATATGATGACGCTGACGAATTGTGAAAATTATTTTTTGCATTTTTTCATTTTCCGAAAAATGATGACAAAAAAAATACAACTTCAAAAAACTTGCCATGCCTCTTATGAAGTACGTCAGACTGTCTACTCTGCAAAAAGGGGTCATTTGGGGATATCTGTACTGTTCTGACATTCTGGGACCTCAAGATATTAGATTGGCCGTCAGTACTTCAGGATTGATCAATTTTCAGATCTATCCCATAGTTTGCGAACTCTATAACTTTCCTACAAACTAAAAAATACATTCTAATTTGGGTTATTTTCACCAAAAGATATGTAGCAGAATACATCTTGGCCTAAATTTATGAAGAACAATAATTTATTTGCAAACTTTTATAACAGAAACAAAGAAAAACGTGGGGTTTTTTTTCAAAATTTTTGGTCTTTTTTTGTTAATTTAGCAAAAAATAAAAACCCAAGTGGTGATTAACCGCTTGCCGCCCTGCCACTGTATATATACGTGTGCAGGGCGGAACTCAGGCGCAAAACCACGTTTTAAAACTGGTTCCGCGCTCCCGACATTTTCGCCGGCAGGGGATGCGCGCGCTCCCGCCGACCCGCGGGTGACACCATTTGATCCCGGAGGGATCAATCATTAGATTTCAGCCAGTGTTGTCTGGCTGAAATCAGATGATCGGTCCCTGTCCTATCCTGTCCTGTGTTGAAGTTTACACAGGACAGGATATGATGTCATTCTTCTCTGCCTGGACACAATCCGTTCCAGACAGAGAAGAAACAGTAAAAGTGAGTAAAACACTACACATTTACAGTTAGAACACACTTAGGTCACATTTACCCCCTGATCGCCCCCCCCCCCCAGTTAACCCCTCCCAGATAGCACCAGTTTGCCCGCCAGTACACCAGTAATCCCGTTTAACCCCTTAATCCCCCCCCCCAGTTAACCCATTCACTGCCCTGTCACCAGTGTCACTGATCAGTGAACAGATTTTTACTGATCACTGTCTCAGTGTCGCTGGCGACTTCCAATAGTGTTAGCGCCCCTCCCAGATAGCGCCAGTTTGCCCGCCAGTACAACAGTAATCCCATTTAACCCCTTGATCAACCCCCACCCCCCCCCCCAGTTAACCCCTTCACTGCCCTGTCACCAGTGTCATTGATTACAGTGAACAGATTTTTACTGATCACTGTATTAGTGTCACTGGTGACTTCCGATAGTGTTAGCGCCCCTCCCATATAGCGCCAGATTTCCCGCTAATACACCAATAATTCCGTCTAACCCCCTGATCGCCCCCCCCTTCCCGAGTTAACCCCTTCACTGCCCTGTCACCAGTGTCATTGATCAGTGAACAGATTTTTACTGATCACTGTATCGGTGTCGCTGGCGACTTCCAATAGTGTTAGCGTCCCTCCCAGATAGCGCCAGATTTCCCGCTAATACACCAGTAATCCCGTCTAACCCCTTGATCGCCCCCCCCCCAAGTTAACCCCTTCACTGCCCTATCACTAGTGTCATTGATTACAGTGAACAGATTTTTACTGATCACTGTATTAGTGTCACTGGTGACTTCCGATAGTGTTAGCGCCCCTCCCATATAGCGCCAGTTTGCCCGCTAATGCACAGGATTTTTTTTTTACCAAAAACATGTAGCAGAATACATTTTGGCTTAAATTTATGACTAACTTCCAGTTTACGATATATTTTTTATAGCTGAAAGTAGAAAATATTGTTTTTTTTTTAAATTTTTGTGTTTTTTTTTTTATAGCGCAAAAAATAAAAAGCACACAGATGATAAAATACCATCAAAAGAAAGCTCTATTTGTGTGAAAAAAAGGACGTAAATTTCTCTTGGGTACAGCATTGCATGACCGCGCAATTATCATTTGAATTAGCGCAGCGCCAAACAGCAAAAAAAGGCCTGGTCATTAAGGGGGGTAAATCCTCAGGAGCTCAAGTGGTTAAATACCACCAAAAGAAAGCTCTAGTTGTGTGACAAAAATGGTCAAATTTTAGTTTGGGTACAATGTTGTATGAGCGCGCAATTGTCATTCAAAGTGTGAGAGCGCTGAAAGCTGAAAATTGCCCTGGGCAGGAAGGGGGTAAAAGTGCCTGGTATGGAAGCGGTTAAGCACTGCACTATAGCTACTTGACATTGGGCAGGTGACAGTTGGCCGTTTTTGAAAACAAGGGTCAGTTTGACAGAGTCTATACCCGGTAACCTCCATAGCACAGTGGTTAGAGTGCCCGTCTAAAGAGTGCATGGTCGTAGGTTCGAGGCTTACCTCTGCCAAGTGCGTCTTTCAGCATGACTATGCAGTACTGGACATGAGATAAATGGATGTTACCAAATTTTTTTTTTTTTGGACTTTTTTTTTTTTTTTTTTTAACATTCATTTTCTCTCATTTTATCTATTTGGAAAGCCTTTCATGGTCCCAGTGCGGGTAAAAGAGTCCGGACTGGAAGTGGTTAACCACTTGAGCTCCTGAGGATTTACCCCCCTTAATGACCAGGCCTTTTTTTGCTGTTTGGCACTGCACTAATTCAAAAGATAATTGCGCGGTCATGCAATGCTGTACCCAAACGAAATTTATGTCCTTTTTTTCACACAAATAGAGCTTTCTTTTGGTGGTATTTTATCACCTGTGCGCTTTTTATTTTTTGCGCTATAAACAAAAAAACCACGAAAATGTTGAAAAAAAACAATATTTTCTACTTTCAGCTATAAAAAATATATCGTAAACTCAAAGTTAGTCATAAATTTAAGCCAAAATGTATTCTGCTCCATGTTTTTGGTAAAAAAATCCCAATAAGTGTATATTGATTGCTTTGTGTGAACGTTATAGCGTCTACAAATTATGGTATAGATACTGTAATTTATGCCTTTTTTTGCTATACAGCGCTGCACTAATTCAAATGATAATTGCGCGGTCATGCAATGCTGTACCCAAACGAAATTTACGTCCTTTTTTTCACACAAATAGAGCTTTCTTTTGGTGGTATTTGATCACCTGTGCGCTTTTTATTTTTTGCGCTATAAACAAAAAAACACGTAAATTTTGAAAAAAAAACAATATTTTCTACTTTCAGCTATAAAAAATATATCGTAAACTGAAAGTCATAAATTTAAGCCAAAATGTACTCTGCTACATGTTTTTGGTAAAAAAAAATCCCAATAAGTGTATATTGATTGCTTTGTGTGAAAGTTATAGCGTCTACAAACTATGGTATAGATAATTTGAAATTTACACAGCTTTTACTTTCTGACCGCCCATCACATCTCTTGAGGTGGTAAAATACCAGGATAGAACAGACACCCCCAAATAACCCCTTTTCGGAAAGCAGACACCCTAAGCTATCTGCTGAGAGACATATGGGCCCTGATTCACTATTGGGCGTGGGCGCATATTTATGGGCTTAAGCCCAATTTTCATGGGCGTCTGTCATTTTTTACCCTGCAACCTAATTCACTATTGAGCAGAGCCCATAAGCAGATGCCCAATCTAATTCACAAAAAGACACACGCCCGAAATCAGACTCACAAAACAGACTTGCTAAGAAGCAAGTCTAAAACCATGAAAAATCACTGCAGAGACATGTTCACTTAGAAATTTGCTTTGCCAAATATCAGGACTTCACTTTAAACAATATCTGCTATTTCCGAAAAAATTAAAAATGTGTTAAAAATCGTTTTTTTCAAGGAAATCGACACAGTAAAAATCTAGAAGCCCGTGCAGTGTCTTTGGCAGATACAACTGAGCATGTGCAGAACACCTTTTAGACTTCTGCCATGGGCGTTTGCTTTTTAGCCACTGACTAATAGTGAATCTGATTGTGGATTCCTCTGAGAGCCGGCACTCGCTCGCGACTATTGTGTTTAATAAACAGCACTCGGCATATCTTCATGTAATCTAACTAGATTTCCTTAGTTCTAGTGATTCTATTTTTGTTTCTTATCCTTTATAATTATTTCTGTAATGATTTTACTTATTTCAAAGGTCTAGATAATATTTATTTTGACAGCTGAATGTAAAAATAAAGGTCCACAATAAAAAAAAAAAAAAAAAAAAACAGCGTGGGTCCCCCCTCTCATCCATACCAAGCCCTTCAGGTCTGGTATGGATATTAAGGGGGAACTCCACGCTGAAATTTAAAAAAAAAAACAGCGTGGGTCCCCCTCAATATCCATACCAGACCCTTATCCGAGCATGCAGCCCGGCAGGTCAGGAAAGGGGGGGGACGAGCTAGCGCCCCCCCCCTCCTGAACCATACCAGGCCACATGCCCTCAACATGGGGGGGTGCTTTGAGGCAGGGGGGCTCCCCCCCCCCAAAGCACCTTGTCCCCATGTTGATGAGGACAAGGGCCTCTTCCCCACAACCCTGGCCGGTGGTTGTGGGGGTCTGCGGGCGGGGGGCTTATCAGAATCTGGAAGCCCCCTTTAACAAGGGGGCCCCCAGATCCCGGCCCCCCCCCTACGTGAACGAGTCTGCGGTAGATGCTCCCGCAGACTCCTTCACAAAAAAAAAAAGTGTGGTGTAAAAAAAACACAGTACAGGGTCTTTGACAAGTCCTTTATTAAAACAATGTCCCCCGAAGTAGATCCAACGTCAATCACGGCGGCGGCGGCAGGGACCCGAAAAAAGAAAAAAAAAAAAAGGTTCCGCTCCCGTCGGAGGCTTCCAGCCATGTGAAGAAGAGGCTAGCTGACAGTTCTTATATAGGTATGGGGCGGGGCCAGCCGGGCACATCATCCCCGCCCCTTACCTATTTGAGAAATGTCACCCTGTCTCTCCGCTGAGGCTAACTAGCTGAATGCAGGAGACAGTCTGACATTTCTTATATAGCTCTGGGGCGGGGCCAGCCGGGGACATCATCCGAGTGACCCGCCCCATGTCACATGCTTGCTGTTCCCGGCTGGCCCCGCCCCATAGCTATATAAGAAATGTCAGACTGTCTCCTGCATTCAGCTAGTTAGCCTCAGCGGAGAGACAGGGTGACATTTCTCAAATAGGTAAGGGGCGGGGATGATGTGCCCGGCTGGCCCCGCCCCATACCTATATAAGAACTGTCAGCTAGCCTCTTCTTCACAAGGCTGGGAGCCTCCGACGGGAGCGGAACCTTTTTTTTTTTCTTTTTTCGGGTCCCTGCCGCCGCCGCCGTGATTGACGTTGGATCTACTTCGGGGGACATTGTTTTAATAAAGGACTTGTCAAAGACCCTGTACTGTGTTTTTTTTACACCACACTTAGTTTTTTTGTGAAGGAGTCTGTGGGACCATGTACCGCAGACTCGTTCACGTAGGGGGGGGGGGGGCGGGATCTGGGGGCCCCCTTGTTAAAGGGGGCTTCCAGATTCTGATAAGCCCCCCGCCCGCAGACCCCCACAACCACCGGCCAGGGTTGTGGGGAAGAGGCCCTTGTCCTCATCAACATGGGGACAAGGTGCTTTGGGGGGGGGAGCCCCCCCTGCCTCAAAGCACCCCCCCATGTTGAGGGCATGTGGCCTGGTATGGTTCAGGAGGGGGGGGGGGGCGCTCGCTCGTCCCCCCCCCTTTCCTGACCTGCCGGGCTGCATGCTCGGATAAGGGTCTGGTATGGATATTGAGGGGGACCCACGCTGTTTTTTTTTTAAATTTCAGCGTGGAGTTCCCCCTTAATACCCATACCAGACCTGAAGGGCTTGGTAAGGATGAGAGGGGGGGACCCACGCTGTTTTTTTTATTTATTTAATTCACGGAAATAATTTAAAATTCAGCTGTCAGTGGGAAACCCCGATGACAGCTGAAACATTCCTTCTGTCCCTGCAGAGAGCTCCGCTATTATATTTGACATTAAAAAGTATAGAGACTGCAACATTGTATCTATTTGTATCCATTCCGGATATAGATGTTTTTATTCGGATACAAATAGATACAATGTTGCAACCTTTATACTTTTTAATGTCAAATATAATAGCGCAGCTCTCTGCAGGGACAGAAGTAATTACTTCGCTATTATATTTGCAGGCCGTAGATGGGGCGAAAATCGAACAATTTTTTTGCCATTGGTGGTAACGTCGGCCCATTGAACAACCGATTTTTTTTTTTTAAAACGGCCAGTTTTCGCCCCATCTAAGGCCTGCATTTTTCTTTTTCTTATTCTTTTTTTTTATTCTTTTTCTTGCAGGTCATGGCTCATGTGCAGATTATTTATCTGTTAAAAGATCAGCCAATTTGCCGATCATTGCAGCTAAAATCGGCCGATCTGCAAAATCGGCCAATTTTTATCCAAATTTACCAATTAAAAAAAGTTGCAAAATCCCCAAAAATGGCTGACCAATTAACCCACTAACGGGCTGAAAATCAGCCGATTTTTTTTGCGGACGATTTTAGACCCATGTAAAGCAGGCCATAGATGGGTCTAAAATCGGCCGATTTTTCTGCCGAAAAGAAAATCGAACGATTTTCGGGCCGTTAGTGGGTTAATTGGTCAGCTGTTTTTCGGGATTTTGGCACATTTTTTTTATCAGTAAATTTGGAACAAAAAATTTTCAACTTTACTGGTAAACAAAATATGCTAAAATCCCAAAAAATGGCTGACCAATTATCCCAATAACGGAAGAGGCCCTTGTCCCCATTAACATGGGGACAAGGTGCTTTGGGGGGAGCCCCCCTTCCCCAAAGCACCCCCCCATGTTGAGGGCAGGTGGCCTGGTATAGTTCAGGAGGGGGGGCGCTCGCTCGTCCCCCCCCCTTTCCTGACCTGCCGGGCTGCATGCTCGGATAAGGGTCTGGTATGGATTTTGGGGGGATCCCCAAGCTGTTTTTTTTTATTTCAGCGTGGAGTTCCCCCTTAATATCCATACCAGATCCGAAGGGCTTGGTATGGATGGGAGGGGGGACCCCACGCTTTTTTTTTTTTTTTTTTACATTCAGCTGTCAGTGGGGAACCCCGCTGACAGTTGAAACATTAACACATGGCTGTCGCTCCTACAATCCCGCATGAGTTATGTTATCAACTCATGCAGCATTTTAGTAGCGAAAACCAATGCAGCGCTCATGTTTCAGCTGTCGGCGGAGTTCCCCACTGACAGTTGATGTAAAAGTATTGCAGGGAATTATAAACAATTTGTAAAAAACCCGGCGTGGGGTCCCCCCTCCCATCCATACTAAGCCCTTCGGGTCTCGTATGGATGTTAAGGGGTAACTCCACGCTGAAATTAAATAAAAAACAGCATGGGGTACCCCCCAAAATCCATAACAGATACTTATCTGAGCATGCAGCCCAGCAGGTCAGGAAAGGGGGGGGGGGACAAGCGAGCGCCTCCCCCCCTCCTGAACCATACCAGGCCACATGCCCATACCAAATTATTCAAACATTTGTAAACAGACCAATTAACTGAAATGGTTTGGCATTTGTACCCCAAATATGACGTTCCCTGAGGCATTGGTAAACCGAGGTACGCCTGTATTAGTATTGCAATCCTTTGTATTGGGATACATAGAACCATCATACATGTGAATTGGCAACATAGCACAACATTTGTGTCACATTGGAGATATCTGGTAGTTACACTGAACTTGCCCAGGGACCTAAGATTGATTCACAGCACAGAAATACAGGCTGGATTAGCAATGTAGCTCCGTGGATTAGTGGTTAGCACTACTGCCTCACAACTCTAGGGTTGTCGGTTTGAATCCCAACCACGGCAAGGAAGTAGTATGATCTCCGTGTGTGGCTGTCTTCAAATAGATGTTCTGGCAACATCTTTGCTTTCTGTCTAAGTGATCCCTAAAATGTGAATTAGAATGAGGCCTTGTCTGTTGAAACACCTTCAAAGCTGCACCTTATGTGAATGTCATACAATGGGGTAAGATAAGAGCCTGGAGCACTAATAGATTTGATAATGATGGTTTACACTCAACCCACTTTTGTGAAGGATTTGGCAAGCAAAGAGCTGACAGAGAGAGAGAAGAGCGAGCCAGTGAGATGAAGAAGAGTGAGCGAGAAAAACATACTGAAGAGTGATAAAGAGAGACATACAGAAGAGTGAGCGAGAGAGAAGAGCGAGCCAGTGAGACAAAGAAGAGTGAGCGAGAGAGAAAAGACTTGGTTGGTGAATCCACACATCAAACTTGTCACAAATACTGGTATGGATTTTTCCACCAAATGCAAAGCAGACCCTTATCCCAGCAGGCAGGTACCGCACGCCTTCAAAGATTTATTTCCTTTGTTAATTCTCCTGCTTCGTTCACACTATATGCAAATGAAAATTACTGTTTAAGTTGCCAATTTTACTGTGTTTTCTAGAGAATTACTAACTAGTTGTGTTTTCAATTGTGTGTAGCATTGCGATTTCTATTTGAGTCTAGATGTTAAATTGCTAATAAATGGCCAAAATCTTCAAATACCTTTGAACTCTCACTGCAACAAATGGCGTACGTTAATACACTCACATTCACATTCATTATATCCAATATCAGGTACCATGTCAATTCACAAATCGCACCTGAAATTGCACACCCTGGATGCGACTTGTCATGCGATTGGCATGGCCAGCAACTTGCCCTTTGCATGGCAAATTGCACACAATGTTACTGGGGGCTAACACCACTGTCACATCTAATCCGATGCGGCAATTGCCCAACTTACAGTGAAGTTGCACGAGTTCACAATCCAATTGGATGTGAACAGAGCCTACAGTGGCCAATAGGGTGCGACTTGGTCTACGATTTGCAAGTCGCCTGTAATGCCAATTGCATGGCAATCGCAAACAATGTTACTGGGGGCTACCCGGTCACATTAAAGCAGATTTCTAAGTGGTGTTATTGACACCACAGTCACATCATGTGACTTGCATAGAAGTTGCATGATTTCAAAGTTAGGGTACATGGTGATTTCAAGTGCAATTTGCAAGACAATCGACACCGATCTCTCAGCAAATTGCATGAAAAGTAGTGTATTCATTACTCTATTATTACTTGCGGCTCCAACCAAGTTTGAACCACAACAATATGAACGCTCCAATAGCGTGCACATTGAGTGGGACATGGCATGTGATTTGCACAACATGCAAGTTGTAAATCGTCTGCAAAGTCGCACCCTATTGTCTGCTATTAGAGTCACCACATGGGTGCGTTTCAAACACTGATTTCTATAGTAGTACATGTACTACTTTAGTGGCAATTTGCATAGAGATCTGTGTCAGATGTCTTGAAAATTGCATTAAAATGGTCAACTTTACTGTAAGTCGCAGGATTTGTAAATCAGCTTTGCCCAGAGTGTAATGTTTGGTGATGTTTGATTTCTGGAGTGTTTTGCCAATTGATGGGAAATTCACCATACTAGTCAAATCGATTTGTCATTTTCAGTATTGCATACAAGATGTGGTCATGTGACTGTCTTAACTCATGCGAGAATCTGGAGGGAATTGTGACCATAGTAGCAATAAAGGTTCCAATTGGGGTTCCCTTTCACATCCCTGCTCAATGTTCTGTTGTATGCTGCACACGTACATTTCACTGTATATATCTTTCTGATTTGTGGGGCCTGTATACCAAGGGTTAATGCAGGTAGGAAGCGGATTCATCAGGTGAAAACACTTTCACTGACCAAACTAAGGTCAGTGGTGGGTGTGGCTTCATTGGGTGTGGGGCCTTGTTTGGCACGCTCCAAATACAACCTAGCTTATATAAAGATGTGCAGTAGGGAGTGATTTGGCCTGTTACTAGGCCGGGTGGTTTGTGACTAAGTCCTTGCTTGTAGTGGTTTGGGGGAGGAAGAGATTTTGTGCTGAATTGCCCCAGACACCACCCAGGCTGTGTTTGGAAGTGGGCTGGAAATGTTTGCATATTTTTGGCCTTGTAAAGTGTTTGTGTGTTATTGCACAATGATTGTGTTTTTTCTCTTTGCATTGAAAGCCTCACACATGTCAATCGTTTTGTTTAAAATCTGCTCTTGTTTTAATTTTGCTTGCTTATTTAGACTCCAATGCATTTTTCTGACAAACCTGCTGACAAATGTATGTGTAGGGGATTTGTAGAGGTGGGAGGGGATTTGTAGAGGTGGGAGGGTTTTTTTTCACATGCTTTGTTTTCTTGATATTTTGATCTGAAGACTTTTTTTTTTGAATGGATCTTTATACTACGTGATTGTGTAAGTAAACCTTATGTGCATGAAAATGTTACTTGATTCATCTTCCCCTTTGTTTCCTGCTATAACCTGAGCACACACAGTTCACTAGAAGTATCTTTAGATTGTAAGCTCTTATGAGCAGGAGTGTTTTATTTTTGCCACATCAATCCTATTTTTGTGACTCACCAAGATATTGACTGTACCTACTTGTTCCTGCTGACCAAATAAATGACGATATATTTGATCAATAAATATTTGACCGATGTTTTTGTGTTTATTTTATGTTCAATATATGAACAACCTTAATAGTTACTTTGTATACTTATATAATCTGCTCAAATGTAGCTTGTAAGAGCGTGAATATGCAAGTGTGTGCAAACTGGCTTTTTCAAAACCAAAAAAAAAAACCCACTTGCACCACAATATTATGTACTAATGAATGTCACATTCACTGTGCAGCCAGCTACAGGTTTTCTACAATTCGATTTACAGTAATAAAATAGTCCACACTTTGTTGATTTTTGGCCTTTGGCAACAAATATTAGCCAAGGTTAAAAAAAACAAATCAATAAGAAACACACATTTGCGAAAGCTATCATAGCCGCACATAAAAATGCGCGATTGCAAACAAATAAGCACCAAACAGGTGTCCGCATGGCGCATGAACGGCTATCCTGGAAGTCCGTCATCACGTGCGCGCGCACCCGGAAGTGGTTGTGGGGAGTGTAAGTGGATGACAAGTGGTTGGAGGTTTTGTGTTGTTTGAAAATTTTGATAACCTTATTGGCATTTGGACATGGCGAGAGCACAGTTATCAACTGAGGAGATGATCCTTATATGTAAAGTAAGTGTGGCCATTGCAAACATGTTTATAACATGTGAGGGACAGGTAATTGCAATTTTGTGGGTGGGGCCTAGCAGAATCTCACTTGGTGCACATGCTACTTATCTGTACATTAGCTCCTGGGTATTGATGGGTCAATGATATTAACCACTTGCCTACTGGGTACTCCTACCCCCTTCCTGTCCTGGCCAATTTTCATCTTTCTGCACTGTTACCCTTTGAATGACAATTGTGCGATCATGCCACATTGTACCCATCTTAAATTTATATCAGTTTTTTCAGACAAATAGAGCTTTCTTTGGGTGGTATTGACTTGCTGCTGTGTGTTTTACTTTTTGCTCGATAAACCACAAAATAGCTCATAATGAATAAAAGTCTGTTTATATTATAACATTTGGTAAACTGGTAATTTAGCAACACTGATGTGCGTTGATGAGGCAGCACTGGTGGGTGGCACTGCTGGCCACAGGTGGGCGTAACTGTTGGGTGGCACTGGTGGGCACTGATTATCGGGGCCGACCCCTGCTTTGATAACTGCTGGTTCTCGGCAGTACTTTCCACACATTCTGATAGCGTGATGAAAGTGCAGCCAAGACCCGGCAAATGCATTTCCCGGTGATCAGCGTGTCATTGGACATGGCTGATCACATGGTAAAAAGCCGCTGTGATTGGCCTTTACCACATCACGTGATCAGCTGTGTCCTTAGGACACAGCAATCACGGAGAGCGCGTTCTGCCAGGATGTCATATGACACCCTCCCAGAGCTGCCTGGATGCAGTGTAGCGTTATTCGGCTATCTGCGGTCGCCAAATAGGTAACCAGCTAGGTCTTCATGGCTAATCTTTGAATATCTGGACATGTATACTGCGTATAATGCATTACATTCTACAATGTGTTGGTGTACATGGTATTACAGTGTGCAATGCGTTGCTGGATTCTGCATGACAGTGGACAGCGTATCACAGTGTGCAATGCGTAGCTCCATCCTGCATGACAGTGTACAGTGCATTACAGTCTACAATGTGTGGGTGTACACGGTATCACAGTGTGCAATGCGTTGCTCCATCCTGCATGATAGTGTACAGTGCATTACAGTCTACAATGTGTGGGTGTACACGGTATTACAGTGTATTACAGTGTGCAATGCGTTGTACACTGCAGTGTGCACTAAAGCATTTTACACTCATGCACTGTACACACTAAAGCATTTTACACTCATGCACTGTACACACTAACGCATTTTACACTCATGCACTGTACACACTAACGTATTTGACATTTTTAGTGTGCAATGCGTTAGTGTGCAATGCCTTGGACAGTACAATACATGTGCATACCCTGAAAAAGGGTCCTGCACATTTTTGGCCCGGATGCGGTGCAATTTGAGGTGTGCAAAATGTTTGTCTCTAATTGCAACGCACACAAATTGCATGTGATTTGCCCAGGAGTGCGGTGTTAGACCACAATGCATGTATGTGAAGCCAGAATAAAAGGATGTGGATTTTGTCTACTTTTACTTGCGCATGTTAACATTATGTAAGTGCATTTTTTTTCTGTTTAACATGCTATAGAAATGCAACATGCATTTGGATGGAGTGTTTTTATATGTGCATTTTGGAAGTATTCTAAACACACATTGACCCTAGGGCCACACCATATCTTATGCAGGCCATAGATGGGTCGAAAATTGGCCGATTTTTCGTCCGAAAATAAAATCGGCCGATTTTCGGATCGTTAGTGGGCTATTTGTTCGGCCGTTTTTCGGTATTTTGGCAGATTTTTTTTTTCTGTAAAGTTGGAAAAAAAAACGGCCGAATTTGCCGATCGGCCGATTTTCGCGGCAATGATGGGCAAATTGGCCGATTTTTTACTGATAAAAAATCTGCACATGAGCAGTGACCTGCAAGAGGAAGACAAAAAGAAGAAAAAGAAGAAGAGGATGAAGAAGAGGATGATGATGAAGAAGAAGAGGATGAAGAAGAAGAAGAAGAGGATGATGATGAAGAAGAAGAAGAGGATGATGATGAAGATGATGAAGAAGAAGAGGATGATGATGATGAAGAAGAAGAGGATGATGATGATGAAGAAGAAGAAGAGGATGATGATGATGAAGAAGAAGAAGAGGATGATGATGATGAAGAAGAAGAAGAGGATGATGATGATGAAGAAGAAGAAGAAGAGGATGATGAAGAAGATGATGATGAAGAAGAAGAGGATGATGATGATGATGATGAAGAAGAAGAAGAAGAAGAAGATGATGATGAAGAAGAAGAGGAGGATGATGATGATGATGAAGAAGAAGAGGATGATGATGATGAAGAAGAAGAAGGATGAAAAATGAGAGGAATTCCAGTATGGCAAAAAGTGTCCCTGCAGAGAGCTCCGCTATTTCTTTGACAGTTCCTTGACATTTACAGCGGTTGCAACATTGTATCTATTTGTTTCCGAATAAAAACATCTGTATCCTAAATGGATACAAATAGATACATTGTTGCAACCGCTGTAAATGTCAAGGAACTGTCAAAGAAATAGCGGAGCTCTCTGCAGAGACACTTTTTGCTGGCTGTAGACGGGATGAAAATCGGCCGATTTTTTTTTTTTACCATTGCTGGCAACGTCGGCCGCTTGAACAACCAATTTTTCATTTTTTAAAAGAAAAATCGGCCGTTTTTCTCCCCGTCTATGGTCTGCATAAGCATTAGTGTGCCTGGGGGAGGGGGGGGACCTTTGGCCTTTCCAAACACAGTAGATGCTCCAAGAATGTTTCCTTGAACTCTTGAAATGGTTAAAAAGGAAAGACACTCTAGATAGCCTGCACTGAGAATTGACTGTCATGATGACGTGTCAATGATTATTTGCTCTCATTTTTCAGGAGTGGTACTGCTTGCGGTTGAAGCTGGTAGAAATCCACCTTCACGTCCTCCACTCACCTTCACTCGTGGCCAGTGGATATTTTGTGGCCGCAGGCAAGAACTGGCATCGAGGACCTGCATAATGACCCTGGCATGCCAGAGGTGGTTTGGAAGCAGCACAGCAATTTGACCATCCCTTTCCTCTATGTTGGTTTTAGGGGTGCAGAATTGCTTCTCGTTCGTGAACGGACTGTCGCCGGATATCAGAGTCCCCATATTTTCAAGATATGTTTTAGCCATGTTGGCTTATTTTTATGTTATTTTCCAAGTGTGTCGCACCTAACCGCACAGTAGTGTGGTGCCATGCGTATTTGTGGCTGTGAATGGGGCTGTTTTTAATAGACGTGTGTAGGTGCAACAACGTTTTCATCATGGTACCTGCGCACATCTACATAGGGCATTGCATTTCTTTGCTGTGCTGGAAAATGTGTGTTCTTGCATGCGTTTCTGCACCACCAATGGTGTGAACAAGTCCTAAGGGCTGGTTCACACTATAGAAACAGTCTAGATGTGTTCCTGATGGGTTTTTTTCATGCCCTTTTGGCATGCATGTTTAGTGTGTTCCAGTACATTTTGAATGCGTTTTGGACATGTTTACATTGCATTTTTATATCCCTTCCACTTATTTTTTTCTATTTTCTTTGTATTCAATGTAGTTAGGGACATGTGCGTTTTAGTACATTCAAGGACGTTTCAATGTGTTCCAGTACAGTTCTGTGCAGAAACAATGCAGCGTGGTCAACTTTGTTTACAGCACCTGCAATGCACTGAAAATGCAAGTGCTGATGTGAACTATGACATTGACAACCATATAACCTTCTTTCTGTGCGTTTGTGATGCCGAAAAAGCAACTGAAACACATGTAGTGTGAACTGGCCCTAAAGTTTATTAGAGGTCAGGGAACGGGACTGACCAGGAATTGTGAATTCAATCAGACTAGTGGTGAGATACAATCAGCAATTGTATAATAATGTGAGATCTGAGCTGTAGCTGATAGAAAATGAGACACATTCACTTGATCAGTAAATAGATAGTTAAAGAGTGGGGCGGTGATCCATAGATTTGCATATGGGACAGGTGATGGCGGGGTGGGGGAGGGGGTCAAGTTGTATAAGGAGACAGATTTAAAAGAGAAAAATGTTACAATGAAATATACACGGCATGAAAATGGCACATTTCCTAATTGGCAGAAGAGTACATTCATCCACTTTCTAGTCATTAGGCAAAATCATAATTGTTTGATCAATATTCCTGGCACTGACACAACCCAGAAAATTGATCTCCATTTTTTAGGATGTAGCCATGACCGGGATTAGAACCCATGACCCAAGTGCTGTAAGTTCTGAGCTCTAACCACTAAACCACTGTGGGAGACACAGTTTGAGCTATAAAGTAGAATAGTTCCATTGTTTGAAAATGATAGAGCGAGCGCTGGTCAAATTATATAGACTACTAAAATGGTATTACACAAGATAAATATAACCACGAACAGTAGTGCATGAACTCGTGAAAGGTCATCCACCCCTGTGACAGTGCACTACACTATTGAGCACCTTTCTGGCTCCTGTGGCTGAGCTAATTCCTCCCCAGGACCATTTGGGCACCCACCCTGATGGATGGATGGATGGATGGAGCTGGATGACTAACCCATAACTGCCAGCATACCGCTGCACCCCCAGATGTGTGGAGTGTATAACCCATGCACATTAATACTTTTGTTCTAGTGAGTGTAGACCAGTCCCAAGGGTGGTTTACCTTTCACGAGTTCATGCACTACTGTCCGTCACGGAGAGACCACACGTGCCATTCATAGGCACTCTCTGAGTTGGTACTCTCACACGAAGGACATTCCATTATTCAGGAATGATTCTATGAACATATTTTAGCACCATTTACAATATTACATCATTGTTGCAATTCTTTGCACTTTTTGGTTTTTACATGCGTTCATTATTGATCACATGCATTTATAGCGCTGCACTTGTCTTTACCATAGAATAGTTACGTGATTAAAGAGAATGAAGATATATAATTATATTGGGAAATTAGAAGTATATAAATTATTTGAGATATAAGTGTGTAAATGTTTAACATTTGAGTACAGAATGTATGACATTCATTAGTAAATGCATTAGTTTCCTGATCATTTTGGAGACACAGCAAGAAAATAAATAGAAGAAAATAGAAAATTCTAATACAGGTGTACATGTGTATTTATAACATTCTAAGAATTCTTTTGCCATCATGAAAACGCCAATGTAAATAAAGCCCGCGCTTGTGCGCCATCTAGCGAACATATCCGGTATTGCACCTAAAAATGTGCCAGTGATAGCAAAGTAGTCAATAGACGCTCGTCAATGAGCTTGCTAGACGCTGGTCAGACGACTGATTGATTGACCGGAGTCTGCCTGAATGGTCAGTCTCTGCTATTACACTCACATCTTAGTGAATCAGGGCCATTGTGTCCATGGAAGATTTATTTTTTTTCCACAAGTTTCTGGAAAATGACAAAAACGTTTTTGTTTTGTTTTTGTTTTTTTACACAAAATTGTCATTTAAATGATTTATTTCTTGCACAAGCCATGGGTATATGTGGAATTACACCCCAAAATACATTCTGCTACTTCTACCCAGTATGAGGATACCACACGTGTGACACTTTTTGGGAGCCTAGCCACATACAGGAGCCTGAAATCCAATGACCACTTTGAAAGCCTGAAGGTGCGTAACTTCTTCATTTCACTTCCCCACTACCTATCACAGTTTCGGAGGCCCTGAAATGCTAGGATAGCACCAAACCCCCCCCCCCCCTTTTTGGAAAGTAGACACTCCAAGGAATTTAAAAAGAGGCATGGTAAGTATTTTGCAGATCTCATTTTTTCTCACAAAGTTTTGAAATATAAAAAAGGAAAAGAAAAATATGTTTTTATTTTCTTTCTTCATTTTCCAAAAACTTGTGGCAACAAATGAGATCTTCAAAATACTTACCATGCTTCTTATCAAATTCCTTTGGGTGTCTACTTTCCAAAAAGGGTTCATTTGGGGGGGGGGGTTTGGTGCTATTCTGGCATTCCAGGGCCTCCGAAACTGTGATAGGTAGTCAGGAAGTGTAATGAGGAAATAAAGCCCTTTAAAAGCCTGAAGGTGCTTATTGGATTTTGGGGTCCTGTACTTGGCTAGACTGCCAAAAAGTCTCTCATATGTGGTACCCCCATACTCGGGAGAAGTAGCAGAATGTATTTTGGGGAGTAATTCCACATATACATATGGCTTGTGTGAGCAATAAATTATTTCAATGACAATTTTGTGTAATTTTTTTTTTTTTTTTGTCATTTTCCAAAAACTTGTGGTAAAAAAATAAATTCTTCTATTGATTCAACATGCCTCTCAGCAAATAGTTTGGGGTGTCTGCTTTCCAAAAAAGGGTTGTTTTGGGGGGTGGGGGCGTTTTATGCCCAGCATTAGAAGTTTATGCCATACATCACACACTCTTCTAACCACCTGAAGACCAAGCCTTTTCTGACACTTTTGTTCACATTAAAAAAATGTGTATTTTTTGCTAGAAAATTAATTTAAACCCCCCAAACATTATATTTTTTTTAAAGCAGACACCCTAGTGAATAAAATGGTGGGTACTACAATTTTTTATGGCACATAGTACTCGCGCAGCAATTTTTCAAAAGCAATTTTGTTTTAAAAAATACACTTTTTTTACTTTTAATGCATAAAAACACAATATATTGGCCAATTATTTGGTAAATTATAAAAGATGATGGTATGCCAAGTAAATAGATACCAAACATGATATACATTAAAACTGTGCATGCCCCGTGCAATGGCAACAAACTGCAAACATTTTTAATATCCATAGGCAGAGCTTTAAAAGCCTTTAAAAGCTACCATTTTAGATTTACAGAGGAGGTCTAGTGTTAGAATTACTGCCCTTGATCTGACGTTCACGGCAATACCTCACATGCATGGTGCAACCGCTGTTTACATAACGGCACAGGGTCAAGGCTTGTGCACACAGGTGTGCGCGCATGGGAGGGACTATTTTTTTTTTTTTTAGTTATTTTGATTTTTTTTTATTATTTTTACATTGTACCTTTAATTATTTTTTTTTTAATCACTTTTAATGTTTTAACAGGGAATGCAAATAACCCCTATAACTTCAATGGGCATTGTCATATATTCTTTTTTGAGAAATATGGGGTCTATCAGACTCTAGATATCTCCTCTGCCCTTACATTATCTAATCAAACCAAAATCGGTGTGATCAGATGCTTTCCCAATTTACAAATGGCGCTGTTTATATCCTGCGAAACTGAAGTGATGAAATGCTCGGAGCTTCTGAATTCTTAGACTATAGAGATGATTGGCACCATTCTGGTCTCCAATCAGCTCTATGGTCAGCTGGCAGAAACACCGGCTGCATTCTCAGGTTCCCCCGATGGCACGGGACTGCCCAAGAAGGCCGTGGAAGGCAGCGGGGGAGGGGGCATCATCTCCCGCTGCTTGTAAAAGCAATCTTGCAGCTAATTAGCCACTAGGATTGCTTTTACATGAAAGCCGATCCCCGGCTGAAAAAAACAACACCAGGATGATGTCTGCAGCTGTAGGCATCATCCTGGTATAACCATTCAAATCCAGTGATTTACTAGTACATCGCTGGTCCTTGTTGGTTATATACGCTATGTTTTTTTTTGTATGCAGCCTGTGGAATGAATGAAAAAATGAGAAGAACTCTCTGCCAGAAAAAAAGTGAGTGGTATGCCCACTATTAGAATATACCGCCCTGCTTCCACCCACTTCTAATGGTGGGCACACATTAGGTCACACTTTGCCACAAGTGCCAGTTCCAAGATTGAATAAATGTCTAAATAGTGGCACCCTTGAATAAAAATTGTCCACGTATAAGTGGTACCCCATATGGAGAAATGATGACACCAAGTCCCAAACTATCTTGTCACTGCTCCCCATGTAATCTGGGCATCCGGGCGGGCTCCACGTGACTATCTTTTCCCTCGTAAATCCGAAACGTATACGTATAGCCTGTTGTCCTCTTACAGGTCTTCTGCATCTTGACCCCATATCTGGCATGCTTGCTGATAGAAATCGTTTGAATGCAAGGCAGCCAGAAAAATTAATGAGGGACTCATCAACGCAGATGTTTTGCTGGGGAGTATAGACATCTGAAAATTTTAGGTTAAGGTGATTTGCGAGGGGCTGAATTTTGTGGAGCCGGTCAAATTCAGGGTCACGCCGAGGATGACAGAGTGTATTGTCGCTGAAATGCATAAAACACATTATACTCTCATATCTATGCCTGGCCATGGCAGCAGAGAACACGGCATATGATGAATCGGGTCTGCGGACCAATACAACCGCAATTCATTTCTTTTAGTAATGCCCATGTTGAGGGTTAGGCCCAAAAAAAATGTAAATTTGAAAACCGTAATGAGTTTCCTTGCGAATGGTCTGGCAAGGTTTGAATTTGGGTTGGCGGCAATAAATTGTTGTGCATATAAACTGCTTTGATCCACAATCAACGCATACAGATATTCCGTGAAAAACAGCTCCAAAAATCAAGGAGGTATGTGAAAGACCAGGATGTACTAGACCGCTGGTACTCGTCAGTTCACCAAAAGGTAGCGCGGCACTAGTACTGGCACTCTGCTGCATGTGAGAGTCATCAAAATTTACCGACAAGTGCTAACAGAGAACAGGCCTGATTCTGCAAACACTGCGGTTTTGTGTGCAATGTATCAAGTAACAGTGACCTACTGACACTGCACTTGCTGGGGGAGAAGGGGGGGTAAGCGTAGGGGCTAAACGCAGGTGTTGGCAGGTGCCGTGGCTGATCCCGCTAACGCTGCATTTTTGGGGACGCTTTACTAATGTGAACGCTGGTATAGTGCTGACCTGATCAAAGATATTGACCTGTTCAGACACTATACTAGCAATGGAAGTTTATTGTACATGAGCGTGCTCCAACAAGTGTTTAAATGTGATGACTGGTGTACTGACGGGCAATCTGACGCTATCTGGGAGGGTTGTGAAAACCACGGGAGCGCAAATCACGTGTATATATATATATATATATATATATATATATATATATATATATATATATATGTGTCAAGGTCCTACCTTTCTTCAGAGCTTGTGCATCTCCATGAGCTGGCATCCATCTTGGTTTTCTGCAAAGCATGGTGGGAACCTTTATGCCTTCAGGCTTCTGCGACTCCTCCTCAGAAGGGTGTGGTTGAGCACATTTAAACCTGCTGTCTGCAAGTGTGCTCTGCACTTGTGTCCTGTATGTTGCCCTGTTGCAAGCTCTTGTGTTGTTCCCATTGCTCTCCTGGTAACCGACTCGGCTTGGACAAGACTACTCTCTGCGTTAACCCTTTATCTGACCTCCCGTTGCTGAACCCGGCCCGTGACCTGAGTATTCTTTGCCTACCGTCTAGTACTGTCTGCTCCGTTGTTATTGACCCGGCTTGTCTGACTACTCTACTCGTGATCCCATCTAGCTCCCACCAGCTGTACGCCATTGGCAGCAGTCGTTATCGCAGCTGGGGTCACTCGGGGGCCGCGACCTGGTCTCAGGCTGCGTCAAGTCCATCCCCACCATCAGGGGCCCTGGTGAAGGGTAGCCTGGGGCTTAGACTCCGCGCCCTGAGGGACTCTGGTCTGTGGGTAGTGGCTGTCGTCAGTCGCAGCGTGACCGTACCATAGGCCTGCCTGCCCATTCCAGCGTTCCTGCCCTGACAATATGTGATATTGCGTACCCATGCCGCCCTGTGGCAGTATTTCTGCTGTAGGGTGGTCAGGAAGCGGTTACAGAAGAGGTTTCTGTTACGGCGCTGCGTTACTTTAACTGACAATTGCGTGGTTATGCAACACTGCACCCAAATTAAATTTACATCCTTTTTTTCCCACAAATTGAGCTTTCTTTCGGTGGTATTTGATCGCCTGTGCATTTTTAATTTTTTGCGCTATAAAAAAAGGCTGACAATTTTGAGAAAAAAAAAAAATATTTTGGACTTTTTGCTATAAAACATGTCCAGTAAAAAAAATTGGCAGCGATCAGCGACATCCCCAGTGACACCAATACAGTGATCAGTGTAAAAAAAAAACCCACTGACACTGTACTCATGGCACTGGGGAGGAAGGGGTTAACATTTTTAGGGTTTACTGTGTGAAGGGAGTGTTTTACTAGGGGGCAGAGGTGTGTGCTGGACAGGGACAGGCTGATCGAGAGAGAGAAACTCTTCTCTCCTTCTTCAGCTTGTCACGAGCTGTCAGGGAACTGACAGATAGCAGGGCTGTGTATAAACAATGCAGCCCTGCTCTCTATCAGCGATCACCGCGAATCGCGGGGAAACGGCCGGTAATGATCGGCCGGGACCCGGCGGCGGAGACCCGCTGCTGACACCCGCGGGACAGGTAGGGCGGACGCGCGCCCCCTACCTGTTTTGCAAAACTACATTTTAAAACGTGGTTTTGCGCAGCCGTGCCGCCCTGCAAACGTGCATATGCAGTGGCTGGGGCTGAAGAGGTTAACCACTTCCCTCCTGGCCAACAGCCGAATGGCGGCAGGGAAAACGCACTAGATCGCAGCGGCGCGATCTGTCACCGGCAGTGTACCTCGGACACGGCCTATGACAGATCTGAGTACCGGCCCCCGTTGCCGGTACCATGTGACTTGCTGTGACCAATCACAGCAGGTCACATAACAGTTGTATACATTGGATGGCTTCATTCATGCCATCCATTGTATACTAGTGTCTAGCTGTGAATGGTCCCAGAGATCACATGCACATGTCATGTGATTAGCTGTGGCCAAATCACAGCTAAGCACAAAAAAAAAAAAACTTGAATGAATCGATGTCATTCAGGTAAATGCTTGCTTATAGCAAAGTAATTCTTTGCTATAAGCAAATTGAGTAAAAAAAAAAAAAAAATACTGATCACTTCCCCAAAGTAGTACAATGTTACTATGGTAACATTGTACTATTTTGGACATAGTGAAATAAGAAAAAAAAAATCATAGAAAAACAAAAAACAATTTAATAAAAAATTAAAAATAATAAAAAAATTAAAAAAAAATTTAAGAAAAATGTATATATATATTTTTTCATACTGTCACCAGTCAGTGTCCCTGATCACCGCCATGCCAGTAATATGATGACGCTGTACTGCACTGGTGACAGTATGTAAAAAAAAAAAATAGTGAAAATTATTTTTTGCATTTTTTCATTTTCCGAAAAATGATGACAAAAAAAATACAACTTCAAAAAACTTGCCATTTCTCTTATGAAGTACGTCAGACTGTCTACTCTGCAAAAAGGGGTCATTTGGGGATATCTGTACTGTTCTGACATTCTGGGACCTCAAGATATTAGATTGGTCGTCAGTACTTCAGGATTGATCAATTTTCAGATCTATCCCATAGTTTGCGAACTCTATAACTGTCCTACAAACTAAAAAATACATTCTAATTTGGGTTATTTTCACCAAAGACATGTAGCAGAATACATCTTGGCCTAAATTTATGAAGAACAATTATTTATTTGAAAACTTTTATAACAGAAACAAAGAAAAACGTGGGTTTTTTTTTCAAAATTTTCGGTCTTTTTTTTGTTAATTTAGCAAAAAATAAAAACCCCAGTGGTGATTAACTGCTTGCCGCCCTGCCACTGTATATATATGTGTGCAGGGCGGAACTCAGGCGCAAAACCACGTTTTAAAACTGGTTCCGCGCTCCCGACATTTTCGCCGGCAGGGGGTGCGCGCGCTCCCGCCGACCCGCGGGTGACACCATTTGATCCCGGAGGGATCAATCATTAGATTTCAGCCAGTGATGTCTGGCTGAAATCAGATGATCGGTCCCTGTCCTATCCTGTCCTGTGTTGAAGTTTACACAGGACAGGATATGATGTCATTCTTCTCTGCCTGGACACATTCCGTTCCAGACAGAGAAGAAACAGTAAAAGTGAGTAAAACACTACACATTTACAGTTAGAACACACCTAGGTCACATTTACCCCCTGATCGCCCCCCCCCCCCAGTTAACCCCTCCCAGATAGCACCAGTTTGCCCGCCAGTACACCAGTAATCCCGTTTAACCCCTTAATCCCCCCCCCCAGTTAACCCCTTCACTGCCCTGTCACCAGTGTCACTGATCAGTGAACCGATTTTTACTGATCACTGTATCAGTGTCGCTGGCGACTTCCAATAGTGTTAGCGCCCCTCCCAGATAGCGCCAGTTTGCCCGCCAGTACAACAGTAATCCCATTTAACCCCTTGATCAACCCCCACCCCCCCAGTTAACCCCTTCACTGCCCTGTCACCAGTGTCATTGATTACAGTGAACAGATTTTTACTGATCACTGTATTAGTGTCACTGGTGACTTCCGATAGTGTTAGCGCCCCTCCCATATAGCGCCAGATTTCCCGCTAATACACCAGTAATTCCGTCTAACCCCCTGATTGCCCCCCCCCTCCCGAGTTAACCCCTTCACTGCCGTGTCACCAGTGTCATTGATCAGTGAACAGATTTTTACTGATCACTGTATCAGTGTCGCTGGCGACTTCCAATAGTGTTAGCGTCCCTCCCAGATAGCGCCATATTTCCCGCTAATACACCAGTAATCCCGTCTAACCCCTTGATCGCCCCCTCCCCCCCCGAGTTAACCCCTTCACTGCCCTATCACTAGTGTCATTGATTACAGTGATCAGATTTTTACTGATCACTGTATTAGTGTCACTGGTGACTTCCGATAGTGTTAGCGCCCCTCCCATATAGCGCCAGTTTGCCCGCTAATGCACGGGATTTTTTTTTTACCAAAAACATGTAGCAAAATACATTTTGGCTTAAATTTATGACTAACTTTGAGTTTACGATATATTTTTTATAGCTGAAAGTAGAAAATATTGGTTTTTTTCAAAATTTTCGTGTTTTTTTTGTTTATAGCGCAAAAAATAAAAAGCGCACAGGTGATCCAATACCACCAAAAGAAAGCTCTATTTGTGTGAAAAAAAGGACGTAAATTTCGTTTGGGTACAGCATTGCATGACCGCGCAATTATCATTTGAATTAGTGCAGCGCTGTATAGCAAAAAAAGGCATAAATTACAGTATCTATACCATAGTTTGTAGACGCTATAACGTTCACACAAAGCAATCAATAGACACTTATTGGGATTTTTTTTACCAAAAACATGGAGCAGAATACATTTTGGCTTAAATTTATGACTAACTTCCAGTTTACGATATATTTTTTATAGCTGAAAGTAGAAAATATTGTTTTTTTTTTAAATTTTTGTGTTTTTTTTGTTTAGAGCGCAAAAAATAAAAAGCGCACAGATGATAAAATACCATCAAAAGAAAGCTCTATTTGTGTGAAAAAAAGGACGTAAATTTCTCTTGGGTACAGCATTGCATGACCGCGCAATTATCATTTGAATTAGCGCAGCGCCAAACAGCAAAAAAAGGCCTGGTCATTAAGGGGGGTAAATCCTCAGAAGCTCAAGTGGTTAAATACCACCAAAAGAAAGCTCTAGTTGTGTGACAAAAATGGTCAAATTTTAGTTTGGGTACAATGTTGTATGAGCGCGCAATTGTCATTCAAAGTGTGAGAGCGCTGAAAGCTGAAAATTGCCCTGGGCAGGAAGGGGGTAAAAGTGCCTGGTATGGAAGCGGTTAAGCACTGCACTAAAGCTACTTGACATTGGGCAGGTGACAGTTGGCCGTTTTTGAAAACAAGGGTCAGTTTGACAGAGTCTATACCTGGTAACCTCCATAGCACAGTGGTTAGAGTGCCCGTCTAAAGAGTGCATGGTCGTAGGTTCGAGGCTTACCTCTGCCAAGTGCGTCTTTCAGCATGACTATGCAGTACTGGACATGAGATAAATGGATGTTTCCAAATTTTTTTTTTTTTGGACTTTTTTTTTTTTTTTTTAACATTCATTTTCTCTCATTTTATCTATTTGGAAAGCCTTTCATGGTCCCAGTACGGGTAAAAGAGTCCGGACTGGAAGTGGTTAACCACTTGAGCTCCTGAGGATTTACCCCCCTTAATGACCAGGCCTTTTTTTGCTGTTTGGCACTGCACTAATTCAAAAGATAATTGCGCGGTCATGCAATGCTGTACCCAAACGAAATTTACGTCCTTTTTTTCACACAAATAGAGCTTTCTTTTGGTGGTATTTTATCACCTGTGCGCTTTTTATTTTTTGCGCTATAAACAAAAAAACCACGAAAATGTTGAAAAAAAACAATATTTTCTACTTTCAGCTATAAAAAATATATCGTAAACTCAAAGTTAGTCATAAATTTAAGCCAAAATGTATTCTGCTCCATGTTTTTGGTAAAAAAATCCCAATAAGTGTATATTGATTGCTTTGTGTGAACGTTATAGCGTCTACAAATTATGGTATAGATACTGTAATTTATGCCTTTTTTTGCTATACAGCGCTGCACTAATTCAAATGATAATTGCGCGGTCATGCAATGCTGTACCCAAACGAAATTTACGTCCTTTTTTTCACACAAATAGAGCTTTCTTTTGGTGGTATTTGATCACCTGTGCGCTTTTTATTTTTTGCGCTATAAACAAAAAAACACGAAAATTTTGAAAAAAAAACAATATTTTCTACTTTCAGCTATAAAAAATATATCGTAAACTGAAAGTCATAAATTTAAGCCAAAATGTACTCTGCTACATGTTTTTGGTAAAAAAAAATCCCAATAAGTGTATATTGATTGCTTTGTGTGAAAGTTATAGCGTCTACAAACTATGGTATAGATAATTTGAAATTTACACAGCTTTTACTTTCTGACCGCCCATCACATCTCTTGAGGTGGTAAAATACCAGGATAGAACAGACACCCCCAAAAAACCCCTTTTCGGAAAGCAGACACCCTAAGCTATCTGCTGAGAGACATATTGTGTCCATGGAAGATTTATTTTTTTTCCACAAGTTTCTGGAAAATGACAAAAACGTTTTTGTTTTGTTTTTGTTTTTTTACACAAAATTGTCATTTAAATGATTTATTTCTTGCACGAGCCATGGGTATATGTGGAATTACACCCCAAAATACATTCTGCTACTTCTACCCAGTATGAGGATACCACACGTGTGACACCTTTTGGGAGCCTAGCCACATACAGGAGCCTGAAATCCAATGACCACTTTGAAAGCCTGAAGGTGCGTAACTTCTTCATTTCACTTCCCCACTACCTATCACAGTTTCGGAGGCCCTGAAATGCTAGGATAGCACCAAACCCCCCCCCCCCCTTTTTGGAAAGTAGACACTCCAAGGAATTTAAAAAGAGGCATGGTAAGTATTTTGCAGATCTCATTTTTTCTCACAAGGTTTTGAAATATAAAAAAGGAAAAGAAAAATATGTTTTTATTTTCTTTCTTCATTTTCCAAAAACTTGTGGCAACAAATGAGATCTTCAAAATACTTACCATGCTTCTTATCAAATTCCTTTGGGTGTCTACTTTCCAAAAAGGGTTCATTTGGGGGGGGGTTTGGTGCTATTCTGGCATTCCAGGGCCTCCGAAACTGTGATAGGTAGTCAGGAAGTGTAATGAGGAAATAAAGCCCTTTAAAAGCCTGAAGGTGCTTATTGGATTTTGGGGTCCTGTACTTGGCTAGACTGCCAAAAAGTCTCTCATATGTGGTACCCCCATACTCGGGAGAAGTAGCAGAATGTATTTTGGGGAGTAATTCCACATATACATATGGCTTGTGTGAGCAATAAATTATTTCAATGACAATTTTGTGTAATTTTTTTTTTTTTTTTGTCATTTTCCAAAAACTTGTGGTAAAAAAATAAATTCTTCTATTGATTCAACATGCCTCTCAGCAAATAGTTTGGGGTGTCTGCTTTCCAAAAAAGGGTTGTTTTGGGGGGTGGGGGCGTTTTATGCCCAGCATTAGAAGTTTATGCCATACATCACACACTCTTCTAACCACCTGAAGACCAAGCCTTTTCTGACACTTTTGTTCACATTAAAAAAATGTGTATTTTTTGCTAGAAAATTAATTTAAACCCCCCAAACATTATATATTTTTTTAAAGCAGACACCCTAGTGAATAAAATGGTGGGTACTACAATTTTTTATGGCACATAGTACTCGCGCAGCAATTTTTCAAAAGCAATTTTGTTTTAAAAAATACACTTTTTTTACTTTTAATGCATAAAAACACAATATATTGGCCAATTATTTGGTAAATTATAAAAGATGATGGTATGCCAAGTAAATAGATACCAAACATGATATACATTAAAACTGCGCATGCCCCGTGCAATGGCAACAAACTGCAAACATTTTTAATATCCATAGGCAGAGCTTTAAAAGCCTTTAAAAGCTACCATTTTAGATTTACAGAGGAGGTCTAGTGTTAGAATTACTGCCCTTGATCTGACGTTCACGGCAATTCCTCACATGCATGGTGCAACCGCTGTTTACATAACGGCACAGGGTCAAGGCTTGTGCACACAGGTGTGCGCGCATGGGAGGGACTATTTTTTTTTTTTTTTAGTTATTTTGATTTTTTTTTATTATTTTTACATTGTACCTTTAATTATTTTTTTTTTAATCACTTTTAATGTTTTAACAGGGAATGCAAATAACCCCTATAACTTCAATGGGCATTGTCATATATTCTTTTTTGAGAAATATGGGGTCTATCAGACTCTAGATATCTCCTCTGCCCTTACATTATCTAATCAAACCAAAATCGGTGTGATCAGATGCTTTCCCAATTTACAAATGGCGCTGTTTATATCCTGCGAAACTGAAGTGATGAAATGCTCGGAGCTTCTGAATTCTTAGACTATAGAGATGATTGGCACCATTCTGGTCTCCAATCAGCTCTATGGTCAGCTGGCAGAAACACCGGCTGCATTCTCAGGTTCCCCCGATGGCACGGGACTGCCCAAGAAGGCCGTGGAAGGCAGCGGGGGAGGGGGCATCATCTCCCGCTGCTTGTAAAAGCAATCTTGCAGCTAATTAGCCACTAGGATTGCTTTTACATGAAAGCCGATCCCCGGCTGAAAAAAACAACACCAGGATGATGCCTGCAGCTGTAGGCATCATCCTGGTATAACCATTCAAATCCAGTGATTTACTAGTACATCGCTGGTCCTTGTTGGTTATATACGCTATGTTTTTTTTTGTATGCAGCCTGTGGAATGAATGAAAAAATGAGAAGAACTCTCTGCCAGAAAAAAAGTGAGTGGTATGCCCACCATTAGAATATACCGCCCTGCTTCCACCCACTTCTAATGGTGGGCACACATTAGGTCACACTTTGCCACAAGTGCCAGTTCCAAGATTGAATAAATGTCTAAATAGTGGCACCCTTGAATAAAAATTGTCCACGTATAAGTGGTACCCCATATGGAGAAATGATGACACCAAGTCCCAAACTATCTTGTCACTGCTCCCCATGTAATCTGGGCATCCGGGCGGGCTCCACGTGACTATCTTTTCCCTCGTAAATCCGAAACGTATAAGTATAGCCTGTTGTCCTCTTACAGGTCTTCTGCATCTTGACCCCATATCTGGCATGCTTGCTGATAGAAATCGTTTGAATGCAAGGCGGCCAGAAAAATTAATGAGGGACTCATCAACGCAGATGTTTTGCTGGGGAGTATAGACATCTGAAAATTTTAGGTTAAGGTGATTTGCGAGGGGCTGAATTTTGTGGAGCCGGTCAAATTCAGGGTCACGCCGAGGATGACAGAGTGTATTGTCGCTGAAATGCATAAAACACATTATACTCTCATATCTATGCCTGGCCATGGCAGCAGAGAACACGGCATATGATGAATCGGGTCTGCGGACCAATACAACCGCAATTCATTTCTTTTAGTAATGCCCATGTTGAGGGTTAGGCCCAAAAAAAATGTAAATTTGAAAACCGTAATGAGTTTCCTTGCGAATGGTCTGGCAAGGTTTGAATTTGGGTTGGCGGCAATAAATTGTTGTGCATATAAACTGCTTTGATCCACAATCAACGCATACAGATATTCCGTGAAAAACAGCTCCAAAAATCAAGGAGGTATGTGAAAGACCAGGATGTACTAGACCGCTGGTACTCGTCAGTTCACCAAAAGGTAGCGCGGCACTAGTACTGGCACTCTGCTGCATGTGAGAGTCATCAAAATTTACCGACAAGTGCTAACAGAGAACAGGCCTGATTCTGCAAACACTGCGGTTTTGTGTGCAATGTATCAAGTAACAGTGACCTACTGACACTGCACTTGCTGGGGGAGAAGGGGGGGTAAGCGTAGGGGCTAAACGCAGGTGTTGGCAGGTGCCGTGGCTGATCCCGCTAACGCTGCATTTTTGGGGACGCTTTACTAATGTGAACGCTGGTATAGTGCTGACCTGATCAAAGATATTGACCTGTTCAGACACTATACTAGCAATGGAGGTTTATTGTACATGAGCGTACTCCAACAAGGGTTTAAATGTGATGACTGGTGTACTGACGGGCAATCTGACGCTATCTGGGAGGGGTGTGAAAACCACGGGAGCGCAAATCACGTGTATATATATATATATATATATATATGTGATATTGCGTACCCATGCCGCCCTGTGGCAGTATTTCTGCTGTAGGGTGGTCAGGAAGCGGTTACAGAAGAGGTTTGTGTTACGGCGCTGCGTTACTTTAACTTACAATTGCGCGGTCATGCAACACTGCACCCAAATTAAATTTACATCCTTTTTTTTCCACAAATTGAGCTTTCTTTCGGTGGTATTTGATCACCTGTGCGTTTTTAATTTTTTGCGCTTTAAAAAAAAAAAAGGCTGACAATTTTGAGAAAAAAAAACAATATTTTGGACTTTTTGCTATAAAACATGTCCAGTAAAAAAAATTAAAAAATCAAATTTAGTCACAAATTTCATCCAAAATGCATTCTGCGACATGTCTCTGCTAAAAAAAAATCCCAATATGTGTAAATTAATTGGTTTACATGAAAGTTATAGCGTTTACAAATGGCGGGAAGATACTGGGATTTTTAATTTGTTTTATACTCGTAATGGCGGCGATCAGCGACATCCCCAGTGACACCAATACAGTGATCAGTGAAAAAAAAAACCACTGACACTGTACTCATGGCACTGGGGAGGAAGGGGTTAATATTTTTAGGGTTTACTGTGTGAAGGGAGTGTTTTACTAGGGGGCGGGGTTGTGTGCTGGACAGGGACAGGCTGATCGAGAGAGAGAAACTCTTCTCTCCCTCTTCAGCTTGTCACGAGGTGTCAGGGAACTGACAGATAGCAGGGCTGTGTATAAACAATGCAGCCCTGCTCTCTGTCAGCGATCACTGCGAATCGTGGGGAAACGGCGGCGGAGACCCGCTGCTGACACCCGTGGGACAGGTAGGGCGGACGCGCGCCCCCTACCTGTTTTGCAAATCTACGTTTTAAAACGTTTTTTTGCGCAGCCGTGCCGCCCTGCAAACGTACATATGCAGTGGCTGGGGCTGAAGAGGTTAACCACTTCCCTCCTGGCCAACAGCCGAATGGCGGCCAGGAAAACGCTCTAGATTGCAGCGGCACGATCTGTCACTGGCAGTGTACCTCGGACACGGCCTATGACAGATCTGAGTACCGGCCCCCATTGCCGGTACCATGTGACTTGCTGTGACCAATCACAGCAGGTCACATAACAGTGGTATACATTGGATGGCTTCATTCATGCCATCCATTGTATACTAGTGTCTAGCTGTGAATGGTCCCAGAGATCACATGCACATGTCATGTGATTAGCTGTGGCCAAATCACAGCTAAGCACAAAAAAAAAACCCTGAATGAATCGATGTCATTCAGGTAAATGCTTGCTTATAGCAAAGTAGTTCTTTGCTATAAGCAAATTGTGTAAAAAAAAAAAAAAATACTGATCACTTCCCCAAAGTAGTACAATGTTACTATGGTAACATTGTACTATTTTGGACATAGTGAAATATGAAAAAAAAAAAATCATAGAAAAACAAAAAACGGGGTGTGTCCAAGATGGCGCCGGGAGCAGACGCTCCTTTCTGAAGCTCCGGCACCCTGATCCTCCATCCGCTGCCATCCGGGGTACGGAGGCTGCCCGCAGCGGATCCCCGGTTACCCGGACTCCATCTGGCACCTGAGGAGGGGTGTCGAGCCGTTCTGCCCCTTCCCTGAGCATCTGGGGCGCGGGGCGGATTGAGGCCTACCGCGGCATGTGAAGCCGCGGTGTTTCCTAGATCCGCGGCTGGAGCGGATCGCCGTCGTGGCCGGACCGCCGCCCTATCGCCCTGCCTGCCAACCCCTGGAGTCAGGTCAGCTGTTGGGGCAGGTTGGGTGGGCTCCTGGTGGCCTGGTGGACTGTACAGCGTCCCTGCAGGATCCCAGCAGGCTGCTGGAGGTCTGGCCTGCTGCAGGAGCGGTGCTGGCTGGGAGAAGGCATCCTCCTGCATAGTCCCCTTCCCCAGTAGATAAATCAGGGGTGTCTGGAATATCTTTTGGCAATCTACACAGTCTGCACACCTGGCTTATATAGCATAATCATCTATAATTTATTGACTATAACATTATGCTGAACCTTCTGTGAATACCTCCCCGGTGGGGGACACGTACATGAACCAAGGGGGAAAATGTCAGAGTGACCTCCTTGGGCCGTGCCACCGCGGCGTTCTTCTCGGCCAATGGGCTTCTACACCCTAACATTACGCTTCAATAGTCTGGGGGCGCCTTGGTAATCAGTGGACCGCTTTCGGAAATGCACCGCACTCCCCGCACAAAGCTTAAACACCGGGCCAAACAGCAATCCCCTTTACAGGGCCACATTGCCAAGTTGATACCTAGCCCGCCTGAGCCTGATGATAATACTCAACTTCCAGGGGACCCTGAGTCTGATGGCGATAGTCAGCGGCAATTTTCGTCGGGGATGGTTGACCCTCTTGAACATCATCCCGAAGCTTTACTACACAAATTTCGTGCTATAGTGCGAGAGGAGATTACTGCTGCCTCACGTAAATTGTCTTCTGATCTGGCGAGAGGCCTAAAAGAGCTGGGTCTCCGCGCCCACCAATTGGAACAACGTATGGATCTGGCAACTACAGTCCTGGAGGGTCACGAACAAGAAGTGGAGGACCTACATGCTGAGCTGGATACTTTGAAAGATAAGTTGGAGGATGCTGAGAATAGAGCTCGCAGGGATAATCTCCGTATCCGAGGAATCCCGGAGACAATCGCTGATTTGCAGGGCACTGCAACTGCCCTTTTCCAGGAGCTGGCCCCTGAGATTCCTCTGGAACGCCTGGAGTTTGATCGTATCCATAGAGCTTTAGCACCCAAGCCCACGGAGGGTCCTCCCAGGGACATTATTATTAAATTTCACTTCTATCGCACTAAGGAACGTCTACTGCAGGCAGCTCGGAATCGTTCGGCTTTGGAGTTTCAAGGTCATTCTGTCCATCTGTTCGCGGATCTGTCCCCAGTCACGATTGCCAAACATCGCACCCTGAGACCTTATCTTCGGATTCTTCAGTCAGCTGATATCAAGTACAGATGGGGCTTCCCTTTCAAGCTTTCATTTACCTTTCGAGGTCGTCAATTTCAAGCCTCTACGCCAGCGGATCTCCGGCGTCACTTTCGGGAGCTCAACTTGGAATTGCCACAATCCCAGAATGAGGAGACTTTAATACCTACGCGTCATCAAAATTCCCAGTCCTTGCATAAATCTCCTCCTAGTCAGAGCAGTTCACAGGCTCTTCGATCCCTACAGGCCCAGCGCTTTCAGGAAATCTCAGTGACCTGATGTTTAGTAGCTGGCCGCCAGTATGTAGCTTAGTCCCACGTGGTTATTTTTTCTTCGCTGCCACTTTCTGGACTTGAATTCAGATTTGTTCAGGGATTTCATATTTCCGTGTGTCATATCTCTTCCAATCAAGAGCGGATGTTAATTTTCTCTGTATTGATTGGTTGAGATCTTTATTGTCCTGCGAGTTTTGGATTGCCTATTCATAGGTGTATTAGCCTTAGTTGTAATGTTTATATATTTTATATCAATGCCGAGTTGTTCCGGTGGATGGTCGTGTCCCCCTCCGAGCTGGCTAGCGGTCTGGTCTTCTGCCCCGCCCGCTACCTAGCCTTTGTGTGGGTGTTTTACCCACAGGTGATTATTATAATGTTTGAATCATTCTCTATGATTTACAGATATCTTGCTTGTATATTAGAGGTCTTCTTGTCCTCTCCTTTCTTCTTAGTTTCTTTCTCTTTGTCCT
Organism: Staurois parvus; assembly: GCF_062004578.1. Taxonomy (NCBI): domain Eukaryota; kingdom Metazoa; phylum Chordata; class Amphibia; order Anura; family Ranidae; genus Staurois; species Staurois parvus. Next base: position 3,038,606 of record NW_028318111.1, on the reverse strand, counting down.
TTGTCATGTATGTCTTGTGTTTTTGCAAATTTTTGTTTTCAGGGCTCCCGGGGATCGTGGTGGATTTTATCTTCCTTCCTTTTAGATATCCATGTCGTTAAACTGGTTATCACTGAACGTCCAGGGGATGAACTCTCCACAGAAACGGGTAAAAATATTTAAGTTTCTTCGGGCTCGCAAAGTTGACATTGCTTGTTTGCAAGAAACCCACTTCTCCACTACTTCTGCCCCAAAATATTTTGATGCACGTTACCCTCAGATATTTCAAGCTACTGGTCCCACTAAACAGAGAGGTGTATTGGTTGCCTTCCATAGTAAAACTCCATTTGTCTGTGTGAAGCGTATTGCTGATCCAAATGGCAGATACCTTCTGCTCCAGGGCACGATTCATGGAATAGAGGTTACCATAATGTCTTATTACGCTCCTAACGTCAACCCTGGACCTTTTCTGTCACATCTATGTTCCCTCCTGGCCACACATCAAAGGGGTACACTTCTGATGGCGGGGGATTCAAATTTAGTGTTAAACCCTGCAATAGATAAATATCCGACAGAACGCTCTGACCCTTCCACTTCAGCGAAGTCCTTTATACGGACGTTAACTGCCCATGATTTGGTAGATTTATGGCGAGAATTTCATCCTCAGGGGAAAGACTACACTTATTATTCACACCCTCACTATTCTCATTCTAGAATTGATCATGCCTTCGTTTCACGTAAACATCTCCCTTTGGTTCGTTCTATCTCTATCCTAACGGTCCCATGGTCAGACCATGAGCCTATTTTGGTAGTCTGTCAATCTCTCCTATGCAGGCCGACCTTCTCTTCATGGATAATGAATGACTCCTTGCTTTCGCTGAAGGAGATTCAGACGGAGTTACATCGTAAGTCTCAGGAATATTTTCAATTAAACTCCGGTTCTGTCTCTTCTTCAGTAACATTATGGGAAGCATATAAGGCAGTGCTTAGGGGGCATATTATCCATATAGCTTCCAGACGAAAGAAGGAAAGACAGCTTAAGCAATGTCAGTTAGAATCGAAGTTAACCTCCGCGTCAGCCCAGTTTAAACAGTCACCTTCACCGTCAAATCGTAGACTGTTGGATCAGGCTCGCTTAGAATTGGATCTGTGTTTAACAGATGAGGCTGAGCGCTCCTTGCGTTGGACTCGTCAGAAGTGGTATAGCAAAGCTAACAAACCAGACTCCACGTTGGCCCGTAGATTGCGTTCTTTTGCACAACACCCCAAGCCGATATCTTTACGTACTCGTCACAATACCCTTACGAGCAACCCAGTAACGGTATTAGAAGAGTTCCGGCACAGGCTGGCTAAACTTTACTCTGATCCCACCCGGGCTGACCCTCAGTCTATTTCTGACTTCTTATCTAGTTTGTCATTACCTACTTTAACGCCGGCCCATAAGGATCTGATGGATCGCAATATCCAAGTATCTGAGGTTTTGCAATGTATAGCAGAACTGAAAACAGGCAAACGCCCAGGTCCTGATGGATACACGGCACTATATTATAAGAAATTGGCTGATGTGCTCGCTCCCCACCTTGCCGCTATGTTTAATGCGGTGAAGGGAGGTTTGAATTTTTCCCCAGACTCTTTAACTGCTAATGTGGTTATGATCCCTAAACCGGATCGAGATCATTCTTCCTGGGCTAATTATAGGCCTATCTCTCTTATCAATATCGATATGAAGATTCTTACTAAGATTTTGGCTACTCGATTGAATTCCTTCCTTTCTCGTCTGATTAAAAAGGATCAGGTGGGATTTGTTCCCCATAGGCAGGCCAGAGATGCTATTAGACGTATTTTACAATTGCAACATTTGGCCCATACTCGTAAAATCGATATGATGCTCTTATCCTTAGACATCAATAAGGCTTTTGACACTTTATCCTGGCCGTATCTTCTGTCGGTCCTCCATCGTTTTGGCTTCAGTCCTTCCTTCTTGCGATGGATCTCTTCACTGTATACATCCCCTCAAGCGAAGCTTAGATATTACGGGTTTGAATCTTCTACGTTCTCGGTTGCTAGAGGTACTAGACAGGGCTGCCCGCTCTCCCCTTTACTTTTTATCTTAGCCCTGGAACCGTTGGCAGAAGCAATCCGCATACATCCTGATATTAAGGGAATCGATGTGGCAGGCTCCCAACATAAATTATCATTGTTTGCGGATGACATATTATTGTCAATCTCGAATCCGGGGATTACTTTGCCTAATTTGCTAGCAGTTCTTGATTCTTTTGCCACCCTCTCAGGTTTACATGTCAATTCAGCTAAATCAAGAGCTATGTCAGTTACCCTCCCACCACCACTATTGACTACTTTGAAGCAAACGTTCCCCTTCCAATGGCTTTCGGCCTTACCATATCTAGGAATTAAGCTTACCCCGACATATGATGGATTGTATCAGGCTAACTTTCCCACTGTTTTTCATGAGTTGACTGAGCTCTTGTCCTCTTGGTCCCATTTCCCGTTATCATGGTTTGGTAGAATTAATGCAATCCGTATGACTTATCTTCCTAAATTACTATACCTATTTCGTGTTCTGCCAGTTTCAGTACCTTCACATATATTGCGTATACATCAGCGAAAACTTTTGTCCTTTATTTGGGGCTCCTCTCGATCTAGAATTAGCAAGCACATTTTATTTGCGCGGCGGAATGCGGGCGGGTTATCTGTTCCAAATCTCCAGTCCTATTATCTGGCGGCTAACATTGCCCCTTTAGCTCATATTCATGCTTCTCACCATTTCCCCATGTGGGCTGTAGTAGATATGATGGACTCTCACCTGATACCGCTCCCCTCCTTGCCCTGGCTCCCTAATTCTCAGCGTCCATCTAATCTTAGCCCAACGCTGACGCTTTCGCTTCGTCTTTGGGATTCTGTAAAATACTCCGCTGGTCTTATCTCTCCTCATCTGCCTCTGTTACGTTTATTGCATAACCCATTATTCCTTCCGGGTAAGGATAACCCTAGACAGTTTGTCTGGTGGCAGACACATGGTTTTTATGATATTCATTCACTCCTGTCCCCCACCAGAATAATTACTTTTGACACTTTGCGTTCTTCTTATAACATTCCCCTCCGAGAACATTTTGGTTATCTTCAACTTCGTCACTTTATTCATACTCTAATACGTACGCATCCAGGACCTTATCGTTTATCCCCTTTTGAAAGCCAGTGTAGACATAGACCTCATGCACCAGGTCTGATCTCCCTGATTTATTCTTCCATTATGTCATATAGAACCCCTCCGGTTCGTTCCTATCATCAGCGTTGGCAGTCGGAATTAGGGGGAACCCTGGATCAACAAGACTGGCAGCTCATGACCCAAACATTATCTAAGTGTTCCAGGAATGTCATTATTCTTGAGAATGCCTACAAAATTCTATACCGATGGTATTATACGCCCGCCCGTCTAGCTAGTTTTATTCCTACCTATTCCCCGGTTTGTTTTCGGGGTTGCCAACAATTAGGTACCATGGCACATATCTGGTGGACTTGTCCTAAGGTAAGCAGGTTGTGGATTAGGGTATATGCCCTCCTTTGCACTATTCTTCATACAGACATTAAGCGTAATCCATATGAAGCGCTTCTATTTAAACCACTAGAGGGCCTTCTCCGCTCTGAACGGCAGCTGGCATCACATTTATTTATGGCAACTAAATTGACGATTGCGAGGGCTTGGAAGACTCCTGTTCTTAGCTTTGGGGCTGTCAAAAATCGGATGAACTTCATAATGGTCAATGAAAAACTGACGGCCATATTATTGGATACCCATACAAAATTTCTGCAGGTATGGCGTCCCTGGCTGGATGTAGCCCAGCCCTCGAGATTCGACCAGTCCCTTCTATCGATATGAGGATGGATTCTGCCGTGATCCCCCCGGAGCCCCTCCCTCTCCGTTTTTTTTTTTTTTTTTTTAGTGTCTGTGTGTGTTGTCCGTGTATCTCTACTATTTGTCTTTTTCTACTCTTCTGTTTACTCTGTCCTAACACATAATTTACAGTTTGTGCCTGCTGTTCTCTGTGCTGCATCCACAAGGCTATTTATGCAATCTAGATTTCTTTTTACATTCTAGGTCATGAATATGTATTGGTTTTTTTTTTTGATGCAGTCTTTTCTCAGGCCTTTCCTGATTTTTATAATGTTGATGTAGCAATACTTCCCTTTGGAGTTTATATTGTTATTGACCCATAAAGGTCTGTTATCTGTTCCTTCCCAACCTCCCTCCTCATCCCCTCCCTCAGGGCACCTATGTAAACTTTTCGGATTTTGCTTTTATCTATGCATGCCTTGCATCAGATCCCCTTCATTCATTGTAATGTGTACATGTTGGTCATTGAATTCTTGCTTTGACTGCCTGTTCATCTTTGCTTGTTATTCAATAAAGCTTTTTGTAACAGAAAAACAAAAAACAATTTAATAAAAAATTTAAAATAATAAAAAAATGTAAAAAAAATTTAAGAAAAATGTATATATATATTTTTTCATACGGTCACCAGTCAGTGTCCCTGATCACCGCCATGCCAGTAATATGATGACGCTGTACTGCACTGGTGACAGTATGTAAAAAAAAAAATTGTGAAAATTATTTTTTGCATTTTTTCATTTTCCGAAAAATGATGACAAAAAAAATACAACTTCAAAAAACTTGCCATGCCTCTTATGAAGTACGTTAGACTGTCTACTCTGCAAAAAGGGGTCATTTGGGGATATCTGTACTGTTCTGACATTCTGGGACCTCAAGATATTAGATTGGCCGTCAGTACTTCAGGATTGATCAATTTTCAGATCTATCCCATAGTTTGCGAACTCTATAACTTTCCTACAAACTAAAAAATACATTCTAATTTGGGTTATTTTCACCAAAGACATGTAGCAGAATACATCTTGGCCTAAATTTATGAAGAACAATAATTTATTTGCAAACTTTTATAACAGAAACAAAGAAAAACGTGGGGGTTTTTTTTCAAAATTTTCGGTCTTTTTTTTGTTAATTTAGCAAAAAATAAAAACCCCAGCGGTGATTAAATACCACCAAACGAAAGCTCTAGTTGTGTGAAGAAAATGATAAAAAAAGAAAAATGATAAAATCACCCAGTGGTGATTAACCGCTTGCCGCCCTGCCACTGTATATATACGTGTGCAGGGTGGAACTCAGGCGCAAAACCACGTTTTAAAACGGGTTCCGCGCTCCCAACATTTTCGCCGGCAGGGGGTGCTCGCGCTCCCGCCGACCCGCGGGTGACACCATTCGATCCCGGAGGGATCAATCATTAGATTTCAGCCAGGGATGTCTGGCTGAAATCAGATGATCGGTCCCTGTCCTATCCTGTCCTGTGTTGAAGTTTACACAGGACAGGATATGATGTCATTCTTCTCTGCCTGGACACATTCCGTTCCAGACAGAGAAGAAGAAACAGTAAAAGTGAGTAAAACACTACACATTTACAGTTAGAACACACCTAGGTCACATTTACCCCCTGATCGCCCCCCCCCAGTTAACCCCTCCCAGATAGCACCAATTTGCCCGCCAGTACACCAGTAATCCCGTTTAACCCCTTAATCCCCCCCCAGTTAACCCCTTCACTGCCCTGTCACCAGTGTCACTGATCAGTGAACCGATTTTTACTGATCACTGTATCAGTGTCGCTGGCGACTTCCAATAGTGTTAGCGCCCCTCCCAGATAGCGCCAGTTTGCCCGCCAGTACAACAGTAATCCCATTTAACCCCTTGATCGACCCCCACCCCCCCCCCCCCCCCCAGTAAACTCCTTCACTGCCCTGTCACCAGTGTCATTGATTACAGTGAACAGATTTTTACTGATCACTGTATTAGTGTCACTGGTGACTTCCGATAGTGTTAGCGCCCCTCCCATATAGCGCCAGTTTGCCCGCTAATGCACGGGATTTTTTTTTTACCAAAAACATGTAGCAGAATACATTTTGGCTTAAATTTATGACTAACTTCCAGTTTACGATATATTTTGTTTTTTTTCGAAATTTTTGTGTTTTTTTTGTTTATATCGCAAAAAATAAAAAGCGCACAGATGATAAAATACCATCAAAAGAAAGCTCTATTTGTTTGAAAAAAAGGATGTAAATTTCGCTTGGGTACAGCATTGCATGACCGCGCAATTATCATTTGAATTAGCGCAGCGCCAAACAGCAAAAAAAGGCCTGGTCATTAAGGGGGGTAAATCCTCAGGAGCTCAAGTGGTTAAATACCACCAAAAGAAAGCTCTAGTTGTGTGACAAAAATGGTCAAATTTTAGTTTGGGTACAATGTTGTATGAGCGCGCAATTGTCATTCAAAGTGTGAGAGTGCTGAAAGCTGAAAATTGGCCTGGGCAGGAAGGGGGTAAAAGTGCCCAGTATGGAAGCGGTTAAGCACTGCACTATAGCTACTTGACATTGGGCAGGTGACAGTTGGCCGTTTTTGAAAACAAGGGTCAGTTTGACAGAGTCTATACCTGGTAACCTCCATAGCACAGTGGTTAGAGTGCCCGTCTAAAGAGTGCATGGTCGTAGGTTCGAGGCTTACCTCTGCCAAGTGCGTCTTTCAGCATGACCATGTAGTACTGGACATGAGATAAATGGATGTTACCAAATTTTTTTTTTTTTGGGCTTTGTTTTTTTTTTTTAACATTCATTTTCTCTCATTTTATCTATTTGGAAAGCCTTTCATGGTCCCAGTGCGGGTAAAAGAGTCCGGACTGGAAGTGGTTAACCACTTGAGCTCCTGAGGATTTACCCCCCTTAATGACCAGGCCTTTTTTTGCTGTTTGGCGCTGCACTAATTGAAATGATAATTGCGTGGTCATGCAATGCTGTACCCAAACAAAATTTACGTCCTTTTTTTCACACAAATAGAGCTTTCTTTTGGTGGTATTTTATCACCTGTGCGCTTTTTATTTTTTGCGCTATAAACAAAAAAAACACGAAAATTTTGAAAAAAAACAATATTTTCTACTTTCAGCTATAAAAAATATATCGTAAACTCAAAGTTAGTCATAAATTTAAGCCAAAATGTATTCTGCTACATGTTTTTGGTAAAAAAAATCCCAATAAGTGTATATTGATTGCTTTGTGTGAACGTTATAGCGTCTACAAACTATGGTATAGATACTGTAATGTATGCCTTTTTTTGCTATACAGCGCTGCACTAATTCAAATGATAATTGCGCAGTTATGCAATGCTGTACCCAAACAAAATTTACGTCCTTTTTTTCACACAAATAGAGCTTTCTTTTGGTGGTATTTGATCACCTGTGCGCTTTTTATTTTTTGCGCTATAAACAAAAAAATCATGAAAATTTAAAAAAAAAAACAATATTTTCTACTTTCAGCTATAAAAAATATATCGTAAACTGAAAGTCATAAATTTAAGCCAAAATGTACTCTGCTACATGTTTTTGGTAAAAAAAAATCCCAATAAGTGTATATTGATTGCTTTGTGTGAAAGTTATAGCGTCTACAAACTATGGTATAGATAATTTGAAATTTACACAGCTTTTACTTTCTGACCGCCCATCACATCCCTTGAGGTGGTAAAATACCAGGATAGAACAGACACCCCCAAATGACCCCTTTTCGGAAAGCAGACACCCTAAGCTATCTGCTGAGAGACATATTGGCCTTGATTCACTAAGATGTGAGTGTACTAGCAGAGACTGACCATTCAGGCAGACTCCGGTCAATCAATCAGTCGTCTGACCAGCGTCTAGCAAGCTCATTAACGAGCGTCTACTGACTACTTTGCCATTAGTGAATGTGGTATCCCGTCTGGCACATTTTTAGGTGCAATACCGGATATATTCGCTAGATGGCGCACAAGCGCGGGCTTTATTGACATTGGCGTCTTTCTGATAGAAAATTCTAATACAGCTGTACTATTACATTCTGAAAATTCTCTTTTGCTAATTTTTTTTTTTTTGCTGTTTCTCCAAAATGATCAGGAAAGTATTGCATTTACTAATGAATGTCATACATTCTATTTTCAAATGTTAAACATTTTCATACTTATATCTCAAATAATTTATATACTTCTAATTTCCCAATATAGTTATATATCTTCATTCTCTTTAATCACATAACTATTCTATGTTAAAGACAAGTGCAGCGCTATAAATGCATGTGATCAATAATGAACGCATGTAAAAACCAAAAAGTGTAAAGAATTGCAATAATGATGTAAACTGGTAAATCGTGCTAAAATAAGTTCATATAATTATTCCTGAATAATGGAATGTCCTTGGTGTGAGAGTACCAACTCAGAGAGTGCCTATGAATGGCACGTGTGTTCTCTCCGTGACGGACAGTAGTGCATGAACTCGTGAAAGGTAAACCACCCTTGGGACTGGTCTACACTCACCAGAACAAAAGTATTAATGTGCATGGGTTATACACATCGCACATCTGGGGGTGCAGCGGTATGCTGGCAGCTATGGGTTAGTCATCCAGCTCCATCCATCCATCCATCAGGGTGGGTGCCCAAATGGTCCTGGGGAGGAATTAGCTCAGCCACAGGAGCCAGAAAGGTGCTCAATAGTGTAGTACACTGTCACAGGGGTGGATGACCTTTCACGAGTTCATGCACTACTGTTCGTGGTTATATTTATCTTGTGTAATACCATTTTACTAGTCTATATCATTTGACCAGCGCTCGCTTTATCATTTTTAAACAATGTAACTATTCTACATTATAACTCAAACTGCGTCTCCCACAGTGGTTTAGTGGTTAGAGCTCAGAACTTACAGCACTTGGGTCATGGGTTCTAATCCCAGTCTTGGCAACATCCCAAAAAAATGGAGATCACTTTTCTGGGTTGTGGCAGGAATATTGATCAATCAATTATGATTTTGCCTAATGACTAGAAAGTGGATGAATGTTACTTGCGTACTGTTCTTCTGCCAATTAGGTCATGTGCAAGTTTCATGCCGTGTATATTTCATTGTAACTTTTTTCTCTTTTAAATCTGTCTCCTTATACAACTTGACCCCCTCCCCCACCCCATCATCACCTGTCCCATATGCAAATCTATGGATCACCGCCCCACTCTTTAACTATCTATTTACTGATCAAGTGAATGTGTCTCATTTTCTATCAGCTACAGCTCAGATCTCACATTATTATACAATTGCTGATTGTATCTCACCACTAGTCTGATTGAATTCACAATTCCTGGTCAGTCCTGTTCCCTGACCTCTAATAACCTTTAGGGCCAGTTCACACTACATGTGTTTCAGTTGCTTTTTCAACATCACAAACGCACAGAAAGAAGGTTATATGGTTGTCAATGTCATAGTTCACATCAGCGCTTGCATTTTCAATGCATTGCAGGTGCTGTAAACAAAGTTGACCACGCTGCATTGTTTCTGCACAGAACTGTACTGGAACACATTGAAACGTCCTTGAATGTACTAAAACGCACATGTCCCTAACTACATTGAATACAAAGAAAATAGAAAAAAATAAGTGGAAGGGATACAAAAATGCAATGTAAACATGTCCAAAACGCATCCAAAATGTACTGGAACACACTAAACATGCATGCCAAAAGGGCATGAAAAAAACCCATCAGGAACACATCTAGACTGTTTCTATAGTGTGAACCAGCCCTTAGGACTTGTTCACACCATTGGTGGTGCAGAAACGCATGCAAGAACACACATTTTCCAGCACAGCAAAGAAATGCAATGCCCTATGTAGATGTGCGCAGGTACCATGGTGAAAACGTTGTTGCACCTACACACGTCTATTAAAAACAGCCCCATTCACAGCCACAAATACGCATGGCACCACACTACTGTGCGGTTAGGTGCGACACACTTGGAAAATAACATAAAAATAAGCCAACATGGCTAAAACATATCTTGAAAATATGGGGACTCTGATATCCGGCGACAGTCCGTTCACGAACGAGAAGCAATTCTGCACCCTAAAACCAACATAGAGGAAAGAGATGGTCAAATTGCTGTGCTGCTTCCAAACCACCTCTGGCATGCCAGGGTCATTATGCAGGTCCTCGATGCCAGTTCTTGCCTGCGGCCACAAAATATCCACTGGCCACAAGTGAAGGTGAGTGGAGGACGTGAAGGTGGATTTCTACCAGCTTCAACCGCAAGCAGTACCACTCCTGAAAAATGAGAGCAAATAATCATTGACACGTCATCATGACAGTCAATTCTCAGTGCAGGCTATCTAGAGTGTCTTTCCTTTTTAACCATTTCAAGAGTTCAAGGAAACATTCTTGGAGCATCTACTGTGTTTGGAAAGGCCAAAGGTCCCCCCCTCCCCCAGGCACACTAATGCTTATGCAGGCCATAGACGGGGAGAAAAACAGCCGATTTTTCTTTTAAAAAATGAAAAATCGGTTGTTCAAGCGGCCGACGTTACCAGCAATGGTAAAAAAAACGATCGGCCGATTTTCATCCCGTCTACAGCCGGCAAAAAGTGTCCCTGCAGAGAGCTCCGCTATTTCTTTGACAGTTCTTTGACATTTATAGCGGTTGCAACAATGTATTTGTATCCATTTCGGATACAGATGTTTTTATTCGGAAACAAATAGATACAATGTTGCAACCGCTGTAAATGTCAAGGAACTGTCAAAGAAATAGCGGAGCTCTCTGCAGGGACACTTTTTGCCATACTGGAATTCCTCTCATTTTTCATCCTTCTTCTTCCTCTTCTTCTTCTTCTTCTTCATCATCATCCTCTTCTTCTTCATCATCTTCATCATCATCATCCTCTTCATCATCATCCTCTTCTTCCTCTTCATCATCATCCTCTTCTTCATCATCTTCTTCTTCTTCATCATCATCATCCTCTGCATCATCATCCTCTTCTTCATCATCATCCTCTTCTTCTTCATCATCATCATCATCCTCTTCTTCATCATCCTCTTCTTCTTCTTCATCATCATCATCCTCCTTCTTCTTCTTCATCATCATCCTTCTTCATCATCTTCATCATCATCCTCTTCTTCTTCTTCTTCATCATCATCCTCTTCTTCTTCTTCTTCATCATCATCCTCTTCTTCTTCTTCATCATCCTCTTCTTCATCATCCTCATCATCATCCTCTTCTTCTTTTTCTTCTTTTTGTCTTCCTCTTGCAGGTCACTGCTCATGTGCAGATTTTTTATCAGTAAAACCGTTTTTTTCCAACTTTACCGAAAAAAAAAATCTGCCAAAATACCGAAAAACGGCCGAACAAATAGCCCACTAACGATCCGAAAATCAGCTGATTTTATTTTCGGCCGAAAAATCGGCCGATTTTCGACCCATCTATGGCCTGCATAAGATATGGTGTGGCCCTAGGGTCAATGTGTGTTTAGAATACTTCCAAAATGCACATACAAAAACACTACATCCAAATGCATGTTGCATTTCTATAGCATGTTAAACAGAAGAAAAATGCACTTCCATAATGTTAACATGCGCAAGTAAAAATAGACAAAATCCACATCCTTTTATTCTGGCTTCACATACATGCATTGTGGTCTAACACCGCACTCCTGGGCAAATCACATGCAATTTGTGTGCGTTGCAATTAGAGACAAACATTTTGCACACCTCAAATTGCACCGCATCCGGGCCAAAAATGTGCAGGACCCTTTTTCAGGGTATGCACATGGGTGTGAATAGGCATGCCATCCAATTTGGCAAATTGCAATACGCTTTGTGTACCAATATTGGTGTGTTGGTAACTTCACCTAGAAAGCCGCAGCAGGTGGCATGAAGGGGTTGCGGTTGTGATGCGGTTCAGCGCTTGCACAGAAAACACTGCAAATTTCACATCGCATCTGTGTGACACCAGAATGTGCCAATATGTGGCTTGACAAAACACAGTGGTCAGTGCAGATTATTTTCAATCCATGTTTTTTTACACTTTTCATTCACTGGTTTAACTCAGGTGATCGTTAATCACAATTATCTCCGGCGATCACATGCAGCCCCTCAACCATCTACACATATCTCTGGAAATCTATACAGATCTCCTTGAAAAAAAGTCTCCTCTCTTCTTCGGAAAACAATTGTCCTCCACCTCATAAACAGGGGGACAGAGAAGACTTCTCCTTGATAACTAAAATCAGATTAATTATCTGTGCTTCATAAACATACACCAATACTGCAAATGCATTGTACTGTCCAAGGCATTGCACACTAGAAATGTCAAAGGCGTTAGTGTGTACAGTGCATGAGTGTAAAATGGTTTAGTGCACACTGCAGTGTACAACGCATTGCACACTGTAATACTCTGTACAAAGTAATACCGTGTACACCCACACATTGTAGACTGTAATACACTGTACACTGTCATGCAGGATGGAGCAACGCATTGCACACTGTGATACCGTGTACACCCACACATTGTAGACTGTAATGCACTGTACACTGTCATGCAGGCTGGAGCTACGCATTGCACACTGTGATACGATGTACACCAACACATTGTAGAATGTAATGCATTATACGCAGTATACATGTCCAGATATTCAAAGATTAGCCATGAAGGCCTAGCTGGTTACCTATTTGGCGACCGCAGATAGCCGAATAACGCTACACTGCATCCAGGCAGCTCTGGGAGGGTGTCATATGACATCCTGGCAGAACGCGTTCTCCGTGATTGCTGTGTCTTAAGGACACAGCTGATCACGTGATGTGGTAAAGACCAATCACAGCGGCTTTTTACCATGTGATCAGCCATGTCCAATGACACGCTGATCACCGGGAAATGCATTTGCCGGGTCTTGGCTGCACTTTCATCACGCCGTCAGAATGTGTGGAAAGTACTGCCGAGAACCAGCAGTTAACAAAGCAGGGGTCGGCCCCGATGATCAGTGCCCACCAGTGCCACCCAACAGTTCCGCCCACCTGTGGCCAGCAGTGCCACCCACCAGTGCTGCCTCATCAACGCACATCAGTGTTGCTAAATTACCAGTTTACCAAATGTTATAATATAAACAGACTTTTATTCATTATGAGCTATTTTGTGGTTTATCGAGCAAAAAGTAAAACTCACAGCAGCAAGTCAATACCACCCAAAGAAAGCTCTATTTGTCTGAAAAAAACTGATACAAATTTAAGATGGGTACAATGTGGCATGACCGCACAATTGTCATTCAAAGGGTAACAGTGCAGAAAGATGAAAATTGGCCAGGACAGGAAGGGGGTATGAGTACCCAGTAGGCAAGTGGTTAATATCATTGACCCATCAATACCCAGGAGCTAATGTACAGATAAGTAGCATGTGCACCAAGTGAGATTCTGCTAGGCCCCACCCACAAAATTACAATTACTTGTCCCTCACATGTTATAAACATATTTGCAAGGGACACACTTACTGTACATATAAGGATCATCTCCTCAGTTGAGAACTGTGCTCTCGCCATGTCCAAATGCCAATAAAGTTATCAAAATTTTCAACCAACACAAAACCTCCAACCACTTCTCATCCACTTACACTCCCAACAACCACTTCCGGGTGCGCGCGCACGTGATGACGGACTTCCGGGAGGATAGCTGCTCGTGCGCCATGGGGGACACCTGTTTGGCGTTTATTTGTGCATGATCGCGCATATCTATGCGCGATCGCTCATTTCTATGCACGGCTATGATAGCTTTCGCAAATATGTGTTTCTTAGTGATTTTTTTTTTTTTAAACCTTGGCTAATATATATTTGTTGCCGAAGGCCAAAAATCAACATACAGTGGGGACTATTTTATTACTGTAAATCAAATTGTAGAAAACCTGTAGCTGGCTGCACAGTGAATGTGACATATTCATTAGTACATAACAATATTGTGGTGCAAGCAGGTTTTTTATTTTTTTGTTTGGTTTTGAAAAAGCCAGTTTGCACACACTTGCATATTCACGCTCTTACAAGCTACATTTGAGCAGATTATATAAGTATACAAAGTAACTATTAAGGTTGTTCATATATTGAACATAAAATAAACACAAAAACATCGGTGAAACATTTATTGATCAAATATATCTTCATTTATTTGGTCAGCAGGAACAAGTAGGTACAGTCAATATCTTGGTGAGTCACAAAAATAGGATTGATGTGGCAAAAATAAAACACTCCTACTCATAAGAGCTTACAATCTAAAGATACTTCTAATGAACTGTGTGTGCTCAGGTTATAGCAGGAAACAAAGGGGAAGATGAATCAAGTAACATTTTCGTGCACATAAGGTTTACTTACACAATCACTTAGTATAAAGATCCATTCACAAAAAAAGTCTACAGATCAAAATATCAAGAAAACAAGACATATGTGAAAAACCCCTCCCACCTCTACAAATCCCCTACACATACATTTGTCAGCAGGTTTGTAAGAAAAATGCATTTGAGTCTAAATAAGCAAGCAAAATTAAAACAAGAGCAGATTTTAAACAAAACGATTGACATGTGTGAGGCTTTCAATGCAAAGAGAAAAAACACAATCATTGTGCAGTAAAACACAAACACACTTTACAAGGCCAAAAATATGCAAACATTTCCAGCCCACTTCCAAACACAGCCTGAGTGGTGTCTGGGGCAATTCAGCACAAAATCTCTTCCTCCCCCAAACCACTACAAGCAAGGACTTAGTCACAAACCACCCGGCCTAGTAACAGGCCAAATCACTTACTACTGCACATCTTTATATAAGCTAGGTTGTATTTGGAGCGTGCCAAACAAGGCCCCACACCCAATGAAGCCACACCCACCACTGACCTTAATTTGGTCAGTGAAAGTGTTTTCACCTGATGAATCCGCTTCCTACCTGCATTAACCCTTGGTATACAGGCCCCACAAATCAGAAAGATATATACAGTGAAATGTACGTGTGCAGCATACAACAGAACATTGAGCAGGGATGTGAAAGGGAACCCCAATTGGAACCTTTATTGCTACTATGGTCACAATTCCCTCCAGATTCTCGCATGAGTTAAGACAGTCACATGACCACATCTTGTACGCAATACTGAAAATGACAAATCGATTTGACTAGTATGGTGAATTTCCCATCAATTGGCAAAACACTCCAGAAATCAAACATCACCAAACATTACACTCTGGGCAAAGCTGATTTACAAATCATGCAACTTACAGTAAAGTTGACCATTTCAATGCAATTTTCAAGACATCTGACACAGATCTCTATGCAAATTGCCACTAAAGTAGTACATGTACTACTATAGAAATCAGTGTTTGAAACACACCCATGTGGTCACTCTAATAGCAGACAATAGGGTGCGACTTTGCAGACGATTTACAACTTGCATGTTGTGCAAATCACATGCCAAGTCCCACTCAATGAGCACGCTATTGGAGCGTTCATATTGTTGTGGTTCAAACTTGGTAGGAGCCGCAAGTAATAATAGAGTAATGAATACACTACTTTTCATGCAATTTGCTGAGAGATCGATGTCGAATGTCTTGCAAATTGCACTTGAAATCACCATGTACCCCGACTTTGAAATCATGCAACTTCTATGCAAGTCACATGATGTGACTGTGGTGTCAATAACACCACTTAGAAATCTGCTTTAATGTGACCGGGTAGCCCCCAGTAACATTGTTTGCGATTGCCATGCAATTGGCATGACAGGCGACTTGCAAATCGTAGACCAAGTCGCACCCTATTGGCCACTGTAGGCTCTGTTCACATCCAATTGGATTGTGAACTCGTGCAACTTCACTGTAAGTTGGACAATTGCCGCATCGGATTAGATGTGACAGTGTTGTTGGCCCCCAGTAACATTGGGTGCAATTTGCCATGCAAAGAGCAAGCTGCTGGCCATGCCAATCACATGACAAGTCACTTCCAGGGTGTGCAATTTCAGGTGCGATTTGTGCATTGACATCGTACCGGATATTGGATATAATGAATGTGAGTGTATTAACATACACCATTTGTTGCAGCGAGAGTTCAAAGGTATTTGAGAATTGTGGCCATTTATTAGCAATTTAACATCTAGACTCAAATAGAAATCGCAATGCTACACACAATTGAAAACACAACTAGTTAGTAATTCTCTAGAAAACACAGTAAAATTGGCAACTTAAAGAGTAATTTTCAATTGCATATAGTGTGAGCGAAGCAGGAAAATCAACAAAGGAAATAAATCTTTGAAGGCGTGCAGTACCTGCCTGCTGGGATAAGGGTCTGCTATGCATTTGGGGGAAAAATGCACGCCAGGATTTGTGACAAGTTTGATGTGTGGATTCACCAACCAAGTCTTTTCTCTCTCGTTCACTCTTCTGAATGTCTCTCTTTATCACTCTTCATATGTATCTCTCGCTCACTCTTCTTCGTCTCACTCTTCTCTCTCTCTGTCAGCTCTTTGCTTGCCAAATCCTTCACAAAAGTGGGTGGAGTGTAAACCATCATTATCAAATCTATTAGTGATTCAGGCCCTTATCTTATCCCATTGTATGACATTCACATAAGGTGCAGCTTTGAAGGTTTTTCAACAGACAAGGCCTCATTCTAATTCACATTTTAGGGATCATTTAGACAGAAAGCAAAGATGTTGCCAGAATATGTATGTGAAGACAGCCACACACGGAGATCATGCTACTACCTCGCCGGGGTTGGGATTCAAACCGACAACCCTAGAGTTATGAGGCAGTAGTGCTAACCACTAATCCACGGAGCTACATTGCTAACCCAGCCTGTATTTCTGTGCTGTGAATCAATCCTAGGTCCCTGGGCATGGTCAGTATAACTACCAGATATCTCCAATGTGACACAAATGTTGTGCTATGTTGCCAATTCACATGTATGTTGGTTCTATGTATCCCAATACAAAGGATTGCAATACTAATACAGGCGTACCTCGGTTTACCAATGCCTCAGGGAACGTCATATTTGGGGTACAAATGTCAAACCATTTCAGTTAATTGGTCTGTTTACAAATGTTTGAATAATTTGGTATGGGCATGTGGCCTGGTATGGTTCAGGAGGGGGGGAGGCGCTCGCTCGTCCCCCCCCCCTTTCCTGACCTGCCGGGCTGCATGCTCGGATAAGTATGTGTTATGGATTTAGGGGGGTACCCCATGCTGTTTTTTATTTAATTTCAGCGTGGAGTTACCCCTTAACATCCATACGAGACCCGAAGGGCTTAGTATGGATGGGAGGGGGGACCCCACGCCAGTTATTTAAAGAACTGTTTATAAATCACTGCAATACTTTGACATTCAACTGTCAGTGGGGAAATCCGCCGACAGCTGAAACATGAGCGCTGCATTGGTTTTCATTACTAAAATGCTGCATGAGTTGATAACATAACTCATGCGGGATTGTAGGAGCGACAGCCATGAGTTAATGTTTCAACTGTCAGCGGGGTTCCCCACTGACAGCTGAATGTAAAATAATTCCCTTTATTGCATAAATAATAAAAAAAAAAAGCGTGGGGTCCCCCCTCCCATCTGTACCAAGCCCTTCGGATCTGGTATGGATATTAAGGGGGAACTCCACGCTGGAATTAAAAAAAAAACCAGCGTGGGTCCCCCTCAATATCCATACCAGACCCTTATCCGAGCATGCAGCCCGGCAGGTCAGGAAAGGGGGGGGGACGAGCGAGCGCCCCCCCCCCCCTCCTGAACCATACCAGGCAACATGCCCACAACATGGGGGGGGTGCTTTGGGGCAGGGGGGCTCCCCCCCCCAAAGCAACTTGTCCCCATGTTGATGAGGACAAGGGCCTCTTCCCCACAACCCTGGCCAGTGGTTGTGGGGGTCTGCGGGCGGGGGGCTTATCAGAATCTGGAAGCCCCCTTTAACAAGGGGGCCCCCCCCCTACGTGAATGATTCTGCGGTACACGGTCCGCAGACTCATTCACAAAAAAACTAAGTGTGGTGTAAAAAAAACACAGTACAGGGTCTTTGACAAGTCCTTTATTAAAACAATGTCCCCCGAAGTAGATCCAACGTCAATCGCGGCGGCAGGGACCCGAAAAAAAAAAAAAGTTCCTCTCCCGTCCGAGGCTTCCAGCCTTGTGAAGAAGAGGCTAGCTGACATTTCTTATATAGGTATGGGGCGGGGCCAGCCGGGGACATCATCTGAGTGACCCGCCCCATGTCACATGCTTTCTCTTCCCGGCTGGCCCCGCCCCATAGCTATATAAGAAATGTCAGACTGTCTCCTGCATTCAGCTAGTTAGCCTCAGTGGAGAGACAGGGTGACATTTCTCAAATAGGTAAGGGGCAGGGATGATGGCCCCGGCTGGACCCGCCCCATATCTATATAAGAAATGTCAGCTAGCCTCTTCTTCACTAGGCTGGAAGCCTCGGACGGGAGCGGAACTTTTTTTTTTTTTCTTTTTTCGGGTCCCTGCCGCCGCCGCGATTGATGTTGGATCTACTTCGGGGGACATTGTTTTAATAAAGGACTTGTCAAAGACCCTGTACTGTGTTTTTTTTACACCACACTTAGTTTTTTTGTGAATGAGTCTGCGGACCATGTACCGCAGAATCATTCACATAGGGGGGGGGGGCCGGGATCTGGGGGCCCCCTTGTTAAAGGGGGCTTCCAGATTCTGATAAGCCCCCCGCCCGCAGACCCCCACAACCACCGGCCAGGGTTGTGGGGAAGAGGCCCTTGTCCTCATCAACATGGGGACAAGGTGCTTTGGGGGGGGAGCCCCCCTGCCCCAAAGCACCCCCCCCATGTTGAGGGCATGTGGCCTGGTATGGTTCAGGAGGGGGGGGGCGCTCGCTCGTCCCCCCCCCTTTCCTGACCTGCCGGGCTGCATGCTCGGATAAAGGTCTGGTATGGATATTGAGGGGGACCCACGCTGTTTTTTTTTTAAATTTCAGTGTGGAGTTCCCCCTTAATATCCATACCAGACCTGAAGGGCTTGGTATGGATGAGAGGGGGGACCCACGCTGTTTTTTTTTTTTTTTTTATTGCGGACCTTTATTTTTACATTAAGCTTTCAAAATAAATATTATCTAGACCTTCAAAATAAGTAAAATCATAACAGAAATAATTATAAAGGATAAGAAACAAAAATAGAATCACTAGAACTAAGGAAATCTAATTAGATTACATGAAGATATGCCGAGTGCTGTTTATTAAACACAATAGTCGCGAGCGAGTGCCGGCTGTCAGAGGAATCCACAATCAGATTCACTATTAGTCAGTGGCTAAAAAGCAAACGCCCATGGCAGAGGTCAAAAAGGTGTTCTGCACATGCTCAGTTCTATCTGCCAAAGACACTGCACGGGCATCTAGATTTTTACTGTGTCGATTTCCTTGAAAAAAACGATTTTTAACACATTCTTAATTTTTTTGGAAATAGCAGATATTGTTTAAAGTGAAGTCCTGATATTTGGCAAAGCAAATTTCTAAGTGAACATGTCTCTGCAGTGATTTTTCATGGTGTTAGACGTGCTTCTTAGCAAGTCTGCTTTTGTGAGTCTGATTCCGGGCGTGTGTCTTTTTGTGAATTAGATTGGGCGTCTGCTTATGGGCTCTGCTCAATAGTGAATTAGGTTGCAGGGTAAAAAATGGACGGACGCCCATGAAAATTGGGCTTAAGCCCATAAATATGCGCCCACGCCCAATAGTGAATCAAGGCCAATATGTCTCTCAGCAGATAGCTTAGGGTGTCTACTTTCCGAAAAGGGGTCATTTGGGGGTGTTTGTTCTATCCTGGTATTTTAGCACCTCAAGAGATGTGATGGGCGGTCAGAAAGTAAAAGCTGTGTAAATTTCAAATTATCTATACCATAGTTTGTAGACGCTATAACTTTCACACAAAACAATCAATATACACTTATTGGGATTTTTTTTACCAAAAACATGTAGCAGAGTACATTTTGGCTTAAATTTATGACTAACTTTGAGTTTACAATATATTTTTTATAGCTGAAAGTAGAAAATATTGTTTTTTTTCAAAATTTTCGTGTTCTTTTTATTTATAGCGCAAAAAATAAAAAGCGCACAGGTGATAAAATACCACCAAAAGAAAGCTCTATTTGTGTGAAAAAAAGGACGTAAATTTCGTTTGGGTACAGCATTGCATGACCGCGCAATTATCATTTGAATTAGTGCAGCTCCAAACAGCAAAAAAAGGCCTGGTCATTGAGGGGGGTAAATCCTCAGGAGCTCAAGTGGTTAAAGTAATGCAGCGCCATAACACAAACCGCTTATGTAACCCATTCCTGACCGCCCTATAGCAGAAATACTGCTACAGGGTGGCATGGGTGTGCAAAATCACATATCTATACGTGATTCGCGCTCCCTTGGTTTTCACACCCCTCCCAGATAGCGTGAGATTGCCCTTCAGTACACCAGTCATCTTATTTAACCCCTTGATTGCCAGGAAGATGCTCATACACAGTAAACCTTCCTTGCTAGTATAATGTCTGAACAGATCAATATCTTGATTTAGATCAGTACTATACCAGCGTTCACATTAGTATAGCATCCCCAAAAACGTAGCGTTAGCGGGACCAGCCCCGGCACCTGCCAACACCTGCATTTACCCCCTACACTTACCCCCCCTCCCTTCTCCCCAGCAAGTGCAATGTCAGTAGGTCACTGTCACTTGATACATTGCACACAAAACCGTTTTGTTGGCAGAATCAGGCCTGATCTCTGTTAGCACTTTTCGGTAAATTTTGATGACTCTAAAATGGAGCAGAGTGCCAGTACTAGTGCCATGCTACCTTTTGGTGAACTGGCTAGCTCCAGCGGTCTAGTACATCCTGGTCTTTCACATACCTCTTAGATTGTAAGCTCCCAGGATAAGGCCCTCCTAACCCTCGTGTTGAACTGTATTATCTCCCGTTATATTGTAAAGCACTGAGCAAACTGTTGGCGCTATATAAATCCTGTATAATAATACCAGCACTGCAGTATGACTTGGCAACATGGCGAGTCCCATAAGTGTAGTGAAAGCTGGCGCAGTGGTGAGCACAAGTATTGTCCGGCAACCACCAAGAATTCACACACAGGCCCGTAGAGCCGCCAACCCAAATTCAGACCTTGCCAGACCATTCACATGGAAACCCATTACGGTTTCTGAATTAAATTTTTTTTTTTTTTTGGACCTAACCCTCAACATTGTCACTACTAAAAAAAAATGAATTGCGGTTGTATTGGTCCGCAGACCCGATTCATCATATGCCGTGTTCTCTGCTGCCATGGCCAGGCATTGACATGAGAGTATAATGTGTTTTATGCATTTAAACGACATTACACTCTGTCGTCCTCGGGGTGACCCTGAATTTGACCGGCTCCACAAAATTCAGCCCCTCACAAATCATCTTAACCAAAAATTTGCAGATGTCTATACTCCCCAGCAAAACATCTGCCCCGATGAGTCCCTCATTAATTTTTCTGGCCGCCTTGCATTCAAACAATTTCTCCCCAGCAAGCGTGCCAGATATGGGGTCAAGGTGTATAAGACCTGTGAGAGGATAACAGGCTATACTTATAAGTTTCGGATTTATGAGAGAAAAGATAGTCACGTGGAGCCCCCCAGATGCCCAGACTAAATGGGGAGCAGTAGCATGATAGTTTGGGACTCTGTGTCATCCTTTTTCCATATGGGGTACCACTTATACATGGACAATTTTTATTCAAGTGTGCCACTATTTAGACATTTGTACAATCTTGGAACTGGCGCATGTGGCAAAATGTGACCTAATGTGTGCCCACCATTAGAAGTGGGTGGATGCAGGGCGGTATATTCTAATGGTGGGCATACCACACACTTTTTCTGGCAGAGATGTCTTCTCTTTTTTCCCATTCAGTCCACAGGCTGCATACAAAAAAAAAAAAAAAAAAAAAAAAAAAAAGAACATAGCATATACAGTAATACCTCGGTTTACAAATGCCTCTGTTAATGTAATTTTTGGTTTACGAATAAAAATCCACTGAAAATAAGGCCTCGTTTGCAAATTTTTTACTAATTTTTTTTCACAATACTAAGTGTATGTCAGTGCTGATTTTTAAATGCAATTGCCATCTTTTTTTTTTTCCTTCAGTATAGCTCACAACATTAGCTGTCAGTTTCCGAGAGCTAAAGGATACTTTGTATATTTTAAGAAACTGAAAGGAAACATTGTATCTTTTAACTTGGGGAAATAAACTAAAAGAAACTCTCTTTCAGCTGGAGTGGGAAAGTGACAGATGAATTTCTGAACTACTGTATAGTGAAGGGAAAAAAAACAAAACTGTAATTACATTTAAAAACTGGCACCTGACAGCTGAGTGAATTGCCTGCAATTAAAATTTTTATTTAATTACTAGCAATTCTTTTACATTCATCTGTCAGTGGGGAACCCCGCTGACAGCTGAAACATTAACACATGGTTGTCACTACTAAAATACCGCATGAGTTAATAAAATAACTCATGCGGTATTTTAGTAGCGTTTACTGTTTTTCTGACCTTCTGAACGGATTAATTGGTTTTCAATGAATTCCTATGGGAAACAGTGTTTCGGTTTACGAATTTTTCGCTATATGAAATGTCCTGCAGAACGAATGAAATTCGTAAAACGAGGTACTGATACATCATTGGACTTTAAATGGTTATACCAGGATGATGCCTACAGCTGCAGGCATCATCCTGGTATCATTTCTTTTCAGCCGGCGATCAGCTTTCATGTAAAAGCAATCCTAGTGGCTAATTTGCTGTAGGATTGCTTTTACAAGCAGCAGAAGACGATGCCCCCCTCCCCCACTGCCTTCCACGGCCTTCTCGGGCAGTCCCGTGCCATCAGGGAACCTGAGGATGCAGCCGGTGTTTCTGCCAGCTGACCATAGAGCTGATTGGAGACCAGTATGGTGCCAATCATCTCTATAGCCTAAGAAATCAGAAGTTACGAGCATTTCATCACTTCAGTTTTGCAGGATATAAACAGCGCCATTTGTAAATTGGGAAACCATCTGATCACACCGATCTTGGTTTGATTAGATGTAAGAGCAGAGGAGATATCTAGAGTCTGATTTCTGAAAAAAGAATATATGACAATGCCCACTGAAGTTATAGGGGATATTTGCATTCCCTGTGATAGCATTAAAAGTGATAAAAAAAGGGACAGTGTAAAAATAATTAAGAAAATCAAAGTAACAAAAAAAAAAAAAAAAAAGTACCCTCACCCTCCCACGCACACCTGCATTCGTGAGCCTTGACCCTGTGCCAGTATGGAAACAGCAGTTGCACCATGCATGTGAGGTATCGCCACGAACGTCAAATCAAAGGCAGTAATTCTGACACTAGACCTCCTCTGTACATCTAAAATGGTAGCTTGTAAAGGCTTTTAAACTTACCTCTTCTGTGCTTGCCAACAAGGGTTTCTCCACCGAGTACGTTTTATTTGCGGATCAAATACTTATTTTGCTCACAGAACTGCGACTCAATTTATATCATTTGTATCATGTTTTTTCTGGATTTTTGGTTAATATTCTGTCTCTGTCATTTAAAATACACCTCTGATAAAAAATTACAGACCTTTCATTTCTTTGTAAGTGGGCAAACTTGCAAAATCTGCAGGGGATCAAATCATTATTTTCCCCACAGTATTTACAGGCATTTACAAATTCAGACGCTAGATGGCAGCATATCTCTACACTGGCACAGCAAATGCAATCAATGCAAGATGTACAGAGGTCAAAGTTCAGTGCAAATTAAAAGCAAATGCAATTACAAGAATGAGACATTTGAAAAAAGCATCAGCATATACATGTGACTACTGGCAAACTTGGAAGGGATGTACCTAGGCACAATATTACATAGAATGATGAAAGAATGTATTGTAGCGCTCGGGGTGCCCATGCTCAGTACTCATTCTCCCCATGCTCAGTGTTACGGTGACTGGCTGTGCCGCGCTCCATGGTCCTGCGCTGGCTCATGGCTTTCTCTCTCTTCACTGCACAAAACAGGATTTCCTGACTCCCAGCAATGCATCCATGAAGCCTGAACATGTGACCCAAAAAACGCAGTGCATTTTCAATGTTTTTTGTTGTGTTACCATTGAATTCTATGGAAGGTGCAGGACAGAACCGAAGCACAAATGCAGCACACTAATGTGAACAGCTACATACGATGTAACCACTTCCCGTCCGGCCCATGTATATAAACGGCCGGACGGTGGCAGTGCAGGGGCGGGTGGCCGTTCATAAACTCACATGGTACAGGGCCATTCACAACAGCCTTCTACCATGTGACAAGCTGTGACCAATCACAGCTCTCACAGTATTTATCAACGGCTGCAAGAATGCAGCCAGAGAGAAGGAGAAATTATTGCTTTTATAGCCTTTTTGGCTGTAAAAGCAATCAGTGTACAAAAAAAATTTCTTCATCACCCCCCCACAAGTAGTACTGTGTCACTATGGTGACACTGTACTGCTAGGGTGACACTATGTTAAAAAACCTCCATAAAAATAAAAAAAATAAAAATGTAAAAAAAAAATTTGAAAAAATATAATTTTTGGTTATAAACTAATTTGGATTATTTTTTTAACTAAAAAGATAGATGAATACATTTTGGCCAAGATTTACAAAGAAAGATTATTTATTTGCAAAATTTTATAAGAAAAACACTTTTTTTTCAAAATTTTTGGACTTTTTCATTTATATATAAAAAAAAAAATGAAAAATCCCAGTGATGAATAATTACCACCAAAATAAAGTTTTATCTAGCTCAAAAAAATTCATATGGGTACAGTGTTGCATGACTGCGCAATTCTCATTTCAAAGTGTGACAGCGCTGAAAGCTGAAAATTGGCCTGGACAGGAAGGGGGTGAAAGTGTCCGGACTTGAAGGGGTTAAAGGGGAATCATTTTCATGTGCTTTTGTTGTGCTGGAAAGATGCGTTTTAGCACAGAAAAAGTGCATAAGTGGAAAGGGGCCTTACTCCCCCCCCCCCCCCGTCACATAAAAGCAGATTTTGAATTTGTGCGACTTACAGTGAAGTCGCACGGTTTCAAAGTCGGGTGACCTGCTGATTTCTTTGCGATTTGCGAAGTAGTGCATATAGTACTGTAGAAATGGGTACGTCTCTGACCAAGTCAGAACCGCACCGATAGGACCGCTCTAATAGCAGACAATAGGCTGTGACTTGGCCTACGATTTGCAAGTCGCCTGGCATGCAACTGGCACCCGATGTGACCGGGGTTTAGGTAAATGACTCAATGTCCCATCTTTTACAGGCATGAGGGTGCACAGGTGTTGCATCCATCCCCATGCCTGCGTCCCATTTTTGTCTATTGGGACACGTGGCTGCATGGACACAGCTGCTGTGGCCCTATATGACATGTGGTTGCGGGTCCCCAAACGCACACACTGTTCTGAACATTCATTTTAAAAAGATGGAAAGTACATTCATAGAAACAAGTGTGCAAAATCCTACAGTTCCATTTCCTTTCAAAGCAGCCACGGCCTGAGTGGAGTAGCAGTCCTATAAAAGGAACTTTGCTCTGTGTGTGGAAGCAGTGGTCTCTCTCCTGGGGTGTGACACACCCCCTGCTGAGTCAGAACCAGTACTCTCCAATCAGCAGGACACTCATGCTTCACTGATTGCAGAGCCATATACAGTATCTGACACAGCAGGGGCCCTGTGTGTTGGACCATTGCAGAGAGACCACTGCTTCCACACATAGAACAAAGGTCCTTCTCTTCAGCTCATACCCAGCATTGGGCTTCAACATTCTGACTTGTACCTAATGTAGCACCACCCTCTTAGGAGTTGCAATAGATTTGGGTCCCCCTATAGTCCTGCACAGCCAGGCATCACACATTTTCCACTTGGACTTGCATCAGGAGGCAGTGACCAGTCCTTGAGCTTCGTTTTGAAGTTTTATTAGGGGGTTTAGAACTTGGATGGGGTGAGGGGCGTATAGGATGGCCGAGGGAACAGCAACAGAAGGCAAATTCCTTAGCAATGATGTACAAGTTTATACAGCAAAATGTCTCTTCTGGAGAGCTAGCCAGCGTCCCCGAGGACCGCCCCCGAGGACTCCTCTCCTCATCCACATGTACTGGGTGCATCACTGGGCAGGGAATCCGATGCTTGCCACTGCAGAGTGTACAGTCCTGGGTAAGAGAACAAATCCAGCTTCCCTCCAGAGGGCTCCTCTTCCCTTACTGGCAGGGTGCAGGCTTCTTCACTTGGTCCCCTCCTGTGCTGCCGGTGACTGCTACCAGGCCTTCTAGCTGGGCCGCTCCTTCCCTGCTGTACAGGTGGGCCTCTCTCAGGGGACAGGAAAAGTCCCAAATTATCTTACAGGGTCCTGTGCCTGTAGGTGAGCCCCTCTCCATCCGGGCATCCTAACATCCTATCCTACTAACTACCCCTCCCAGTACCCCTCCACTGTGTGCCTGCTATCCTACTAACTACCCCTCCCTGTACCCTGAGTGCCTGCTATCCTACTAACTAGCCCTCCCTGTACCCCGAGTGCCTGCTATCCTACTAACTACCCCTCCCAGTACCGCTCAACTGAGTGCCTGCTATCCTACTAACGACCCCTCCCTGTACCCCACCACTGACTGCCTGCTATCCTACAAACTACCCCTCCCTGTACCCCGCCACTGTGGGGGAAGGGGGGTCCTTGTAGAAGCAGTGGCAAGATGTGTATCCCATGAAGAAATGTCTCCCCTGAAGCAACTGCGCATGTTCCGGTTTCAGACAGAAGAAGCCGATCGCCAAATTTAGCACAGAACTGCAACAGTTAACCCCTTACAGGCTGCACCGCTGAAGCTGATTCCACGGATCACTAGCCGCCGACGCTCCCACAAGATGGATCGAAGCTGTGTATTGGGGAGCATAATAGATCAGAGAGAGGACAGTGACATGGGGGGGGGCAGTGACATGGGAGGACAGTGACACGTGGGGGGAGGCAGTGACACGTGGGGGGGGCAATGACATGGGAGGACTGTGAAATGCTGGGGGGCAGTGACATGGGAGGACAGTGACACGTGGGGTGGGCAGTGACATGGGAGGACAGTGACATGTGGGGGGGGGGCAGTGACATGGGAGGACAGTGACATGTGGGGGGGCAGTGACATGGTTGGGGGCAGTGACATGGGAGGACAGTGACATGTGGGGGGCAGTCACAAGTTGGGGGGCAGTGACATGGGGAGGACTGTGAAATTTGGGGGGGGGCAGTGACATGGGGAGGATTGTGACGTGGGGGGGGTGGCAGTGACATGTGGGTAGTGACATGGGGAAAACTACTGTGACATGTGGGGGGGCAGTGACATGGAGAGGACTGTGACGTGGGGGGGCAGTGACATGGGGAGAACAGTGACATGAGTGGGGGGCACTGACATGGAGAGGACAGTGACATGGGGGGGCACTGACATGGGGGGGCCTGACATGGGGAGGACAGTGACATTGAGCGGGCAGTGACATGTGGGAGGTTAGGGACATGTGGGGGGCCAGACATGGGGGGGGGACAGTGACGTGGGGGGGGGCATGACATGGGGAGGACAGTGACATGTGGTGGGTGGGCCAGTGACATGGGGGGGCATAACTTGAGGATGGCAGTGACATAGGGGGGAATTGACATGGGGGGATGAGGACAGTGCAATTGGGGGGGCAGTGACATGGGGGAGTGGGCCTGACATGGGGAGGACAGTGACATTGGGGGGGTCCATGACATGGGGAGGACAGTGACATGTGAGGGGGTCAGTGACATAGGGGGCCGTAACATGTGGGGACAGTGACATGGGGGGGAATGACATAAAGGGGGGACAGTGACGTGGAGGGGGCCATGACATGGGGGGGAGAGTGACATGTGGTGGGGGGGTCAGTGATATGGGGGGGCATAACTTGAGGGGGGGCAGTGACATAGGGGGGAATTGACATGGGGGGATGAGGACAGAGCAATGGGGGTGGGCAGTGATATGTGGGGGTGGGCCTGACATGGGGAGGACAGTGACATTGGGGGGGGTCCATGACATGGGGGAGGACAGTGACATTTGGAGGGGCAGTGACACTCACACTGTCATCCCCATGTCACTGACACTGTCCTACCCCCATGTCACTGACACTGCTCCCCCCAAGTCACTGACACCCCTCCCCCCCATGTCACTGTCTGATGCTGCCAGATTGTGCTGCAGACTGGGCCCCCCCCCCCATGTCCCCGAAACCGCCCCCCCCCCCCATGTCACTGACACTGTCTGATACTGCCATATATCGCTGCAGAATCCCCCCCCCCGTCACTGACACCATCCCTTTATGCCACTTACACCCCTCCCCCCATGTCACTGACACTGTCCGATGTCGCTGCAGAGTATTTGCCATGTAACAGCCCCCATTTGTGGGATACACAGATTACCTCTACACCGGCCTCCCTGTCAATCTGGCCCCCTTGTGTCTCTCAGTCCCCCTTCGGTCCATGCTGAGATTTGCAGTCCACCCGCCGAGCTTCTCCTCACCCCATGAAGACAGATCTCATCTCTCTGGCCGAGGCTCTGTCCGAGATAGAAGCACAGCATGTCCCGTCTGGTAACCTCCCACCCTCACAGCACTTCCGGGAACGGGGGTTAAGCCACGCCCTCAGTGAAAGAGGGGCGGAGTCCTAGCTAAGGCACCTGCGCACAACACAACTGCGCACACAGGACCTCCTTGTCATTCAGAGCCGGGCAGAGCTGAGAGGAGGACGCAGAACGGAGAGCGGGAGGAGTCCTGAGGAGCGACACACCCCCGGCCATTACCAAGGGGCGGACTCCCATAATAGGCACACCCACTTGTTGTCATGGTGACAGACGCCGTCTTTTATTGCTCCCTCAGAACAGATCCCTTTCCACCAATGGACGGGATTTCTGTTCAGTGGGCGGGACGAGGGAAAGTTTCCTTGTCATGTGTGCCGTCCAATCACATCTCTCCAATCTCAAATGACAAGCGCGAGCCCCTCACAAGTAGTACAAGTCCCAGCATGTCCAGCTTAGGCAAGAAGAGGACTTCTACCGCTGGATGGACCCCCGATGTCCGGACACAGCGCCGCACAGGACCGTCCTCTGAGCGCCGGGCTGAGGGGAGGACGGAAAACCGGAGCTACTGGAGCCAGGAGCGGGGAGCCCGGTAAGAAATCCCCTTCTATCTCCGATTATTCTTCTATCTGTGATTGGGGGGATTTATTATTGTCTGTTATTAGCGATTCTATCTACTGCTAATATTTGATGTACTATTATTATGGTTTGATTTCTATTGGGATGATTATTATTTATATCTATTATTCTTCATTATATGTAATTCTATTCTATTTATTGTTTATTAATATTGATTATAGCGATAACTGCTATTTATATAAAACATAAAATAACAATAGAGATTTAAACAAGAAATAGAGATGAAACAATACATAAAATAATACGATATAAATAATAAGAATATTGATTATACTTATTATGATTATTTTATTATATTTTATCAATACTATTATTGATTTTATCTGTTGCTAATATTTTATTATTGTTTATTGATTAACTAATATTGCTATAATTTTATTGGTTATTATCATTGATGAGATCTGGTATTGTTATTTTATTTTTTATTTAATGTATTTTTATTATTGAATATATTTATATCTATTATTTTTTTATTATAAAGCATAAAAATAAATTAATAATATTACATGAAGACATAATCTATATCTAGCTTATTGATCAATATTTATTGCATTGATTATTTATTATTGCTATTTTATTTATCTATTATTATTGATTATATCTGGTGTTATTATTGACTTTTATTTATCATTTTATTATTATTGATATCTATTAATATAGTATTGATTACTATTTTATTACTATTATATCTGTTATTTATTATTGTCTTAGTTTATTGATTACATATGTTCTTAATATTTTATTAATATTGTTTATTATTGTCTTTTATTGTTTTATCTATTTTTAGATTTTTTTTGTATTTTACCTATAATGTTTATTGATACAGTCAATATTTTTTGTATTATCTATTATTGTTATTTGATTTATTAGTTTTTTTATCTATTATGGATCCCTCATGGATGTCCATTGGGACATCAGTCGGACTGCCTGCATTGAACATCTGTGCATCCCCAAGCAGG
Source organism: Staurois parvus (assembly GCF_062004578.1). Taxonomy (NCBI): domain Eukaryota; kingdom Metazoa; phylum Chordata; class Amphibia; order Anura; family Ranidae; genus Staurois; species Staurois parvus. The sequence continues at coordinate 3,008,536 of NW_028318111.1, read as the reverse complement.
TTAAAACAGCTTCTCATGGGTATTTGCTGTGGGATGCCCCCTGTGAATAAGGACATTATTTTTGTGTTGCAATGTTATTATTACAGCCCTGTTGGGGGATCTTTGGTGAGATATCAGTGGGCAGCACAGTGGCTAAATGGTTAGCACTTCCGCCTGGCAGTACTAGGGCCGTTGGTTCTAATCCCAGCCACGGCAACTCCTGCCTGGAGTTTGCATGTTCTCCCTGTGCCTGCGTGGGTTTCCTCCCACACTCCAAAGACATGCTGCTAGGTTAATTGGCTCCTGTCTAAATTGTCCCTAGTATGTGTATGTATGAATGTGAGTTAGGAACCTTAGATTGTACGCCCCTTGAGGGTTAGGGACTGATGTGAATGTACAATATATATGTAAAGCGCTGCGTAAATTGATGGCGCAATATAAGTACCTGAAATAAATAATAATAAATATCAGGGGTCCAAATAGACCACCAAAATCTTTTTGACACAGAAAAAGGGACTGAGGATGGAGTCTTTACTTATTTTTTCTCTGCAGCCTCAGGTGCACCGCAGATAATTAGGAAGATTCTGCTTTCTATTTCTTTATAAACGGAAGCATAGTAAAGTAAAAACTATGCTTCAGTGATAAACACAGCAGCGATTGCTCACTGTCTTCATTCAAGAAAGGAAAGGGCTGCTAATCCTGATGTGTTTACCATCGCCCCACCCCCCCTGCACATTCTTATGCAATGCCCCTCGCTGTCCTGTCACCTGAGCTGCACATACTCAGCTCAGCTTACAGCACTGGGCCTGTCTCTGTATGCCAGAATGACTAGCCTCATCCCAAGCTGACCAACGAAGATAGCCTGACACAGGAGAAGATGCTGGGAGGTAGTGCAGCTTCCACATACGTGTACAACTAAAACCTCTGTTTTGTAATGTACCGTATTTTTCGCTCCATAAGACGCACCTAGGTTTTAGAGGTGAAAAACAAGAAAAAAAAAATATTCTGAACCAATGGACTGCAGACACAGTACAGGGGATGACCAGAGACTGCGGACACAGTGCAGGAGATGACCAGAGACTGCGGACACAGTGCAGGGGATGACCAGAGACTGCGGACACAGTGCAGGGGATGACCAGAGACTGCGGACACAGTGCAGGGGATGACCAGAGACTGCGGACACAGTGCAGGGGATGACCAGAGACTGCGGACACAGTGCAGGGGATGACCAGAGACTGCGGACACAGTGCAGGGGATGACCAGAGACTGCGGACACAGTGCAGGGGATGACCAGAGACTGCGGACACAGTGCATTGGATGACCAGAGACTGCAGACAGTGCAGGGAATGACCAGAGACTGCAGACAGTGCAGGGAATGACCAGAGACTGCAGACAGTGCAGGGAATGACCAGAGACTGCTGACCTTTGGGGAGGGAGGGGGAGCGGGTACCTGAATTTGACAGGTACCCGCTCCCACTTCCGCGGAGTTGTCCTTCCCTCTTCTTCCCGGGCCGGCTTCTGTGACAGCCGGGTGCCCACTGCGCATGTGCGAGAAGCGCTGCGCTTTGTGAATGGCCCGGCGCCTTCTGGGACCTTTCATGTGTCCCAGAAGACACCGGATCATTCACAAAGCGCAGCACATGCGCAGTGGGAACCCGGCTGTCACAGAAGCGCGGGAAGACTGTGCAGCGCTGGAGCGAGGAACAGGTAAGGCCCTGCAGGAGACAACAGCTGAGCGGCCGGCCCGGTATTCTGACATGGTGGCCGCAAAAATACCGGACCGGCCGCTTTATATTCGCTCCATAAGACGCACTGACATTTCCCCCCTTTTTTGGGGGGAAAAAAGTGCGTCTTATGGAGCGAAAAATACGGTATATTGTTAGGGTCAAATTGTGTTTTGTTTTCAGGCTAGCTGGTAAGCGTGCTGGGAAATTTCAGTTTGTTTGTACTGTGCAATGCCCTCCCATGTGCACCTTACTTCAAAACCTAGTTATTAATTGAGGTGCTTCAAATTCCTGTATAGCTTAATTCACTGGATTCGGTGTGGGGGACATACTGGACACCTTTAACCCTTTCACTGCCAGGTCTGTGGATGGGGGCATCTGTATATCTGACAAGTATACCAGTATGGTAGGGAAAGACTAATGCAATGCGATCTGCACTGGATTCCATTAAGTGGAGCACAGGGGAGAGATCAGATGTTTCATTAAAGAGTACCTGTCACCACAAAAAAAAGTTCATGGACTTACTGTGCGATGGGCCAAAGAGAGCTTGTAGACAGTCCTCCTTTGGGCTACCTCGAGGGGAATTTACTTAAAATGGGTGCAGACAGGATCCAGAGTAGTTGTGCATCATAAGCAATCAGCTTCTCACTTCAGCTTGTTGAGTGAAGGTTTGAAGTGGACAAAAGGAGCTGAGTGGTTGCCATACTCAGTGGCTCCAGATTCTGTCTTCTCCCTTTTTAGTAAACTCCCCCTCAAAATACTACAAAGCTCTTTACTGCTGTCCGGTCTGTGTGTGCATGCTTGACTGTAAAACGGGGAAGAAGGTGTACCCCTTTACGGAGGATAGACAGCAGGACCTGTTTGCCTAAATTGTGGTTTTCCCATAGGCGTGGTCAACCCATCATTCTTTACACAACAGTCACTGTTTTTAGAGAGGTGGATGGTCAAAGCTGGCCTGAAAAGTGACAAACTTCTGGCCGTTTTATTGCAGCACGGGTAAAGCGGTTGCGTGCCTCGTGCGCACCCCCTACTTGTTTTGCAATATCCCGTTTTAAATGTGATTTTGCCCAGCGGTGCCACCTTGTGGCAGTTTTTCCACAGTGGCTGGATGGCAAGCAGTTAAATGCCCCTACCTGCCTTCTCGATGTCATCTCTAGCTCTGTAACCTGATCTGCACATGCACAGCTCAGCCTATGGCTCCGGGCCAGTCTTTGTGTGTCAGAATGACTAGCTCCTGTGCATGCGCAAAAGTGATGTCATCTCGTGCCAGCCAATAGAGATGGAGAAGATGCAGGACAGGATTGTTGGCAGAAACATGAGTATATCTTTCCTTTTAGTTCCATTTTTATTTCTGTTGTGAATGCTCCAACAGGAAGACTCTCACATTTATGAGTTGGACCGCACTTTACAGAGGAGCCTTGGTGAGGCAGTGCAGCTTCCACATACATTTGCAAATGTCTGCAACTAAAATCTCTGTTTTTAATGTAAATTATTAGGTTGAGTCATGTTTTTTTTCAAGCTAGCTGGTAAGTGTGCTGGGAAATTTTACGTTTGAACTGTGCCATGCCCTCCATGTGCACCTTCAATGGCTAGTTATAAATTGGGATTGTTTTAATTTTTTTTTTTATAGCTTGTTCACTGGATTTTCTGTGGAGACACATTGTAGGCCTTCAGGTGCCATTGTGCTCCTGCTGGGCTTCTATTGGGAGTAATGGGCTCCCTCCAGGTATACTTGCCTTTACCCGCTTGATGCCAAATCACGTACATGTATGCCATTTGGTGTTAAGTGGTGGTACTGGGATGATACATGTAGCGTCATGCAGGCATGCAGGTTAGTGCAGTGTAGGTTAGGATAGAGTAGTGTAGGTTAGAGTCGAGAAGTGTAGAGTAGGGTAGGTTAGTGAACTGTAGGATAGGTTACTGTAGTGTAGGTTAGGGCAGAGAAGTGTAGGTTAGTGTAGTGTAGGTTAGGGTTGATTAGTGAAGGTTAAGGTAGAGTAGTGTACGTTAGGGTAGAGTAGTGTACGTTAGGGTAGAGTAGTGTAGGTTAGGGTAGTGCAGTGTAGGCTAGGTTAGTGCAGTGTAGGCTAGGTTAGTGCAGTGTAGGCTAGGTTAGTGCAGTGTAGGCTAGGTTAGTGCAGTGTAGGCTAGGGTAGAGTAGTATAGGTAAATGTAGGTTAGTGTAGTGTAGGTTAGGGTAGAGTAGTGTAGTTTAGGTTAGTGTAGTGTAGGTTAGTGTAGTGTAGGTTAGTGTAGTGTAGGTTAGTGTAGTGTAGGTTAGTGTAGTGTAGGTTAGTGTAGCGTAGATTAGAGTAGCGTAGGTTAGAGTAGCGTAGGTTAGAGTAGCGTAGGTTAGGGTAGTGTAGTTTAGGGTAGAGTAGTGTAGGTTAGGGTAGAGTAGTGTAGTGTAGGTTAGGGTAGAGTAGTGTAGGTTAGGGTAGAGTAGTGTAGGTTAGGGTAGGTTAGGGTAGAGTAGTGTAGTGTAGGTTAGGGTAGCGTAGTGTAGTGTAGGTTAGGGTAGCGTAGTGTAGTGTAGGTTAGGGTAGCGTAGCGTAGGTTAGGGTAGAGTAGTGTAGAGTAATGTAGATTAGTGTAGTGTAGATTAGGGTAGAGTAGTGTAGTGCAGATTAGGGTAGAGTAGTGTAGTGCAGATTAGGGTAGAGTAGTGTAGTGTAGAGTAGTGTAGGGTAGAGTAGGGTACAGTAGAGTAGTGTAGGTTAGGGTAGAGTAGTGTAGTGTAGATTAGGATAGAGTAGTGTAGTTTAGGGCAGAGTAGTGTAGTGTAGATTAGGGTAGAGTAGTGTAGGTTAGGGTACAGTAGTGTAGATTAGGGTAGAGTAGATTAGGGTAGAGTAGTGTAGTGCAGATTAGGGTTGAGTAGTGTAGCGTAGGGTAGAGTAGTGTAGGTTAGGGTAGGGTAGAGTAGTATAGATTAGGGTAGTGTAGATTAGGGTAGAGTAGTGTAGTGTAGATTAGGGTAGAGTAGTGTAGTGTAGGCTAGGGTAGTGTAGATTAGGGTAGAGTAGTGTAGATTAGGGTAGAGTAGTGTAGGTTAGGGTAAAGTAGTGTAGGTTAGGGTAGAGTAGTCTAGTGTAGGTTAGGGTAGAGTAGTGTAGTGTAGGTTAGGGTAGGTTAGGGTAGTGTAGATTAGGGTAGAATAGTGTAGAGTAGTGTAAATTAGGGTAGAGTAGTGTAGTGTAGATTTTGGTAGAGTAGTGCAGATTAGGGTAGAGTAGTGTAGTGCACATTAGGGTAGAGTAGTGCACATTAGGGTAGAGTAGTGTAGATTAGGGTGGAGTAGTGTAGATTAGGGTAGAGTAGTGTAGTGTAGAGTAGTGTAGAATTAGGGTAGAGTAGTGTAGGTTAGGGTAGAATAGTGTAGTGTAGTGTAGATTAGGGTAGAGTAGTGTAGATTAGGGTAGAGTAATGTAGATTAGAGTAGTGTAGGTTAGGGTAGTGTAGAGTAGGGTAGTGTAGATTAGGGTAGAGTAGAGTAGATTAGGGTAGTGTAGGTTAGGGTAGAGTAGTGTAGGTTAGGGTAGAGTAGTGTAGTGTAGATTAGGGTAGAGTAGTGTAGGTTAGGGTAGAGTAGTGTAGATTAGGGGAGAGTAGTGTAGATTAGTATAGAGTAGTGTAGATTAGTATAGAGTAGTGTAGGTTAGGGTAGAGTAGTTTAGATTAGGGTAGAGTAGTGTAGATTAGGGTAGAGTAGTGTAGATTAGGGTAGAGTAGTGTAGATTAGGGTAGAGTAGTGTAGATTAGGGTAGAGTAGTGTAGATTAGGGTAGAGTAGTGTAGATTAGGGTAGAGTAGTTAGGGTAGGTTAGGGTAGAGTGGAGTAGTGTAGATTAGGGTAGAGTAGTGTAGTGTAGATTAGGGTAGAGTATTGTAGATTAGGGTAGAGTAGTGTAGATTAGGGTAGATTAAGGTAGAGTAGTGTAGATTAGAATAGAGTAGTGTAGATTAGGGTAGAGTAGTATAGGTTATGGTAGTGTAGTGTAGATTAGGGTAGAGTAGTGTAGGTTAGGGTAGGGTAGATTAGGGTAGAGCAGTGCAGGTTAGGGTAGTGTAGTGTAGATTAGGGTAGAGTAGTGTAGATTAGGGTAGAGTAGTGTAGATTAGGGTAGAGTAGTGTAGATTAGGGTAGAGTAGTGTAGATTAGGGTAGAGTAGTGTAGTGTAGATTAGGGTAGAGTAGTGTAGAATTAGGGTAGAGTAGTGTAGAATTAGGGTAGAGTAGTGTAGAATTAGGGTAGAGTAGTGTAGAATTAGGGTAGAGTAGTGTAGTATAGATAAGGGTAGAGTAGTGTAGATAAGGGTAGAGTAGTGTAGGTTAGGGTGGAGTAGTGTAGTGTAGACTAGGGTAGAGTAGTGTAGGTTAGGGTAGAGTAGTGTAGTGTAGACTAGGGTAGAGTAGTGTAGACTAGGGTAGAGTAGTGTAGACTAGGGTAGTGTAGTTTAGGGTAGATTAGTGTAGATTAGGGTAGAGTAGTGTAGTGTAGATTAGAGTAGAGTAGTGTAGATTAGGGTAGAGTAGTGTAGATTATGGTAGATTATGGTAGATTAGGGTAGAGTAGTGTAGGTTAGGGTAGAGTAGCGTAGTGAAGGTTAGGGTAGAATAGTGTAGTGTAGGTTAGGGTAGAGTAGTGTAGATTAGAGTAGAGTAGGTTAGGGTACAGTAGTGTAGTGTAGATTAGGGTAGAGTAGTGTAATGTAGGTTAGGGTAGAGTAGTGTTGTATAGATTAGGGTAGAGTGGTGTAGTGTAGATCAGGGTAGAGTAGCGTAGATTAGGGTAGAGTAGCGTAGATTAGGGTAGAGTAGCGTAGATTAGGGTAGAGTAGCGTAGATTAGGGTAGAGTAGTGCAGATTAGGGTAGAGAAGTGTAGATTAGGGTAGAGTAGTGTAGTGTAGGTTAGGGTAGATTAGCGTAGTGAAGGTTAGGGTAGAATAGCGTAGTGTAGGATAGGGTAGAGTAGTGTAGATTAGAGTAGAGTAGGTTAGGGTAGAGTAGTGTTGTGTAGTGTAATATAGGTTAGGGTAGAGTAGTGTTGTATAGATTAGGGTAGAGTAGTGTTGTATAGATTAGGGTAGAGTAGTGTGGTGTAGATTAGGGTAGAGTAGCGTAGATTAGTGTAGAGTAGTGTAAATTAGGGTAGTGTAGCGTAGATTAGAGTAGAGTAGTGTAGTGTAGATTAGGGTAGAGTAGTGTAGTGTAGATTAGGGTAGAATAGTGTAGAAATAGGGTAGAGTAGTGTAGATTAGGGTAGAGTAGTGTAGGGTAAATTAGGGTAGAGTAGTGTAGGTTAGGGTAGTGTAGATTAGGGTAGAGTAGTGTAGTGCAGGTAAGGGTAGAGTAGTGTAGTGTAGATTAGTGTAGTGTAGATTAGGGTAGAGTTGTGTAGGTTAGGGTAGATTAGGGTAGAGTAGTATAGTGTAGGCTAGAATAGTGTAGATTAGGGTAGAGTAGTGTAGATTAGGTTAGAGTAGTGTAGTGTAGATTAGGGTAGAGTAGTGTAGTGTAGATTAGGGTAGAGTAGTGTAGTGTAGATTAGGGTAGAGTAGTGTATTGTAGATTAGGGTAGAGTAGTGTAGGTTAGGGTAGAGTAGTGTAGTGTAGATTAGGGTAGAATACTGTAGATTAGGGTAGAGTAGTGTAGTGTAGACTAGGGTAGAGTAGTGTAGATTAGGGTAGAGTAGTGTAGATTAGCGTAGTGTAGATTAGGGTAGAGTAGTGTAGGTTAGGGTAGAGTGGTGTAGTGTAGATTAGGGTAGTGTAGTGTATGTTAGGGTAGTGTAGGTTAGGGTAGAGTAGTGTAGATTAGGGTAGAGTAGTGTAGAATTAGGGTAGAGTAGTGTAGATTAGGGTAGAGTAGACTGGGTAGAGTAGTGTAGATTAGATAAGGGTAGAGTAGTGTAGTGTAGGTTAGGGTAGAGTAGTGTAGATTAGGGTAGAGTAGTGTAGTGTAGGTTAGGGTAGAGTAGTGTAGATTAGGGTAGAGTAGTGTAGATTAGGGTAGAGTAGTGTAGATTAGGGTAGAGTAGTGTAGTTTAGAATAGAGTAGTGTAGATTAGGGTAGAGTAGTGTAGGTTATGGTAGTGTAGACTAGGGTAGAGTAGTGTAGACTAGGGTAGAGTAGATTAGGGTAGAGTAGTGTAGTGTAGATTAGGGTAGAGTAGTGTAGTATAGATTAGGGTAGTGTAGATTAGGTTAGGGTAGAGTAGTGTAGTGTAGATTAGGGTAGAGCAGTGCAGGTTAGGGTAGTGTAGTGTAGTGTAGATTAGGGTAGAGTAGTGTAGTGTAGATTAGGGTAGAGTAGTGTAGATTAGGGTAGAGTAGTGTAGACTAGGGTAGAGTAGTGTAGACTAGGGTAGAGTAGTGTAGACTAGGGTAGAGTAGTGTAGACTAGGGTAGAGTAGTGTAGACTAGGGTAGAGTAGTGTAGACTAGGGTAGAGTAGTGTAGACTAGGGTAGAGTAGTGTAGACTAGGGTAGAGTAGTGTAGTGTAGTATAGATTAGGGTAGTGTAGATTAGGTTAGGGTAGAGTAGTGTAGTGTAGATTAGAGTAGAGTAGTGTAGATTATGGTAGATTAGGGTAGAGTAGTGTAGTGTAGGTTAGGGTAGAGTAGTGTAGATTAGGGTAGAATAGTGTAGTGTAGGTTAGGGTAGAGTAGTGTAGATTAGAGTAGGTTAGGGTACAGTAGTGTAGTGTAGATTAGGGTAGAGTAGTGTTGTATAGATTAGGGTAGAGTAGCGTAGATTAGGGTAGAGTAGCGTAGATTAGGGTAGAGTAGCGTAGATTAGGGTAGAGTAGCGTAGATTAGGGTAGAGTAGCGTAGATTAGGGTAGAGTAGCGTAGATTTGGGTAGAGTAGCGTAAATTAGGTTAGTGTAGTGTAGATTTGGGTAGAGTAGTGTAGATTAGGGTAGATTAGTGTAGTGTAGTGTAGGTTAGGGTAGAGTAATGTAGGTTAGGGTAGTGTAGTGACAGTGACATGGGGGGGCCAATGACATGGGAGGACTGTGAAATGCGGGGGGGGGCAGTGACATGGGAGAACAGTGACATGTGGGGGGGCAGTCACAAGTCGGGGGGCAGTGACATGGGGAGGACTGTGACATGGGGGGGTGGCAGTGACATGGGAGGACAGTGACATGTGGGTAGTGACATGGAGAAAACTACTGTGACATGTGGGGGGGCACTGACATGGAGAGGACGGTGACATTGGGGGGCCATGACATGGGAAGAGGACAGTGACATGGGGAGGACAGTGACATTGGGCGGGCAGTGACATGTGGGAGGTTAGGGACATGTTGGGGGCCAGACATGGGGAGGACAGTGACGTGGGGGAGCGTGGCATGGGGAGGACAGTGACATGGGGGGGGGCAGTGACATAGGGAGGACAGCGACATGGGGGGGGGTACTGACATGGGGAAGACAGTGACATCTGGGGGGGGTCAGTGACATGTGAGGGGGTCAGTGACACGTGGGGGCAGTGACGGGGGGGAGTGACATGAAGGGGGGACAGTGACGTGGGGGGGGCATGACATGGGGAGGACAGTGACATGTGGTGGGGGGGCCAGTGACATGGGGGGGCATAACCTGAGGATGGCAGTGACATAGGGGGGAATTGACATGGGGGGATGAGGACAGTGCAATGGGGGAGTGGGCCTGACACGGGGAGGACAGTGACATTGGGAGGCGGTCAGTGACATAGGGGGCCATAACATGTGGGGGCAGTGACATGGGGGGAATGACAAAGGGGGGACAGTGACGTGGAGGACAGTGACGTGGGGGGGGCCTCCTCCCCCACCACGTTACTGACACTTTCTCCCCCCCATGTCAGACACTCCTCCCCCCCCCCATGTCACTGACACTCCCACCCCCCCATGTCACTGACACTCCTCCCCTCCCCCCAGTGTCACTGACACTGTCTGATACTGCCATATATCGCTGTAGAATCCCCCCCCCGTCACTGACACCATCCCTTTATGCCACTTACACCCCTCCCCCATGTCACTGACACTGTCCGATGTCGCTGCAGAGTATTTGCCATGTAACAGCCCCCATTTGTGGGATACACAGATTACCTCTACACCGGCCTCCCTGTCAGTCTGGCCCCCTTGTGTCTCTCAGTCCCCCTGCGGTCCATGCTGAGATTTGCAGTCCACCCGCCGAGCTTCTCCTCACCCCATGAAGACAGATCTCATCTCTCTGGCCGAGGCTCTGTCCGAGATAGAAGCACAGCATGTCGCGTCTGGTAACCTCCCACCCTCACAGCACTTCCGGGAACGGGGGTTAAGCCACGCCCTCAGCGAACGAGGGGCGGAGTCCTAGCTAAGGCACCTGCGCACAACACAACTGCGCACACAGGACCTCCTTGTCATTTAGAGCCGGGCAGAACTGAGAGGAGGACGCAGAACGGAGAGTGGGAGGATTCCTGAGGAGCGACACACCCCCGGCCATTACCAAGGGGCGGACTCCCATAATAGGCACACCCACTTGTTGTCATGGTGACAGACGCCGTCTTTTATTTCTCCCTCAGAACAGATCCTTCTCCGCCAATGGACGGGATTTCTGTTCAGTGGGTGGGACGAGGGAAAGTTTCCTTGTCATGTGTGCCGTCCAATCACATCTCTCCAATCTCAAATGACAAGCGCGAGCCCCTCACAAGTACTACAAGTCCCAGCATGTCCAGTTTAGGCAAGAAGAGGACTTCTACCGCAGGATGGACCCCCGATGTCCGGACACAGCGCCGCACAGGACCGTCCTCTGAGCGCCGGGCTGAGGGGAGGACGGAAAACCGGAGCTACTGGAGCCAGGAGCGGGGAGCCCGGTAAGAAATCCCCTTCTATCTCCGATTATTCTTCTATCTGTGATTGGGGGGATTTATTATTGTCTGTTATTAGCGATTCTATCTACTGCTAATATTTGATGTATTATTATTGTTTGATTTCTATTGGGATGATTATTATTTATATCTATTATTCTTCATTATATGTAATTCTATTCTATTTATTGTTTATTAATATTGATTATAGCGATAACTGCTATTTATATAAAACATAAAATAACAATAGAGATTTAAACAAGAAATAGAGATGAAACAATACATAAAATAATAAGATATAAATAATAATAATATTGATTATACTTATTATGATTATTTTATTATATTTTATCAATACTATTATTGATTTTATCTGTTGCTAATATTTTATTATTGTTTATTGATTAACTAATATTGCTATAATTTTATTGGTTATTATCATTGATGAGATCTGGTATTGTTATTTTATTTTTGATTTAATGTATTTTTATTATTGAATATATTTATATCTATTATTTTTTATTATAAAGCATAAAAATAAATTAACAATATTACATGAAGACATAATCTATATCTAGGTTATTGATCAATATTTATTGCTTTGATTATTTATTATTGCTATTATTTTATTTATTATCTATTATTATTGATTATATCTGGTGTTATTATTGACTTTTATTTATCATTTTATTATTATTGATATCTATTAATATAGTATTGATTACTATTTTAGTACTATTATATCTGTTATTTATTATTGTCTTAGTTTATTGATTACATATGTTCTTAATATTTTATTATTAATATTGTTTATTATTGTCTTTTATTGTTTATCTATTTTTAGATTTTTTTTTTTGTATTTTACCTATAATGTTTATTGATACAGTCCATATTTTATGTATTATCTATTATTGTTATTTGATTTATTAGTTTTTTTTTATCTATTATGGATCCCTCATGGATGTCCATTGGGACATCAGTCGGACTGCCTGCATTGAACATCTGTGCATCCCCAAGCAGGTTAAAACAGCTTCTCATGGGTATTTGCTGTGGGATGCCCCCTGTGAATAAGGACATTTTTTTTTGTGTTGCAATGTTATTATTACAGCCCTGTTGGGGGATCTTTGGTGAGATATCGGTGGGCAGCATAGTGGCTAAATGGTTTGCACTTCCGCCTGGCAGTACTAGGGTCGTTGGTTCGAATCCCAGCCACGGCACCTCCTGCCTGGAGTTTGCATGTTCTCCCTGTGCCTGCGTGGGTTTCCTCCCACACTCCAAAGACATGCTGCTAGGTTAATTGGCTCCTGTCTAAATTGTCCCTAGTATGTGTATGTATGAATGTGAGTTAGGGACCTTAGATTGTACACCCCTTGAGGGTTAGGGACTGATGTGAATGTACAATATATATGTAAAGCGCTGCGTAAATTAATGGCGCTATATAAGTACCTGAAATAAATAATAATAAATATCAGGGGTCCAAATAGACCACCAAAATCTTTTTTGAGACGCAGAAAAAGGGACTGAGGATGGAGTCTTTATATTTTTTTCTCTGCAGCCTCAGGTGCACCGCAGATAATTAGGAAGCTTCTGCTTTCTATTTATTTATAAACAGAAGCATAGAAAAGTAAAAACTATGCTTCAGTGATGAATAAACACAGCAGCGATTGCTCACTGTCTTCATTCAAGAAAGGAAGGGGCTGGTAATCCTGATGTGTTTACCATCGCCCCACCCCCCTGCACATTCTTATGCAATGCCCCTCCCTGCCTGCTCGCTGTGCTGTCACCTGAGCTGCACATACTTAGCTCAGCTTACAGCACTGGGCCTGTCTCTGTATGCCAGAATGACTAGCCTCATCCCAAGCTGACCAACGAAGACAGCCTGACACAGGAGAAGATGCTGGGAGGCAGTGCAGCTTCCACATACGTGTACAACTAAAACCTCTGTTTTGTAATGTATATTTTTAGGGTCAAATTGTGTTTTGTTTAAGGCTAGCTGGTAAGCGTGCTGGGAAATTTCAGTTTGTTTGTACTGTGCAATGCCCTCCCATGTGCACCTTACTTCAAAAGCTAGTTATTAATTGAGGTGCTTCAAATTCCTGTATAGCTTGTTCAATGGATTTGGTGTGGGGGACATAATGGACACCTTTTAACCCTTTCACTGCCAGGTCTTTGGATGGGGGCGTCTGTATATCTGACAAGTATACCAGTATGGCCGGGAAAGACTAATGCAATGCGATCTGCACTGGATTCCATTAAGTGGAGCACAGGGGAGAGATCAGATGTTTCATTAAAGAGTACATGTCATCAGAAATAAAATTCATGGATTTACTGTGCGATGGGCTAAAGAGAGCTTGTAGACAGTTCTCCTTTGGGCTACCTCAAGGGGAATTTACTTAAAATGGGTGCAGACAGGATCCGGAGTAGTTGTGCATCGTAAGCAATCAGCTTCTCACTTCAGCTTGTTGAGTGAAGGTTTGAAATGGACACAAGGAGCTGAGTGGTTGCCATACTCAGTGGCTCCAGATTCTGTCTTCTCCCTTTTTGGTAAACGCCCCCTCAAAATACTACAAAGCTTTTAACTGCTGTCCCGTCTGCGTGTGCACGCTCGACTGTAAAACGGGGAAGAAGGTGTACCCCTTTACGGAGGATAGACAGCAGGACATGTTCGCCTAAAGTGTGGTTTTCTATGGGCGTGGTCAACCTTGTTCTTTACACAACAGCCACTGTTGTTAGAGAGAGGTGGGTGGTCAAAGTTGGCCAGACAAGCGACAAATCGCTGGCCGTTTTATTGCAGCACGGGTAGGGCGGTTGCGTGCCTCGTGCGCACCCCCTACTTGTTTTGCAATATCACATTTTAAACGTGATTTTGCCCAGCGGTGCCACCTTGTGGCTGTTTTTCCACAGTGGCTGGATGGCAAGCAGTTAAATGCCCCTACCTGCCTGCTCGATGTCCTCTCCAGCTCTGTAACCTGATCTGCACATGCACAGCTCAGCCTTTGGCTCCGGGCCAGTCTTTGTGTGTCAGAATGACTAGCTCCTGTGCATGCTCAGAAGTGATGTCATCTCGTTCCAGCCAATGAAGATGGAGAAGATTCAGGACAGGATTGTTTGCGGAAACATGAGTATATCGCTCCTTTTGGTTTTTTGGGATTGTTGTCATTTTTTTTTATAGCTAGTTCACTGGATTTGCTGTGGAGACACATTGTAGGCCTTCAGGTGCCATTGTGCTTTTGCTTGGGCTTCTATTGGGAGGAAGGGGCTCCCTCCAGGTATACTTGTTTTTAACCGCTTGATGTCAAATCACGTACATGTATGCCATTTGGTGTTAAGTGGCTGTACTGGGATGATAAATGTAGCTTCATGCAGGCATCATCCCGGTACCATTTTTTAGAGCCGACGGTCTAAAAACAAGCAGCTGGAGGGGACACCCCCACCGAGACACCCGATCAACCAGTCCGTGCTTCTGCCGGCTGATCACAGAGCCGAACAAGGAGGGGAACCGCTCCGTTCGGCTCTGTGATATAGTGAACTGGAAACGATGACCTTACATCACTTCCTATTTATCTGGATGTAAACGGCACCATTTTTAAAAATGAAAAGCATGTGATTAAATACTTTTAAGGGCAGAAGAGGGATTTGGGGTCTTATTGACCTCAGAACCCTCCATAAAGAGCACCTTTCACATGCCTTTTGTTGTCACAAGGGATATTTACATTTCTTGTGACAGCAATAAAATTGATAAAAAGAAATTAAAGTGACAGTGTAAAAATAAAAATTAATAAAAAAAGAAACATTCAAGTGCTCTCATTCCCTTGTGCTTGTGCGCAAAGGCAAATGCACTCATCAGTCACGCACAAATGCACTCATCAGTCACGCACTCAGGCAGTGATCGTCCCACACGTGAGGTATCACTGCGAACGTCAGGCACTAATTCTAGCCTATGGACAGAAAAACTTTCATCTTTGTCGCACAGGCATGCAAAATTTTAAAGCTTGACATGTTTGGTATCTATTTGCTTGGCATAACATCATCTTTTATATTTTGCCCCAAAATATTGGGTTATGTATTGTTTTTGCATTAAAATTAACAAAAATATATATTTTTTTCCCCAAAAAATTGCATTTGAAAACTGCTGCGCAAATACCGTGTGACATAAAAAATTGCAACAACCGTCAATTAATTTTCTAGAGCAGGGGTGTCAAACTGTCGGCCCTACAGCTGTTGCCAAACTTTCAAGTCCCATCAGGCCTGTACCTTTTGGAGTCATGCTTGTAACCGTCAGTTTTGCAATGCCTCATGGGACTTGTGGTTTGGCAACGGCTGGAGGGCTGCCAGTTTGACACCTCTGCTCTAGGGCATCTGCTTTAGAAAAATATATCATGTGTTTTGGGGTTTGTGACGGGAGTCACTTAGGGTGGGGGGGGCCATGGAACCCAGCTCACTTAGGAGAGGTGGGGAGACCCCTGTCTCAGCTCCCCATATCCCTCTTATGTGTAAATCAACCTGTGCCTGTTAGGGGTGAGTGAATTACAAGCTCTTTCTATTAGGGAGCCTTACCTGACCGTTTTTGAAGACAGGCTTGTCCTCAAGACGGATCCAGGTTTTATCCCTAAAGTATCCTCCTCCTTTCACAGGTCTCAGGATATAGTCCTGCCGACCTTTTACACTTCTCCTGAAGGTAAGGAAGAAGAAAGGCTAAGTTTGCTAGATGTAAGGAGGAGTCTTATGATTTATCTTGATAGAGCCAGGGAATTTAGAAAGTCAGATTCCCTTTTTGTTTTGTTTTCTGGTCAAAAGAAGGGTTCCACAGCGTCCAAATCCACTATAGGTAGATGGATTAGATTAGCTATCGGGGAGTCTTACAAAGTTTTAGGTATTCCTCCCCCCTTTCTTTAAGCCCACTTGACGAGATCCTTAGCAGCTTCTTGGGCAAAGAGGGCCAGGGCTTCGCCGGAGGAGATCTGTAAGGCAGCCACCTGGTCAAAGTTCTCTACCTTTGTCATGCATTACCGCCTAGATCTCCTGTCAAATAGGGAGCAGGCATTCGGACGCAGGGTCCTCCAGGCAGTGGGCCCGCCCTAAGGGGTAAGTTCCTTATTATCGTCTCAAGGGGCTGTCCTGGAAGACGTAAGGAGAAAACCAGAGTTAGGCTTACCGGTAACTCCTTTTTTTTGAGTCTTCCAGGCCGCAATTTCCCACCCTTCAGATGTACAAGTGTTGTATATGGAGTTATCTATATGTATATATATTTGTGTCTTTCAGTGTCTTCCACCAGTTCGCAAATAAAAACCGGGGATGGAGGTCCGCCTTTTAAGGCGTGGGGAATGGCGTGTTCCCCGACCCGATGGGAGGAGCTCTATGTCTCAAGGGGCTGTCCTTGAACACAGAGGGTTCTTCTTGGATCTTCCTGTGTCTGTGTGGCGCACAAAGGTTCCATTTTACAAATGTGACAACGGTTGCACTGCAGGCCCTAGTGGAGCATGCTTCTCACATCCTCTACAGCTTTGAAGGTCAGTAGCCAGGTTTAAACCTAGCAGCTCTCCCCCCACTTTGTGTCTTTTTGCCCCATGTTGGCATTGTGTCCACAGTAGCATTTGCTTTTGGTAGAGTAGGACTGTCCAGAAATGTTTACTTTGAGGCTGTTGGCCAGCCTAAACATGTATTGCAATATATGTGAACTACAAATCTCTATGTTTATGGCAAAGTTTCCTGGAAAGGATATATAGCAGTGTGTAAAGGGTTCTTCCTAGATCTTCCCATGTCTGTGTGGCGCACAAAGGTGCCATTTTACAAATGTGACAACGGTTGCACTGTAGGCCCAAGTGGAGCACTGACAGAGTCCTCTTTGGGCTACTTGTTGGGATTTCCTGATTGTGAAAGTCAAGCTTTCACCTGTAGCCTCTAGAGGTGCTCTAAAGCTTAGATGTTTCTCTGGATAATCTGTTCTAGAGAGGAAGAGAGCTTGGTACCAAAGCCAATGTCTGAGACAGGAAACCAGCTCAGCACCAGTGTCCAAGACAGTAGCGTCCGAGGCCCTGAAATAGGGGATAAACTCAACGCTAATGTTGGAGGCTCCAAAAGACACAAGTGTGAGAGACCCTGAAACAGGGGATAAACTCCACTCTAATGTCGGAGGCTCCGCAGAGACAGAGGAGTGCAAGCCCTGAATATGGGATACGAGCCTAGTATCTGGTCCAGATTAATGGCAAACTGACTGGCCATGAGCTGCAGCCAAAAAGCGCGGGATGCCCTAGTGAAGCATGCTTCTCACATCCTCTACAGCTCTGAAGGTCAGTAGCCAGGTTTAAACCTAGCAGCTCTCCCCCCACTTTGTGTCTTTTTGCCCCAAGTTGGCATTGTGTCCACAGTAGCATTTGCTTTTGGTAGAGTAGGACTGGCCAGAAAGGTTTACTTTGACGCAGTTGGCCAGCCTAAACATGTATTGCAATATATGTGAACTACAAATCTCTATGTTTATGACAAAGTTTGCTGGAAAGGATATATTGCAGTGTGCAGAGGGTTCTTCCTTGATCTTCCCATGTCTGTATTGCTCAGAAAGGTGCCATTTTATAAATGTGACAGCAGTTACACTGTAGGCCCTAGTGGAGCACTGACTGAGTCCTCTTTGGGCTACTTGTTGGGATTTCCTGAAGGTGAAAGTCAAGCTTTCACCTGTAGCCTCTAGAGGTGCTCTAAAGCTTAGATATTTCTCTGGATAATCTGTACTAGAGAGGAGGAGAGCTTGGTACCAAAACCAATGTCTGAGACAGGAAACCAGCTCAGCACCAGTGTCCAAGACAGTAGCGTCCGAGGCCCTGAAATAGGGGATAAATCTCCTGTCAAATAGGGAGCAGGCATTGGGACGCAGGGTCCTCCAGGCAGTGGGCCCGCCCCAAGGGGTAAGTTCTTTATTATCGTCTCAAGGGGCTGTCCTGGAAGACGTAAGGAGAAAACCAGAGTTAGGCTTACCGGTAACTCCTTTTCTTCGAGTCTTCCAGGACAGCCGCAATTTCCCACCCTTCAAATGTACAAGTGTTGTATATGGGGTTATCTATATGTATATATATTTGTGTCTTCCGCTAGTTCTCGAATAAAAACTGAGGATGGAGGCCTGGAGGCTCGCCTTTAAAGGCGTGGGGGATGGCGTGTTTCCTGACCTGGAGAGAGGAGCTTTACGTCTCAAGGGACTGTTCTGGAAGACTCGAAGAAAAAGAGTTACCGGTAAGCCTAACTCTGGTTTTTCCTATATGAGCAGATATAGATTTTTTCTGTAGGTTACCGTGGTTATATAGCTTGTAAAGTTCATGCACTTACTGTGCAATGGGCTAAAGAGAGCTTGTAGACAGTCCTCCTTTGGGCTACCTGGAGGGGAATTTACTTAAAATGGGTGCAGACAGGATCCGGAGTAGTTGTGCATCGTAAGCAATCAGCTTCTCACTTCAGCTTGTTGAGTGAAGGTTTGAAATGGACACAAGGAGCTGAGTGGTTGCCATACTCAGTGGCTCCAGATTCTGTCTTCTCCCTTTTTGGTAAATGCCCCCTCAAAATACTACAAAGCTCTTTACTGCTGTCCCGTCTGCGTGTGCACGCTCGACTGTAAAACGGGGAAGAAGGTATACCCCTTTACGGAGGATAGACAGCAGGACCTGTTCGCCTAAAGTGTGGTTTTCCCATGGGCGTGGTCAACCTGGTTCTTTACACAACAGCCACTGTTGTTAGAGAGAGGTGGGTGGTCAAAGTTGGCCAGACAAGCGACAAACCGCTGGCCGTTTTATTGCAGCACGGGTAGGGCGGTTGCGTGCCTCGTGCGCACCCCCTACTTGTTTTGCAATATCACATTTTAAATGTGATTTTGCCCAGCGGTGCCACCTTGTGGCCGTTTTTACACAGTGGCTGGATGGCAAGCAGTTAAATGCCCTTACCTGCCTGCTCGATGTCCTCTCCAGCTCTGTAACCTGATCTGCACATGCACAGCTCAGCCTATGGCTCCGGGCCAGTCTTTGTGTGTCAGAATGATTAGCTCCTGTGCATGCTCAGAAGTGATGTCATCTCGTTCCAGCCAATGAAGATGGAGAAGATTCAGGACAGGATTGTTTGCGGAAACATGAGTATATCGCTCCTTTTGGTTTTTTGGGATTGTTGTCATTTTTTTTTATAGCTTGTTCACTGGATTTGCTGTGGAGACACATTGTCGTCCTTCAGGTGCCATTGTGCTCCTGCTGGGCTTCTATTGGGAGGAAGGGGCTCCCTCCAGGTATACTTGTTTTTAACCGCTTGATGTCAAATCACGTACATGTATGCCATTTGGTGTTAAGTGGCTGTACTGGGATGATAAATGTAGCTTCATGCAGGCATCATCCCGGTACCATTTTTTAGAGCCGACGGTCTAAAAACAAGCAGCTGGAGGGGACACCCCCACCGAGACACCCGATCAACCAGTCCGTGCTTCTGCCGGCTGATCACAGAGCCGAACAAGGAGGGGAACCGCTCCGTTCGGCTCTGTGATATAGTGAACTGGAAACGATGACCTTACATCACTTCCTATTTATCTGGATGTAAACGGCACCATTTTTAAAAATGAAAAGCATGTGATCAAATACTTTTAAGGGCAGAAGAGGAATTTGGGGTCTTATTGACCTCAGAACCCTCCATAAAGAGCACCTGTCACATGCCTTTTGTTGTCACAACGATATTTACATTTCTTGTGACAGCAATAAAATTGCTAAAAAGAAATTAAAGTGACAGTGTAAAAATAAAAATTTATAAAAAAAAAAAACATTCAAGTGCTCTCATTCCCTTGTGCTTGTGCGCAAAGGCAAATGCACTCATCAGTCACGCGCAAATGCACTCATCAGTCACGCACTCAGGCAGTGATCGTCCCACACGTGAGGTATCACTGCGAACGTCAGGCACTAATTCTAGCCTATGGACAGTAAAATTTTCATCTTTGTCGCACAGGCATGCAAAATTTTAAAGCGTGACATGTTTGGTATCTATTTGCTTGGCGTAACATCATCTTTTATATTTTGCCCCAAAAAATTGGGTTATGTATTGTTTTCGCATTAAAATGAACAAAAATATATATTTTTTCCCAAAAAAAATTGCATTTGAAAACTGCTGCGCAAATACCGTGTGACATATAAAATTGCAACAACCGTCAATTCATTTTCTAGAGCAGGGGTGTCAAACTGGCGGCCCTCCAGCTGTTGCCAAACTTCCAAGTTCCATCATGCCTGTACCTTTTGGAGTCATGCTTGTAACCGTCAGTCTTGCAATGCCTCATGGGACTTGTGGTTTGGCAACAGCTGGAGGGCTGCCAGTTTGACACCTCTGCTCTATGGCATCTGCTTTAGAAAAACATATAATGTGTTTTGGGGTTTGTGACAGGAGTCACTTAGGGTGGGGGGGCCATGGAACCCAGCTCACTTAGGAGAGGTGGGGAGACCCCTGTCTAAGCTCCCCGTATCCCTCTTATTTGTAAATCACCCTTTGCCTGTTAGGTGTACAGTGTGATCTGTCCTAATATTGGGGTGGGGGGGGGTTTGTAAATAATAAATACATTTTAGTAAATTGTTTGACTGGATTTTAAGTCGAGAGTACGTGTATGCACATTTTTTTGCACATTCAATGCATGGACAAATGAAGTTTGAAAAATTCACTTGCTTTTAACATTAAATTTTAAAATAAATATAATTTTTTAATGAAAACCACATAAAGCGTTCAACCCACTAGGAAATCGAACAAACGTTCTTAAGGTAAAAATTTTCATACAAAAATTGTATATTTGTATGGCCAGCTTAACCACTTCCTGTCCGGACACTTTTACCCCCTTCCTGTCCAGGGCAATTTTCAGCTTTCAGCGCTATCACACTTTGAATGACAATTGCGCGGTCATGCAATACTGTACCCATATGAATTTTTTACCATTTTTTTGAGACAGATAAAGCTTTATTTTGGTGGTATTTATTCACCGCTGGGATTTTTATTTTTTTTACTATGTAAATGAAAAAGTCCAAAAATTTTGAAAAAAAGTGTTTTTTTAAATAAAATTTTGCAAATAAATAATATTTCATCCTAAATCTTGGCCAAAATTTATTCCGTTATTTTTTTAGTAAAAAAAAAAAATCCAAATTAGTTTATAACCAAACATTATAATTTTTAAACATTTTTTTTTACATTTTTATTTTATTTTTTTTTATATTATTTTTTATTTTAATTTTTTATTTTTACATACTGTCACCCTAGCAGTACAGTGTCACCATGGTGACACTGTACTACTTGTGGGGGGTGATGAAGATTTATTTTTTTTTTTTTTACACTGATTGCTTTTACACCCATATAGGATGTAAAAGCAATCATTTCTCTTTCTCTCTGTCTGCATTCTTGCAGTCATTGAGAAATACTGAGTGAGCTGTGATTGGTCACAGCTTGTCACATGGTACAAGGCTGTTGTGAATAGCCTTGTACCATGTGACCTCTGTGATCATTCACAGATTTCACACGTAGTAAGCAATGATGTCACAAGTGACATCTTGCTTACTACTTTGCATGTGATCACTGATTCGCCAATCAGTGATCACATGACCGGGACCTCGTACAGAGGTCCCGTCCGACGATCGGTGTTTCACGGTGTCCGGAGGACACAGCGGACACCGGATTGCGGTGGTGCGTGCTCCTAGGGAGCGCGCACAGCTAGAAAAGGCGGGTGCCGTTTAGGAACGGCAACCCGACCTTGGACTGCCACCGCCCTGCCGTTTATAAACAGCAGGCGGACGGCAAGAGGTTAATAGATGGACAAGCCGAAATATCAGACAAGTGTTTTTGAATCTGCAGATTACCGCTGATAATAAGGGGACGCAAGCAATTCTATCCCTTGACACTGCCGAAGAGTTTGACAGCATTGAGTGGCATTATTTTTGGCAGGTGCTCTCTGCATTTCAGTTTGGCCCATGTTTCATAAAATGGATATGGTTACTGTATACCACCAATGTACGTATAAAATTGATAATGTATTGTAGGACCCCATTTCCTCTGCATGGGGAATGAGGCAGGGGTGTCTTATTATCGTCCTTGCTCTTTGGTACTGGTACGTCACTGTATTGGAAGAGTGATATCTCTTTCATTGCTGCAGCTACAAAAATGATGGCGATATTTTCTTCTGCCAGCAATCCCCTTCCCTGTAAAAGCAATCCTAAGAAGCTGCTGGATTACTGTTACCTGTGACGGAAGCTGGTCCCACTCCCGCCGCCGTAGATGCCGCATTTACCTGGCTCTTCTGACCAATCAGGGAGCCCCTTAAGGATGCCACTGGCAGCATCGGCATCCCTGAACACAGAGGAACTGATCTTATGCCTCCCACTGTATGATCTCAGAAACCGGCTGGTTTCTGACGTCACACAGTGGGACGAACAAGATTTCAGTTTTTTTGTTTGCAAGCCATTCCTAGCTTGTGTAGCAGCAGATCAAACCAATCTCAGTTTTTTGTCTGCTGCTTTGGAGGCCAGAGGAGAGATCTGGGGTCTCAGAGACCCCAGATGTCTCCATAAAGAGGACCTGTCATGGTCCATGCTATTACAAGGGCTGTTGTTCATCCTTTGTGATAGCAATATAGGTGATAAAAAAAAATATATAAAGGTACAGTGTAAAAACAAAATAAATGAAATTGAACCACTTTCCAGCCGACTTTTAGCAGAAGTAATGCTACAGGGCAGCAGGGCTGCGCAGTCACGTATATATATATGTGATTTAGTACAATTGTAGAAAATGCAGCGCTAATAATAAGACTGGATAAGTAACTGGATATTATCCAAATAAAGTGCTTAGTAATAACAAAACAAAATGCTTAATATCCAGATAAAGTTCTTCGTAAATAACCACCTTAGGAAATAATTGATATGCAAATCAATGAATAAATATTAATTAATAATGTCCAGATATATAATAAATAAAAACAGTCCCAATAAGTGTAAGTGATTCGGATATGAACTAATAAATCTTGTTATCCCAGTGGCATATAAACAGATATTCCGGAGACGTGTGGAGTAAAAATGCACACTCGCCAGATGCGCATTTTAAATACGCAGTGTATAAATATGTTGTAGTCAGCCAGAGGTCCCCTTTAGGGTGGGATGAAATACAGCCTGGTCTGGATATCCCTCCTCTGGAGTCTGGGGTGGTTAGAAGTCAGCCAGAGGCCCCCCTTAGATATTCCATCCCACCTAAAGGGGACCTCTGGCTGAAGGTTGTCTGAAAGTACTTCAAATTACCCTTTGCTTTTTCCATTGGATTGTCACATGTATGGACTTTACTGATTGAAAACT
The DNA here is from genome assembly GCF_062004578.1 of Staurois parvus. NCBI lineage: Eukaryota > Metazoa > Chordata > Amphibia > Anura > Ranidae > Staurois > Staurois parvus. Next base: position 2,985,689 of record NW_028318111.1, on the reverse strand, counting down.
GCATACACTGTTAGAAATGAGATTCATTCGAAAATTGTCATCTTGCTCCCTTGAATTTTCTCCTCACTGCATTTCAAAACAAACATCAAACTGACCAATTAGTAAATGAAAGGAATGTTCTTAAGATGAAAAGTCACAAACACAATTCTTGTCAGGGAAGAAGATTGTCGCAGCTGCGCACACGTGCATGTGCTGACGAGCACAGGCGGGCTATTTAAACCCCTGCTGCAAACAGAATGGTGTCTTCTGATCTACTACTTCCTGTTTCCTGTATCCGGACTCCTGTGACCTCCTTGCTTGATTCCTGACAAACAATTGAACTCCACCTGCACTGACCCGGCTCTCCCTTGACGATCCTCTTTCTTGCTCCTCTGTACCTGATCTGTCCGATTGACCCTGACCCGGCCTGCCTAACTATTCTACTCTGCCTGTGACTATCCTTGGCTACCAGCTGACACGGTCATCCACATCTCAGCTACACGTCTCTGCTGCACCATCTCACCTGCATCCTGCTACCCGCATCCTGGTATTCCAGGTCTCCACCTGCCAGCTGTCACCGCAGACCCGTCAGGCACTCGTGCCTCTCTCAGCTCGTTACTTCCTGTCTACCTCATCAGGGGTCCTGAACGGGAGAGGAAAGAGGGCACCCTCTCTTCACATCGGGCTCCACCACCAGGTACGTTACAATTCTTTTCCTATATGAGCAAATATAGATTTTTTCTGTAGGTTACCGTGGTTATATAGCTTATAAAGTTCATGGACTTACTGTGCAATGGGCTAAAGAGAGCTTGTAGACAGTCCTCCTTTGGGCTACCTCGAGGGGAATTTACTTAAAATGGTTGCAGACAGGATCCGGAGTAGTTGTGCATCGTAAGCAATCAGCTTCTCACTTCAGCTTGTTGAGTGAAGGTTTGAAATGCACACAAGGAGCTGAGTGGTTGCCATACTCAGTGGCTCCAGATTCTGTCTTCTCCCTTTTTAGTAAACTCCCCCTCAAAATACTACAAAGCTCTTTACTGCTGTCCCGTCTGTGTGTGCACGCTCGACTGTAAAACGGGGAAGAAGGTGTACCCCTTTACGGAGGATAGACAGCAGGGCCTGTTCGCCTAAAGCATGGTTTTCCCATGGGCGTGGTGAACCCATCATTCTTTACACAACAGCCACTGTTGTTAGGGTGGTGGAAAGTCAAGGTTAGCCAGACAAGCGAGAAACCATTGGCCGTTTTATTGCAGCAAGCTCAGAAGATCTCCATACTCCTTTATGGGGAACAGACAGCAAGACCTGTTCTTCCAAAGTGCAGAAAAGCGGTATGTGATATGCATGCAAAAGAGATGAGGCTTATAGTTTGTAAACTTCTCAAAGAGGATCTACAGTCATAAAAATAAAAAAAGCATCAACAAATACTGCAGCTGACAATTTTTAAAAACGGATATCTCCCTGTCTAGGGATCCAGCACTGTCCTCACCCAGGCTGGTTCTTTTCCAGTCTTCAGGTCCCAAGTGCTGCCATGTTGACTGTTTTAAGCCTGCTGTGACTCCTTGTGGCTTCACAGCTGGCCCCCCACCATGCATGCATGAGCTGCACCGTGATCTGTGAGTGGTCCTGCAGCTTCCTAGGACCTTTGAAGTGTCCAAGTGTCCCAGGAGACTGCAGGCGGTGAGGAGGGGGACACATTTCCTTTGGGATCACCCAGACAATGCCAGCAGAAGTGAGAGTGGGTACTTGTCAAAACCAAGTACCCACTCCCCTTCCTCCTCCAAAATAAAACAGCTTTGCATTAGTGGCAGAGTAGGGAGGAAAGGAGTAGGAACAGCAGAACTTGCAAAACAGTTTACATCAAAATCAACATTTATTCCTTTAGTCTTCCTGGGACCAATGTTTTTTTGAATCTTCAATCCATTTCTGTGTTTGCTTAGCACCAGAGAGATTTAGAGAACCCCAGCTTGGGAAACATTGTCTGCAGCACAACCCATCTCCACCTAAAAGAGCCCTGGAGAACACAAGGTGGTTCCACAGACTCTGCACCTCATCGGTGGGTGACTCCAGAAGAGGCTTGAGACTGCTCTGTGCAAAACCATTGCGCAGAGAAGTTCAGTTTGACATTTGTTTATTAAAACAAACAAAAACAAAAGTTTTAGATCCAATTTTAACCAGTTGCCGACCAGCCACAGTACATATACTGCGGCAGGGCGGCACCGATGCGCAAAATCACGTATATATACGTGATTATTATTATTATACAGGATTTATATTGCACCAACAGTTTGATCAGCGCTTTACAATAGAACGGAAGACAATACAGCAACAATACAGTTCAATACAAGAGGGATAGGAGGGCCTTGATCCTGGGAGCTTACAATCTAGGCCGTGATTTTGCATATCGGGTACGGGGCGCGCGTAATCCCAGTATCTTTCCCGCCATTTGTAAATGCTATAACTTTCACGTAAAGCAATTAATTTACACATATTGGGATTTTTTCAGCAAAGACATGTCACAGAATACATTTTGGCCAAAATTAGATTTTTAAATTTTTTTACTGGACATTTTTTATAGCAAAAATGCCAAAATATTTTTTTTTCTCAAAATCCTGTCTTTTTTTATATAGCGTGAAAAATTAAAAACGCACAGGTGATCAAATACCACCGAAAGAAAGCTCAATTCATAGGGAAAAAAAAGATGTAAATTTAATTTTGGTGCAGTGTTGCATAACCGTGCAATTGTCAGTTAACCACTTGCCGCCCTGCCACTGCATATATACATGTGCAGGGCGGCAGTGGGGCTCCGCGCTCCCGACGTTTTCGCGGGCAGGGGGCGCGCACGCGCGCTCCTGCCGACCCACGGGTGACACCATTTGATCCCGGAGGGATCAATCATTCAATTTCAGCCAGTGATGTCTGGCTGAAATCGGATGATCGGTCCCTGTCCTATCCTGTCCTGTGTTGACAGTTGCACAGGACAGGATATGATGTCATTCTTCTCTGCCTGGACACATTCCCTTCCAGACAGAGAAGAAGACATACAAATCGTGAGTAAAACACTACACATTTACAGTTAGAACACTCTAGGACACATTTAACCCCCTGATCGCCCCCCTCCAGTTAACCCCTTCACTGCCCTGTCACCAGTGTCACTGATCAGTGAACCGATTTTTACTGATCACTGTATCAGTGTCGCTGGCGACTTCCGATAGTTTTAGCGCCCCTCTCAGATAGCGCCAGTTTGCCCACCAGTACACCAGTAATCCCGTCTAACCCCTTGATCGCCTCCCCCCTGGGTTAACCTCTTCACTGCCCCGTCACCAGTGTCATTGATCAGTGAACCGATTTTTACTGATCACTGTATTAATGTCACTGGTGACTTCCGATAGTGTTAGCTCCCCTCCCAGATAGCGCCAGTTTGCCCGCTAGTGCACCAGAAATCCCATTTAACCCCTTGATCGCCCCCCCCAGTTAACCCCTTCACTGCCCTGTCACCAGTGTCATTGATTACAGTGAACATATTTTTACTGATCACTGTATTAGTGTCACTGGTGACTTCCGATCGTGTTAGCGCCCCTTCCACATAGCGCCAGTTTGCCGCTAGTACACAAGTAATCACATTTGACCTCTTGATTGCCAGGAACACGCTTACTTGCATGCTAAACCTCCATTGCTAGTATAGTGTCTGATTGGATCAATATCTTTGATCAGATCAGCGCTATACCAGCAGTCACATTACTATAGTATCCCCAAAAACGCAGCGTTAGCGGGATCAGCCCCGACACCTGCCAGCACCTGCGTTTAGCCCCCACGCCCCCCCCCTTCTCCCCCAGCAAGTGCAGTGTCAGTAGATAACTGTCACTTGATACATATTACACACAAAACCGCAGTGTTCACAGAATCAGGCTTGATCTCTGTTAGCACTTGTCGGTAAATTTTTTTGTAGCGGTTCAAGCAGTCCCTGACAGCCAGGCGCTCTTTTTCCTGTGAGTCGCACTAGGTACCTGTAAATTTAGTGGCCAAAATGTCCAAGCAAAGGTACTCTAGTTAAGAGGCCTATAGGATTCTGAGCATGTCAAGTGAGAGCGAAGGGGAAGACTCACTGGCAGAATCAGGCTCAGAATACGAACCTATAGACAGCAGCGGCACCCTGACAGATAACTCAGACGACAAGGAAGAGGTCCCTGCTAAGATCAGGTGTACCCGATCCCATTCCCAGGTTGCTGAGGTGGTACAAATGCGTGATGACTCTCATATGCAGCAGAGTGCCAGTACTAGTGCCGCACTACCTTTTGGTGAACTGGCGAGCACCAGCGGCCTAATACATCATGGTCTTATGCATACCAGCACTGCAGTATCACTTGGTGATGTGGCGAGTCCCATAAGTGCAGTACAAGCTGGTGCGGTGGCGAGCACAAGTAGTGTCCCGCGGCCACCAAGAATTCGCAGACAGGCCCGTAGAGCCCCTAGTATCCTTCCGGATGTGCTTGCAAATCCTGATTGGCAGCCCACAAATTCTGCAGCACATTTACTTCCCCCATTCACTGCCCAACCCAGTATTCAGGTGGAAACAGCTAATTTAAATACTCACCTTGATTTTTTTGAGCTGTTTTTCACAGAAGATCTTTATGCATTGATTGTGGATCAAAGCAATTTATATGCACGACAATATATCGCCTCCAACCCAAATTCAAACCTTGCCAGACCATTCGCATGGAAACCCATTACGGTTTCCGAATTTAAAGTTTTTTTGGGCCTAACCCTCAACATTAATAAAAAAAATCAATTGCGGTTGTATTGGTCCACAGACCCGCTTGTTCACATGTCTGTGTTCTCTGCTGCCATGGCCAGGCATAGATATGAGAAGATAATGCGTTTTATGCACTTCCATGACAACACACTTAGTCGTCCTCGGGGTGACCCTGAATTTGACTGGCTCCACAAAATTCGGCCCCTCGTAAATCACTTTAACCAAAAATTTGCAGATGTGTATACTCCCCATAAAAGCATCTGCATCGATGAGTCCCTCATTCAATATTCTGGCCGCCTTCTAATCAAACAATTTCTCCCCAGCAAGCGTGCCAGATATGGGATCAAGATGTATAAGACCTGTGAGAGGGCAACAGGCTATACATGTAAGTTTCGGATTTACGAGGAAAAAGGTAGTCACTTGGAGCCCCCCGGATGCCCAGACCACATGGGGAGCAGTGGCAAGATAGTTTGGGACTTGGTGTCACCCTTTTTCCATATGGGGTACCACTTATACGTGGACAATTTTTATTCAAGCATGCCACTATTTAGACATTTGTTCAATCTGGGAATTTACGCATGTGGCACTGTGCGATCTAATCGCCGGGGCTTCCCCCAACGGCTTGTAAACACCCGTCTTAGAAAGGGGGACAAAGCCTGCTTGAGAAACGAAGAATTGCTTGCAGTGAAGTGGAAGGACAAACTGGATGTTTACCTCCTGTCTTCCATTCACGCAGATACGACCGTCCAAATTGCCACGGCAGCTGGTGTTGTTGAGAAGCCCCTCTGTGTCCACGATTATAACCTTAACATGGGAGGGGTGGACTTCAACGACCAGATGATGAAGCCGTACTTAGTTTCCCGAAAAGCCAAATGCTGGTACATAAAAGTGTCAGTTTATTTATTTCAATTGGCTGTATATAATGCTTTTGTTCTCTATAAAGCAACTGGACATAGTGGATCATACCTAAATTTCCAGTTAGAGATCAACAGGGCTCTTTTGTATCCAGAAGGTGCTGCGCCCCAAACCCCTATCCCAGATGCAGTTAGCCGTCTGCATGAGAGACATTTTCCCGATACCATTCCTGGTACCCCAACCCAAAGTAGACCCCAAAAAAGATGTCGTGTCTGCAGCAAACGTGGAATTAGGCGTGACAGCCGCTATTGTTGTCCCTCCTGTCCTGGCCAACCTGGCCTCTGCGTCAAGTCCTGCTTCCGCCTCTACCATACACTAGTGGAGTATTAGTATAGGGTACAGCACGGCACAGTTCAGGGCACATTTACACAGGGTCTCAAAAGATGTTAGCCAGTTTCCTGACTACCTATCGCATTTGGAGAGACCCTACCAGCTGTTTTAAAAATGTTTAAAGTTTGAAGAAAAAAAAGTTTTAAAAAAAAAATTTAAAAGTACAAATCCCCCCCAAAAAATAAAAAAATTTAAAAACCAAAAATAGTTAGTTTTTTGTCAGGGATCTCCTCGATCCCTGCCGCGATGGTCCCGGCGCAGGCGCACTGCTCCACCTAGTACACGGGCACTAGGTCCGGGCCGGCCGCGGCGTTCGAGCTCGCGCATGCACAGTAGAAGCCGCGGCCGCCCGCTGGGCACCAATGGCAGCGCAGGGCGGGATATTTAAAGGTCCCTGAGCTGTCATTTCGTTGCCTTCTGGTCTTACCTGCTTCCTGTGTTCCTGTACCTGTGCCTAGTAAGTTATTGACCCGGATTGCCTTTGACCTTGCTGATTTCTCCTGCCCAGACCCTTGCTTGCCTGACCTCTCTCCCTGGATGCCCCTTATTAGATCTGACCTCCTGCTGCTGACCTGGCGTGTGACCCGACGATTCTCTGCCTGCTCCCTTGTACCTTACCGTCCTCTACAATACCGACTCGGCCTGTCTGACTACGCACTTGCTCAGCCATCCATCCATCCATCCCATCGGGGTCACCCGACCTCCTCACATCTGGCTCTCCCTGGTTGGAGCCCCTGGCGAACACCACTACCACTGACAGGTGTGCTCAGTAGAGGCGACCTGGTCTCGGGGTACTACAAGTCCATCCCCACCATCAGGGGCCCTGGTGAACAAGTACCCTGGGGCTTAGACTCCGCGCTCTGGGCACGCCTGACCAGTGGAGTGCTAGTGGTGCCGCTCGGCGGTCCCTCACAGTACCAGAAGGCCATGACTGAGCCTCGAGGAGGACTCTCCCCGTTGGACGAGGTTTGCAGGAACCTGGCTACCCTGACGCAAGCCGTAAACACATTACAGGACAGATGTCTGCAGATCGAGAATCGGTTTCAGGCCTGCACCATATCTGTTCCTGTCTCACAGGCCCCGGCCCCTGCACCACCGGTCGCAGCAGTCCATGAGCCGGCTCCTGGGCCTCCCACATCACTCCCTATGGCAGAACCCCGAGTACCCTTACCCGAGCGCTTCCATGGGGATCGCACACGCTTTCGGTCATTCCGTGACTCCTGTCTGCTCTATTTTGAACTGCAGCCACGGACCTTTTTGACGGAATCAGTGAAAGTGGGGTTTGTTGTCTCCCTGTTGCAGGGTGAACCGCAAGACTGGGCCTACCGACTAAGGGGAAACAATGACCCTCACCTGGTTACGGTCGACAGCTTCTTTAACGCTATGGCCATCTTATATGATGACCCACAACGGGCAGCCTCAGCCGAGGCCACATTATACGCACTCCGACAAGGTCGGCGGGCGGCCGAGGAATACGCCTCTGACTTTAGGCGCTGGATGGGTGACACTCGTTGGAACGAGTTTGCACTTTTGCACCAGTTTCGTATGGGCCTATCAGAGGCTCTGAAAGACGAGCTCGCCCGGGTGGAGGTGCCCGAGACATTAGAGGACCTAATTGCACTCACCATCAAAATTGACCGTAGACTACGGGAGCGCAGATTGGAGAGGTCTGGTCAGGGTCGCGGAAATCCCTGGGGGTCATTTCAGGGATCCAGTCAACATACTAGGCCAAGCACCCAGAACCTGCCGTTTGAAGATGCTCCTGAACCCATGCAGCTAGGCCTGGCTCGGCCTAAACTATCGCCTGAGGAACGCCAGCGCAGACGCTCCCAGAATCTGTGTCTGTACTGCGGCGAAGCTGGTCACATGGTGCGTTCCTGCCCGCAGAAACTGAGTTCACCTCATCTTCTTTATCTGTTGGCAATATGAACCCGTCACAGTACTTAGTTGTTCCCCTCTCCTTTCAGCTTTCAGAAAGGACCGTGGAGGTGACGGCCATAGTTGATTCGGGGGCATGCAGCTGTTTTGTGGATATCAATTTTGCTCACCAGCAGGGTATTCCCCTCCGCCCAAAGGAGAAGGGGTTTCACATCTTTTTGGCTGATGGTTCCCGGATAAAGTCAGGGGTGGTTAACCAGGAGACCCCTTCCATTGTGACTTCCATTGCCGGTCAGCACCGGGAACTCCTCCGCCTGGATGCTATTGCATCACCCCTTTTCCCAGTCATTCTGGGGCTCCCTTGGTTGCGGGCCCATAACCCCCAAATTGACTGGGAGACTGGGGTTGTCTCGTTCCCTTCCCCATATTGTCGGGAACTGTGTCGAACTTCGGGCCCGGAGGTCCCCCGGGTCCTCCTGTGCTCTGAAGGGGATGACAGCCTAAAACAAGTGATTCCTGCAGCCTACCATGAGTTTCTTGATGTGTTCAGTGAACGGGGAGCAGATGCTCTACCCCCCCACCGCCCATATGACTGTCCTATTGATCTGTTGCCCGGTTCGGAAATTCCGTTCGGGCGAATTTTTCCCCTTTCTGAGCTAGAATTAGGGGCCCTGAAGGACTATATTGAGGATAGCCTCCGAAAGGGATTCATCCGTCCCTCCACTTCCCCAGCAGGTGCAGGGATCTTCTTTGTAGAAAAGAAGGACAAGACTTTGAGGCCATGCATTGACTATCGGGAGCTGAATAGGGTCACCATTAAAAATCGTTACCCATTACCACTGGTACCTGAACTATTCCAGAGCCTAAAAGCTGCAGTAGTGTTTACCAAGTTGGACTTAAGGGGAGCCTACAATTTGGTTCGCATAAGGGAGGGGGATGAGTGGAAGACGGCCTTCCGCACCCGTTTCGGCCATTTTGAGTACCTGGTCATGCCTTTCGGGTTGTGCAATGCGCCAGCCACCTTCCAACACTTTGTGAACGACATCTTTAGGGACTTCCTGGACATCTTTGTCATCGTCTACTTAGACGACATTTTGATTTTTTCATCCTCCCTGGGGGAGCACAGGGTACATGTATCAAAGGTGTTGGGGCGGTTGCGGCAGCACGGGTTGTACGCTAAAGCAGAGAAATGCTGCTTTGAACAGGCTAGTGTTACATTTCTGGGTCTGATCATCTCCACCACGGGGGTCGCAATGGACCCTCAGAAGGTCTCAGCGATCCTAGATTGGCCTGAACCCACGGACAGGAAGAGTGTCCAACGTTTTATTGGGTTCGCAAATTTTTACCGGAAGTTCATCAAGAACTTCTCGGGTCTGGTCTCCCCCATCACTCAGTTAACCAAGCTTGGGACGCGATTCAGATGGACGCCCGAGGCACAGGAAGCTTTTGAAGCACTAAAAAGGTTATTCACCTCGGCACCCATTCTGGGTCATCCCGACGCCTCCCTGCCCTACATCTTAGAAGTAGATGCATCTGAAAACGCGGTTGGCTCCATCCTTTCCCAGCGGAAGGGCGCCAAGGAATTACTTCACCCAGTAGCATTCTTTTCACGGAAACTTACCCCTGCGGAGAGGAACTACGACATTGGGGATCGCGAGCTACTGGCTATCAAAACCGCTTTAGAAGAATGGAGGTACCTGCTGGAAGGTGCCTCCCACCCCATCCTGATATTCACGGACCACAAGAACCTGGAATATCTGAGGACGGCCAAACGTCTACGCCCACGACAAGCAAGATGGGCATTGTTTTTCTCGAGGTTCCAGTTCCACATCACATACAGGCCCGGCTCGAAAAACACGAAGCCTGACGCGTTGTCACGCATGTACGAGGACACCAAGGAGATGCCAGTGCCCGACACTATTCTTCCTGCAGGAAAATTCTTGGCCCTTCAGACAAATCTTCACTCCGAGATCCTGAGAGCGTCCACAGCAATGTCCACCTCCGATGGGGCTCCCCTCCAGAACAAGGAGGGACTCCTATGGAGGGAGGACCGGATTGTGGTGCCGGAGGATGCCCGAACCTTAGTCTTGGGACATTGCCATGACCATCCACTGGCAGGACATTTTCCCAGGATTCATTCGGCTATGCGCGGTCGGCAAGTGGTTAATGGCTGCCTATGTGAAAGAGGCCTTGGGCTGAAGATACTACTTACCTGGCAGTAAGCAGATAAGGAATATGACTTCTCTGGCTGTTCTTGGCCCTTCAGAATACACTGGATTAAGAGGCTGAACAAGACAGCCAGGCAGCTAACCTTTTTACAATAACCCCCCCCCCCCTTAGTTCTCAGACTATGCAAGAAGGAGTAGGAGGATTACACCAATGGTCAGAAAGTCCAAAGTGGTATTTTAATAAAGAATAAATTCCATGAAAGCCGGTGTGTATCGGGGTGGGGGGGTCTGGATTCCCCCTTTTTATGAGGACTACAGCACAAGCAAAAAGTGCATATAAAAGTTCACATACGCCCTCCTAACCCTCTTGTATTGAACTGTATTGTTGCTGTATTGTCTCCCTTTATATTGTAAAGTGCTGAGCAAACTGTTGGCGCTATATAAATCTTGGCGTGGGCATGTATGGCTGCCAATGGAACTGCTTCTCTTGTATTTATTGATGATGTGACTGCTGACAGAAGCAGCCGGATGAATTCTGAAGTGTTTCGGGAATATTATCTGGTCATATTCAGCCAAATGCTTCACAACTCATTGGACGCTTCACAGTGCAGATGGACAATGATCCAAAGCAGACTGCAAAAGCAACCAAAGAGTTTTTTAACGGAAAGAAGTGGAATGTTCTGCAATGGCCAAGTCCATCACCTGACCTGAATCCGATTGAGCATGCATTTCACTTGCTGAAGACAAAACTGAAGAAAATGCCCCAAGAACAAGCAGGAACTGAAGACAGTTGCAGGAGAGGCCTGGCAGAGCATCACCAGGGATGAAACCCAGCGTCTGGTGATGTCTATGCGTTCCACACTTCAGGCTATAATTGACTGCAAAGGATTTGAAACCAAGTATTAAAAAGTGAAAGTTTGATTTATGATTATTCTGTCCCTTTACTTTTGGTCCCTTAACAAGTGGGAGGCACATATGCAAACTGTTGTAATTCCTACACCGTTCACCTGATTTGGACGTAAATACCCTCAAATTAAAGCTCACAGTCTACAGTTAAAAAAAAACAACCGAACCGGATATCGTATGTACTCTCCAGCGCCTCAGGATATGCACAGCCAAAAGGGAAGCCAAGGGTACCAGGACAGTGACAACCAAAGGAAATGCTTCAGGGGTGCAGCCCTCCTCAGACGGGGAGATCAGCCACTGGATATAGAGAAATCAGGTGGCGCACACACCTAGTGCATTATCCAAGGTTTATTGTAAGGAGTGAAAAATAAAAACATACTCACAGACGAAGCATGTATCTAAAAAGCATAGAAAAATGACGATGGCCACAACGGCAGGCAAGGTGTTCTCACTGTCAGTGCGGTCAAATGGCTGACGCCAAGGGGGAGGGGTGCAGTTAATATACAGAGGAGGGGGGAGGGGTGTGGTGAATATAGAGAGGAGGGGGGAGGGGTGAGGTGTATATACAGAGGGGGGGAGAGGTGAGGTGTATATACAGAGGAGGGGGGAGGGGTGAGGTGTATATACAGAGGAGGGGGGAGGGGTGCGGTGTATATACAGAGGAAGGGTGCGGTGTATATACAAAGGAGGGGGGAGGGGTGCGGTATATATACAGAGGAGGGGGAGGGCTGCGGTGTATATACAGAGGAGGGGTGCGGTGTATATACAGAGGAGGGGTGCGGTGTATATACAGAGGAGGGGTGTGGTGTATATACAGACAAGGGGGCAGGGGTGTGGTGTATATACAGAAGAGAGGGGAGGGGTGTGGTGTATATACAGAGGAGGGGTGTGGTGTATATACAGAGGAGGGGTGCGGTGTATATACAGAGGAGGGGTGCGGTGTATATACGGGGGAGGGGTGTGGTGTATATACACAGGAAGGGGGCAGGGGTGTGGTGTATATACAGAGAAGGGGGCAGGGGTGTGGTGTATATACAGAGAAGGGGGCAGGGGTGTGGTGTATATACACAGGAAGGGGGCAGGGGTGTGGTGTATATACACAGGAAGGGGGCAGGGGTGTGGTGTATATACAGAGAAGGGGGCAGGGGTGTGGTGTATATACAGTGGGGGAGGGGTGTGGTGTATATACAGAGGAGGGGGGAGGGGTGTGGTGTATATACAGAGAAGGGGGGAGGGGTGCGGTGTATATACAGAGAAGGGGGGAGGGGTGCGGTGTATATACAGAGGGGGGTGTATACACGGCGGTGTCCGGACTCAGTGATAATATATATACAGGAAGGGGGAGGAGGACTCACCAGGAAGTCTATGAAGGGATTGGCCGGCCGGGGGTTGCTCTCTCTCCTCCCGCTGGGCTCCGGCCTTCCTCCGCCCTCTGTATGCCTCGGCTGGTGTTCCGGACTACCATGAAGTCATTGGGGGGAGGAGCCGGACTATGTTTACCTTTCGGCCCTGCCTCCTGTCTCTGATTGGTTGCGGTCATGCTCCTCGGCAGACCCGCCTTCTAGGCGTTGCCCAGAGTGTGCGAAAGGAAATTATGAACGCAGAAACATCTGCAACTATCCACCAATCAGCTTCATTCTTCCAAGATCATAGCTTAACTAAATCAGGTGAATAGAGAAGCTGATTGGTCGCAATGCACAGCCTCTCCTGTGTTGATAAATTCACCGCACTGTTATTGGCTGAGCGAAATAGGAGCTCAGTACATGTCCCTCCCCCAGCTTTAGTTCAGGTTCTCATCTATTCTGTGCTGGGGGGAGGGGCATAGGAGGTATTAGATCCCAATGTCTGTATAAAGAGGACCTGTCACCCGGCATCATATCACAGATCTATATTTGTATGTGACACATATATGGGACGTTATCAATGTTTATAAATGTTGTCAGGGTGGAATGAATGAGAATCATTTCAGTTTTGGGTTTTATATATTTTATCATCATCCCGACAATCCTGGTGTTAGAAGCACCGTATTGGTGTCTGGGGGGAATGGGCGGAGCTTGTATGTCCATATATGGTGATGCGAGTGAGGAAGTTGATATGTGAATTTGAATTTTAAAAAAAAAATGGGCGGAGCTTGTATGCCCATATATGGTCATGATAGAGGAAGTGATGTCACAGTGAGCAGATTCTATAAATAGAAGTCAGCACAGCAGTCAGCCATTTCATTTGAGCGGTGCACAGGAGAGGACGTGCTTTCAGATTTCTCTGAGATTGGAGTTCCAATCTTTGGACTGAAGAGGACGTCATCATGAACGCCTGGAAGAGATTTTATCGTATTACCAAAAAGTTGGATGAAATCATGGCAGCGTGCGAGGAGGCCAGAGAGAATATCTGTCTGAGGATTCGTAGAGTCGGCCAATGGTTTCTCCATTGTTTTCAGGGATTCGCGGAATTTGGAAAAACGGCTTGGAAATGCAGTAAGTGTTTATATGGATGTTGTACGGCGTAAGAGGAGGAGATTATAGGAGGAGGGAGGAGCTTAGTGTTCGCTCCCAATGTTAGTTCTATTCAGACAGAAGAATCCTCTAATAATAGATCCCACACAGGACTTTAGTAATAATAAGAATCCTCCGAGACTAAAAACAATCATCTTGTGATAGGATTATCTTTAGTATTAGTAAGAATCCTCCATGCCAGGACCGAGGATTGCCATCCTGTGCGGGTCGCAGGATTGGTGCAAACCAGAGGGACAGACAGGAGGGAAGAAGGAAGAATCACTACTGGAGGCAGGATCCCCCAGGAGCAAAACAAAGCCAGGACTTCGGGTTAGTGTTAGGAGGAATATTCCTTGCCTTAAAAACAGGAATCCTCTAGTAACAGAACCCACATAGGACTTTAGAATGAATAGGAATCCTTCTGGATTCAAAGAAAAGATTTCAAGAAGAACACAGCTGCAAGATATCTCGCTATGGGACCTATTACCTGCATGGGGGCTGTATGTGCAGGATGCTGGGAGGAGGTTGGAGAGCTCCAGGGGAAGGTGGAGTAGGCTCTGGCAGAGGCTACATGCCAGGACCGAGGACTGCCATCCCTGTACGGGGCACAGGATCGGTACAAACCAGAGGGACAGACAGGAGGGAAGAAGGAAGAATCACTACTGGAGGCAGGATCCCCCAGGAGAAAAACAAAGCCAGGACTTAGCATTTATATTATTAGTCACTTGCCTACCGGGCACTTTTACCCCCTTCCTGCCCAGGACAGTTTTCACCTTTCAGTGCTGATGCACTTTGAATGCATATGGCGCTGCACTTTGAATGAAGATCTAATTTCTTGAGGACCAAAAACACCAGAACAGTATAAATACCCCCAAAATGACCGCTTTTCAGAAAGAAGACAGTCTGAGGTATTTAGTAAGAGACATGGCGAGTTTTCTGAACTTTTTTGTAATAATTCACCAGTGCAGTACAGTGTCATCATATGACTGGCTAGGTGGTGATCAGGGACACTGACTGGTGACAGTTTTTTTTTTAGAATAGTTTAAAAAATTTTAATTAACAAATGGCGGCCCAATTCTTGGAGGGTGTCATATGACGTCCTCCCAGGATAATAGGGTTCTCACTCAGCCGTCATTGTACAACAGGGTTCCCGCTCGGCCATCATTGTACAATAGGGATCCCGCTCGGCCATCATTGTACAATAGGGATCCTGCTCGGCCATCATTGTACAATAGGGATCCCGCTCGGCCATCATTGTACAATAGGGATCCCGCTCGGCCATCATTGTACAATAGGGATCCCGCTCAGCCATCATTGTACAATAGGGATCCTGCTCGGCCGTCATTGTACAATAGGGATCCCTCTTGGCTGTCACTGTACAATAAGGTTGCCGCGCGGCCGTCATTCTACAATAGGGATCAAGCTCAGCCGTCACTGTACAATAGGGATCCCGCACGGCCGTCATTTTACAACAGGGTTCCCGCACGGCCCTCATTGTACAACAGGGATCCCGCTTGGACGTCATTGTACAATAGGGATCCCGCTCTTCCGACATTGTACAATAGGGATCAAGCTCGGCCATCATTCTACAATACGGATCCTACTGTGCCATTATTGTACAATAGGGTTCCCGTACAGCTGTCATTGTACAATAGGGATCCCGCTAAGCCGTCATTGTACAATAGGGATCCCGCTCGGCCGTCATTGTACAATAGGGTTCCCGCACGGCCGTCATTGTACAATAGGGCTCCCCTTCGGCTGTCATTATACAATAGGGTTCCCCTTCGGCTGTCATTGCACAATAGGGTTCCCCTTCGGCTGTCATTGCACAATAGGGTTCCCCTTCGGCTGTCATTGCACAATAGGCCGGGCGGGAAGGAATTAGGAATACCCCAATTTAAAAACAAATGTAGGACTTATGTATATATATGTGGCAAAGAGACCACAATAACAGCGCTCTTAAATTACAACTAAAATAAATAAATAAATGAAATAAATAAATGTCTAGAAAACCCAGAACCACAAAATAAAATGAAAATTTGTGACACAAAAATTATATAAAAAATGATATAGTGAAAATCAAATAACTGATCCTAAAGCGCTGAGCAAACTCTTGGCGCTCTATAAATCCTGTATAATAATAATAACAAAGTCCATCAAATAAAGTCCATATACTGTACATATCATATGATCTTCCTTCAATGAAGATATGGAATCTTTCTCTCACACATAATCAATCCTCCATCAATGTGAATGATCCAGTGCTCAACACCCCATCAAAGTGCAAACTCACCAGATACTGGTGATAAACCAGCATATCTTATATATCAATGGATGTGAGATAAATCAGCAGCATATCGTTAGTAATCATTCATCAGATGTTCTCAGTAATCTCCATCATATTGAGCATGAGCCACATGTGAAGAAATAGAAAACATAGATTATAGATAAAAATAGATATAATAAATAGAACATACCTGTTCCAAGATGGCGACGGAGCAACATGCCATCAGAGAGCTCCGTCGCCCCACTGCCTAATCCGCTGCCATCCGGGCGGCAACGGAGACTACGAGGGCCCCGACACACCTGCGGCCCCTAGTGAAGCATCCGGGAGGGGTCCTGAGCAGTTTTGGCCCCCTCCGAAATCGCGGCCTACTAAAACCGGCGATGCCGCGGCCTCGATTTATTCGCGGGCCGACTTGCGGCACCGCCGCCGAATCGCAGCGCCGCCGTTCCGTCCCTCGGCTCCTGCCCTCTGACACACAGTGGGGTGGTCCTCCCCAGGCGGCCCCTGACCCTCTCCACCGTCTCCAGGGCCACAGCAGCCTGACGCAAGGTGACAGCAACCACCCCACCAAAGATCTGCCTAGCAAGGACCACCAAGCTGACAGCAGCCCAGGACCACCCCAGGATACCTGCACGGCAGCACCACCAGAACGGGTAAGCTGCCACCACCGATCCCCACAGACTTGCCAGCCTCCGCAGGGCCCTCCTCACTAGCCCTGTGTCCATCCCTGACCACCAGGAACCAGCTCAGGCCCACTGATCGCTGCTCCGCTGCCCAGCCCTTACATCGGTTCTGGGCCCACCCCTGGACACCCAGCACCCAGCTACCGGGCACCCAGCTACCACCCCTGGACACCAAGCACCCAGCTACCAGGCTCCCAGCTACCACCCCTGGACACCCAGCACCCAGCTACCAGGCTCCCAGCTACCACCCCTGGACACCCAGCAACCAGCTACCGGGCACCCAGCTACCACCTCTGGACACCCAACACCCGGACCACCCAGCGAATCGAGACGTCGCCCAGCGAATCTCCCGGACCCGGACCACCCAGCGAATCTCAAGTCACCGAGCCGCCAGCATCACCAGACGCCGTGCCTACCAACGCCCCCAGACATCACACCCTACGTCCCCTCCACTCGCCGATCCACCGGACCCACTGAAGACCCCTCGGACGCCAGCATACTGCACCCACAGATTGCAGCCAACCAGCTGCTGGACTTTACACCCACTCTCCCCCTACAGAAGGACTCTAGTGGACTCCTCCATGGTGATACAGACTCTCCACATCACCTCGCCCTGACCCGTATCCCTTCACCTCCCCTGACCCGAACAGCACTGCACTCACCCCAGCATGCTACCTGCACTTCTCCTCCTCGTTTTCCTCTCCTCCATCCCAAAAATCGCCTCCCTCTACCCGCCCACCCCCCCAAAACAGCTCTACATTGCCCCTTCACTTCTGCCCTCTCCCCACTACGGCACTCACCACCTCCTCCTGGTACTCCACTCCCCGGTCGACCCACGTGCCACCACTACCAGACCCACACGCTCCTGCACCTCCCATTCCCATGCCACCCTCCTCACCCTTCTCCTTCTCCTATCCGCTGGGGACATCTCCCCGAACCCTGGCCCCTCACCTTCTCTCCCCCCCTCTAGGAACCCCCCCTCCAGGGACCCCCCTGCTCCCGCCAGCCGCCGCAACCCCCTCAACCTCATACCTGAGCACCTCCTCCCCGCATCCATCCCCCCTCTCTCGGTTGCACTTCTGAACGCCCGTTCGGTTTGCAACAAACTAACTGCCATCCATGACCTCTTTATCTCCCGCTCCCTCAACCTCCTAGCCGTCACCGAAACCTGGGTACAGGCCACTGACACTACCTCCCCTGCGGCACTCTCCCATGGAGGTCTCATCTGGTCCCATTCACCAAGACTGGGCGGTCACAAAGGTGGTGGTATCGGCCTGCTCCTATCACCGCTGAGCACCTTCCAGGTCCTCCCTAACCTTCTCCTCCTTCGAAGCTCACTGCATCCGGCTCTTCTCACCCACCCCCCTAAGGATCGCAGTGATCTACAGGCCCCCCGGATCCATAGCCCGCTTCCTGGATGACTTCGCCGCCTGGCTTCCCTTCTTCCTCTCCTCTGAGCTACCGACCATCATCCTCGGGGACTTCAACATCCCCATCAACGACAACACCCCAGCTACCTCCCAACTCCTCCACCTAACCTCCTCCTTCGCGCTCACACAATACACTCAATCCTCCACCCACATCAATGGGAACACCCTGGACCTCGTCTTCTCCCACCTCTGTACCCTTAACCACTTCACTAACACCCCGTTCCCTCTCTCCGACCACCACCTCCTCACGTTCTCCATCTCCCCTTCCCCTAACTCCCCCCCCCCCAGTGCGCCAAACCATCACCAGCCGCAACCTTCGCAACCTGCACCCGGCCCCCCTCCACTCGGCTGCCGACCGCTTACGCGACAGCATCCTTTCACTGTCATGTCCTGACCTAGCCACCACCGCGTACAACGACTCACTATCAGCTACCCTAGACTCTCTGGCACCCCTAACCACACGCAACATCAAACCCAGACCGCTCCAACCATGGCAGAACGACCATACTAAATGCCTCAAACGTCGCAGTCGTGCGCTGGAGAGACTATGGCGCAAAACCAGGTCCCCTCATGCATTCTCCCTCTACAAATCTGCCTTCCTCCAAGCAGGCCTACTTCGTTGACCTGATCAACACCCTCTCCACCTACCCTCGCCGACTCTTCTCCACCTTCAACTCCCTGCTCTCCCCCCCCCCACCTCCACACAGTACCTCACTTACCGCCCACGAGATTGCCACTCATCTCCACAACAAGATTGACGCAATCCGCAAGGACATAGTCAACTTGCAATCTACCTCCCCATCTAGCCTCCCCCCTTCCATCACCCCCTCATTTCTCCCCTCCTCTGACCTCGCAACGGCACTGCCCCCCACCACACCCAAGGCCCTGCCTACCGTAACCCCCCCATTACTGCACTCCTTCAGCCCTACTACCACTGAGGAAGTCACCAGAGTCTTCTCAGAAGCCCGCCTCACTACCTGCCCCCTGGACCCTATCACCTCTCAACTCCTCCAAAACCGAGCTTCTCGTCTTTCCCCCTTCCCGCGCCCCCCCCCCCCATCCTTTCCATCACTACCAACAACACCACCATCAATCCTGCCCAGCAAGCCAAGGTCCTTGGCGTCATTCTGGACTCAAACCTTTCCTTTCAACCTCATGTCAAATCACTTACAAATACATGCAGGCTCCACCTCCGGAACATCGCCAAGATACGCTCCTTCCTTACCCCAGACACCACTAAACTACTCGTACACTCCCTGATTATCTCACGCCTTGACTACTGCAACTCCCTCCTCACCGACCTACCCCAGTGCAAACTCTCCCCGCTTCAGACCATCCTGAACTCAGCTGCCAGACTCATCCACCTCACCAGCCGCTCCACCTCTGCCTCCCCCCTCTGCCTCTCCCTCCACTGGCTCCCCATTGCCCAACGCATTAAATTCAAACTGCTCACTCTGACCTACAAGGCCATTCACAACACTGCCCCTAACTACCTCACCGACCTGATTCCCAGGTACCACCCTACCCGTACCCTTCGCTCTTCACAGGACCTCCTTCTATCTTGCTCCCTGGTCTCCTCCTCCCACGCACGACTGCAAGACTTCTCCAGGTCCTCCCCCATCCTCTGGAACTCACTACCCCAATCCATCAGACTGTCACCTTCCCTCCTCACCTTCAGGCGCTCCCTGAAAACCCACCTCTTCAGGGAAGCCTACCCCACCCTCACCTAACAGCCGCTGCCCTTCCCTCCTCCTACCACTCCATCCCCCACAACCATTTCCTCCTGTACCTCTACCCCATCCCTCCTAGATTGTAAGCTCGAAAGAGTAGGGCCCTCTTAGCCCTTATGTGCTGTTTGATGTTACTGTACTGTTTCATGTATTGCCCCCCCCTCTATTGTACAGCGCTGAGCAAACCCTTTGGCGCTATATAAACTCGATAAATAAATAAATAAATAAATAAAACTCTCTACAGTGTAAAAACGTTTCAGAAATTTTATTCCAACAAATTCCCAATTAAAACTGCACTCACATTAAGCAAATATAAAGCCTTTTAATTTAAAAATTGGTCCCAGCCTGCAGCGCTTAGTACACGGCTTCCAACACACACAGTGACGTCTCACCTGCCTGCAACAGATGACGCGATTGCAGTCATGTGGATCAGACACGTGATAATGGCGTACGTGATGACTTCACTGCTGGATCACCTGCTAACGCGTTTCGTCACACGACTTCGCCCGAGAGTGTGATTAGCAGTGGATTAAGCTAGCTCTTATAGAGCCACACAGTCTCCCATTGGTTGGCATAGATTTACATAGCAACACCTTCTGACAATTGAACACAGGATGACCCAAACTACGCTGATTGCCTCATTTAGACACCTTATCAGAGGAGAATATGAAACTACTCATTAGTGTATAGTAGCAGCTCCAATATAATCAACTATTCTAAATACTATATTCATGATGTGCGATGATATAGGCTTTAGGATACATTGATTCTATATCAATTTTTTTTTATCTATATTTTTCTAAATGTAGGACTTGGGTTTAGTGTTGTTTAGGATAGTCCTACACTTAAAAAAAAAATCCTCTAGTCAGAGGCATGACTAGAACATTTAGGGCCCCGGTGCAAGAAACCTTGAAGGGCCTCCCTGAACTCTGGCCAGGGCTCTTGCCACCAATATCGGGGCCCTCTACTTCCATCAAAGGGGTCCTTTATTACACATATCTTCCAAATATCAAACTTGCGAATGAAGGACACTTGAGGGAGGCAGAGGCAGATATTTTGTAGGTAAAAAATGTGCATTATTTATGTCCAAAGGAGCCTGGAAAGCATTGCACCAGGGATCAGTAGATGGCTGATGCCTTGCAGGTCTGCAGTCCTGTCAGAATATCTGCTTGCCGTATGGGATGCATGGGGTGTACGGGATGTACTGGATGTAAGGGGTGTACGGGATGTAAGAGATGTACGGGATGTACGGGGTGTACAGGATGTACGGGGTGTACGGGATGTACGGGGTGTACAGGATGTACGGGGTGTACGGGTTGTAAGGGATGTAAGGGTTGTAAGGGATGTAAGGGGTGTACGGGATGTACTGGGTGTACAGGATGTATGGGGTGTACAGGATGTATGGGGTGTACGGGATGTAAGGAATGTAAGGGGTGTACGGGATTTACGGGATGTACTGGATGAAAGGGGTGTAGTTCATTGAAAACTACATACCAACAGCCGCTAAGGCTGCCAGGACTTGCAGTTCATTCATGGAAGTCTGTGAATGAATAACCCGGCCATGTGGGTGGAGCCCCACACAGCTGCGCTGTTTTCAAATTTTGCAGATATTAGGTGTGGGGGGGGGCTGGCGATGCTGCAGCTCTGGGATCATGTGACATGATTTTGATTTTTTATCTCTTCCATATCGGCACCCCAGCTGTAGTTGTCAGATCTCGGCTCGGTGGGGGAAAGCAATCCCTTCCTTTAATTACTTGCTGCTCTGGGCAATTTTTTTAATTTTTCACATATGTGTAAATATCAGTATTTTTTGCTAGAAAACTCTCATTCATTATATACTTTCTGAAAGCAGAGGCCCTGAAGAATAAAGTGGTGGCTGTGACAATTTTTTTTATGTCGCATGATATTTGTGCAGCTGTTTATTAAACACAAATTCTTAGGAAGAAATATACACTAAAATGAATATTATTTGTTTTGTATGGGTTTGATGGTCAGCCGGGTGTTCACCAGCCATTTTATTTATAGTCATTTTGAAATATCCTGTTATAGAGATATATTGGATTTTGTATATTCACCCACATTTCATTTGTTATACATCCCCTATTGGTGCGGCTTCACTGACTCGAACGGGTGAGTTTGACTGGAGGTGCCACCTGTCAGCTCCACAAGCTGAGTTAAGTTTGCTGCGGCTGTGATGCAAAGTCTCGCAGCGACCACATTTGTACAATCTCCCTATGGCTGTATGATAGATTTTAGATGGCCATGAAAACCACGGCTTAATTGCCCGTTTTTGCCACAGCCCCCTTTCGTGGCTGCCTATGTGAAAGAGGCCTTGGGCTGAAGATACTACTTACCTGGCAGTAAGCAGATAAGGAATATGACTTCTCTGGCTGTTCTTGGTCCTTCAGAATACACTGGATTAAGAGGCTGAACAAGACAGCCAGGCAGCTAACCTTTTTACAATACCCCCCCCACCCCCCCCCCTTAGTTCTCAGACTATGCAAGAAGGAGTAGGAGGATTACACCAATGGTCAAAAAGTCCAAAGTGGTATTTTAATAAAGAATAAATTCCATGAAAGCCGGTGTGTATCGGGGTGGGGGGGTCTGGATTCCCCCTTTTTATGAGGACTACAGCACAAGCAAAAAGTGCATATAAAAGTTCACATGCGCCCTCCTAACCCTCTTGTATTGAACTGTATTGTTGCTGTATTGTCTCCCTTTATATTGTAAAGTGCTGAGCAAACTGTTGGCGCCATATAAATCTTGGCGTGGGCATGTATGGCTGCCAATGGAACTGCTTCTCTTGTATTTATTGATGATGTGACTGCTGACAGAAGCAGCCGGATGAATTCTGAAGTGTTTCGGGAATATTATCTGGTCATATTCAGCCAAATACTTCACAACTCATCGGACGCTTCACAGTGCAGATGGACAATGACCCAAAGCTGACTGCAAAAGCAACCAAAGAGTTTTTGAAGGGAAAGAAGTGGAATGTTCTGCAATGGCCAAGTCAATCACCTGACCTGAATCCGATTGAGCATGCATTTCACTTGCTGAAGACAAAACTGAAGGGAAAATGCCCCAAGAACAAGCAGGAACTGAAGACAGTTGCAGTAGAGGCCTGGCAGAGCATCACCAGGGATGAAACCCAGCGTCTGGTGAGGTCTATGCGTTCCACACTTCAGGCTGTAATTGACTGCAAAGGATTTGCAACCAAGTATTAAAAAGTGAAAGTTTGATTTATGATTATTCGGTCCCATTACTTTTGGTCCCTTAACAAGTGGGAGGCACATATGCAAACTGTTGTAATTCCTACACCGTTCACCTGATTTGGATGTAAATACCCTCAAATTAAAAGCTGACAGTGTGCAGTTAAAAAAAAAAAAAACAACCGAACCGGATATCATATGTACTCTCCAGCGCCTCAGGATATGCACAGCCAAAAGGGAAGCCAAGGGTACCAGGACAGTGACAACCAAAGGAAATGCTTCAGGGGTGCAGCCCTCCTCAGACGGGGAGATCAGCCACTGGATATAGAGAAATCAGGTGGCGCACACACCTAGTGCATTATCCAAGGTTTATTGTAGGAGTGAAAAATAAAAACATACTCACAGACGAAGCATGTATCTAAAAAGCATAGAGAAATGATGATGGCCACAACGGCAGGCAAGGTGTTCTCACTGTCAGTGCGGTCAAATGGCTGACGCCAAGGGGGAGGGGTGCAGTTTATATACAGAGGAGGGGGGAGGGGTGTGGTGAATATAAAGAGGAGGGGTGAGGTGTATATACAGAGGAGGGGGAGGGGTGCGGTGTATATACAGAGGAGGGGGGAGGGGTGCGGTGTATATACAGAAGAGGGGGGAGGGGTGCGGTGTATATACAGAGGAGGAGTGCGGTGTATATACAGAGGAGGGGTGCGGTGTAACTACAGAGGAGGGGTGCGGTGTATATACAGAGGAGGGGTGCGGTGTATATACAGAGGAGGGGGAGGGGTGCAGTGTATATACAGAGGAGGGGGGAGGGCTGCAGTGTATATACAGAGGAGGGAGGAGGGGTGTGGTGTACATACAGAGGAGAGGGAAGGGTGTGGTGTATATACAGAGAAGGGGGGAGGGGTGTGGTTTATATATACAGAGGAGGGGTGAGGGGTGTGGTGTATATACAGAGAAGGGGGGAGGGGTGCGGTGTATAAACAGAGGAGGGGGGAGGAGTGAGGTATATATACAGAGGAGGGGTGTGGTGTATATACAGAGGAGGGGGACGGGTGTAGTGTATATACAGAGGAGGGAGGAGGGGTGCGGTGTATATACAGAGGAGGGGGGAGGAATGCGGTGTATATACAGAGGAGGGGGGAGGGCTGCGGTGTATATACAGAGGAGGGGGGTGTATACACGGTAGTGTCCAGGCTCAGTGATAATATATATACAGGGAGGGGGAGGGGGAGGGGGACTCACCGGGAAGTCTATGAAGGGATTGGCCGGCCAGGGGTGGCTCTCTCCTCCCGCTGGGCTCCGGCCTTCCTCCCTTCCATCTCCTCCCGCCCTCTGAATGCCTCGGCTGGTTGTCCGGACTGCCAGGAAGTTGTTGGAGGGAGGAGCCGGACTATGTTTACCTTTCGGCCCCTCCTCCTGTCTCTGATTGGTTGCAGTCATGCTCCCAGGCAGATCCGCCTTCTAGGCGGTGCCCAGATTGTGTGAAAGGAAATTATGAAGGCAGAAACATCTGTAACTATCCACCAATCAGCTTCATTCTTCCAAGTTCAAAGCTTAACTAAATCAGGCGAATAGAGAAGCTGATTGGTCGCCATGCACAGCCTCTCCTGTGTTGATAAATTCACCGCACTGTGATTGGCTGAGCAGAATAGGAGCTCAGTACATGTCCCTCCCCCAGCTTTAGTTCAGGTTCTCATCTATTCTGTGCTGGGGGGAGGGGCATAGGAGGTAATAGATCCCAATGTCTGTATAAAGAGGACCTGTCACCCGGCATCATATCACAGATCTATTTTCTGGATTCATATTTTTGTATGTGACACATATATGGGACGTTATCAATGTTTGTAAATGTTGTCAGGGTGGAGTGACTGAGAATCATTTCAGTTTTGGGTTTTCTATATTTTATCATCATCCCGACAATCCTGGTGTTAGAGGCACCGTATTGGTTTCTGGGGGGAATGGGCGGAGCTTGTATGTCCATATATGGTCATGTGACCAGGGTGGATTTGAAAGGTTTTTTAAAAAGTGGGCGGGGCTTGTATGCCCATATATGGTCATGACAGAGGAAGTGATGTCACAGTGAGCAGAGTCAGCACAGCAGTCAGTCATTTCATTTGAGCGGTGCACAGGAGAGGACGTGGTTTCAGATTTCTCTGAGATTGGAGTTCCAATCTTTGGACTGAAGAGGACGTCATCATGAACGCCTGGAAGAGATTTTATCGTATTACCAACAAGTTGGATGAAATCATGGCAGCGTGCGAGGAGGCCAGAGAGAATATCTGTCTGAGGATTCGTAGAGTCGGCCAATGGTTTCTCCATTGCTTTCAGGGATTCGCGGAATTTGGAAAAACGGCTTGGAAATGCAGTAAGTGTTTATATGGATGTTGTACGGCGTAAGAGGAGGAGATTATAGGAGGAGGGAGGAGCTTAGTGTTCGCTCCCAATGTTAGTTCCATTCAGACAGAAGAATCCTCTAATAATAGATCCCACACAGGACTTTAGTAATAATAAGAATCCTCCGAGACTAAAAACAATCATCTTGTGATAGGATTATCTTTAGTATTAGTAAGAATCCTCCATGCCAGGACCGAGGATTGCCATCCTGTGCGGGTCGCAGGATTGGTGCAAACCAGAGGGACAGACAGGAGGGAAGAAGGAAGAATCACTACTGGAGGCAGGATCCCCCAGGAGCAAAACAAAGCCAGGACTTCGGGTTAGTGTTAGGAGGAATATTCCTTGCCTTAAAAACAGGAATCCTCTAGTAACAGAACCCACATAGGACTTTAGAATGAATAGGAATCCTTCTGGATTCAAAGAAAAGATTTCAAGAAGAACACAGCTGCAAGATATCTCGCTATGGGACCTATTACCTGCATGGGGGCTGTATGTGCAGGATGCTGGGAGGAGGTTGGAGAGCTCCAGGGGAAGGTGGAGTAGGCTCTGGCAGAGGCTACATGCCAGGACCGAGGACTGCCATCCCTGTACGGGGCACAGGATCGGTACAAACCAGAGGGACAGACAGGAGGGAAGAGGGAAGAATCACTACTGGAGGCAGGATCCCCCAGGAGCAAAACAAAGCCAGGACTTAGCATTTATATTGTTAGTCACTTGCCTACCGGGCACTTTTACCCCCTTCCTGTCCAGGACAGTTTTCACCTTTCAGTGCTGATGCACTTTGAATGCATATGGCGCTGCACTTTGAATGAAGATCTAATTTCTTGAGGACCAAAAACACCAGAACAGTTTAAATACCCCCAAAATGACCGCTTTTCAGAAAGAAGACAGTCTGAGGTATTTAGTAAGAGGCATGGCGAGTTTTCTGAAGTTTTTTGTAATAATTCACCAGTGCAGTACAGTGTCATCATATGACTGGCTAGGTGGTGATCAGGGACACTGACTGGTGACAGTTTTTTTTTTTAGAATAGTTTAAAAAATTTTAATTAAATGGCGGCCCAATTCTTGGGGGGTGTCATATGACGTCCTCCCAGGATAATAGGGTTCTCACTCAGCCGTCATTGTACAACAGGGTTCCCGCTCGGCCATCACTGTACAATAGGGATCCCGCTCGGCCATCATTGTACAATAGGGATCCTGCTCGGTCGTCATTGTACAACAGGGATCCCGCTCGGCCATCATTGTACAATAGGGATCCCGCTCGGCCATCACTGTACAATAGGGATCCCGCTCGGCCGTCATTGTACAATAGGGATCCCGCTCGGCCGTCATTGTACAATAGGGATCCCGCTCGGCCATCACTGTACAATAGGGATCCTGCTCGGCCGTCATTGTACAATAGGGATTCCGCTCGGCCATCACTGTACAATAGGGATCCCGCTCGGCCGTCATTGTACAATAGGGATCCTGCTCGGCCGTCATTGTACAATAGGGATCTCACTCGGCCATCATTGTACAATAGGGATTCCGCTCGGCTGTCACTGTACAATAAGGTTGCCGCACAGCCGTCATTCTACAATAGGGATCAAGCTCGGCCATCATTGTACAATAGGGATCCCGCTCGGCCGTCACTGTACAATAGGGATCCCGCAAGGCCGTCATTTAACAACAGGGTTCCTGCACGGCCCTCATTGTACAACAGGGATCCCGCTGGGACGTCATTGTACAATAGGGATCCCGCTCTTCCGACATTGTACAATAGGGATCAAGCTCGGCCATCATTGTACAATAGGGATCCCGCTCGGCCGTCACTATACAATAGGGATCCCGCACGGCCGTCATTGTACAACAGGGTTCCCGCACGGCCCTCATTGTACAACAGGGATCCCACTCGGACGTCATTTTACAATAGGGATCCCGCACGGCCGTCACTGTACAATAGGGATCCCGCTCTTCCGACATTGTACAATAGGGTTCCCGCACGTACGTCACTGTACAATAGGGATCCCGTACGGCCGTCATTGTATAATAGGGTTCCCGCTTAGCTGTCATTATACAATAGGGATCCCGCTCGGCCGTCATTGTACAATAGGGATCCTGCTCGGCCGTCATTGTAAAATAGGGAATTCACTCGGCTGTCATTGTACAATAGGGTTCCCGCACGGCCGTCATTCTACAATAGGGATCCCGTACGGCCGTCATTGTATAATAGGGTTCCCGCTTAGCTGTCATTGTACAATAGGGATCCCGCTCGGCCGTCATTGTACAATAGGGATCCCGCTCGGCCGTCATTGTACAATAGAGTTCCCGCACGTACGTCACTGTACAATAGGGATCCCACTCGGCCGTCACTGTACAATAGGGAACCCGCACGTCCGTCATTGTACAACAGGGTTCTTGCACGGCCGTCATTGTACAATAGGGATCCCGCTCTTCCGACATTGTACAATATGGATCCCGCTCGGCCATCCTTGTACAATAGGGATCCCGCTCGGCCGTCATTGTACAATAGGGATCCTGCTCGGCCGTCATTGTAAAATAGGGATCTCACTCGGCCGTCATTGTATAATAGGGATTCCGCTCGGCTGTCACTATACAATAGGGTTACCGCACGGCCGTCATTCTACAATAGGGATCAAGCTCGGCCGTCATTGTACAATAGGGATCCCGCTCTTCCGACATTGTACAATAGGGATCCCGTACGGCCGTCATTGTATAATAGGGATTCCGCTCGGCTGTCACTGTACAATAGGGATCCCGCTCAGACGTCATTGTACAATAGGGTTCCCACACGTAGGTCACAGTACAATAGGGATCCTGTACGGCCATCATTGTATAATAGGGTTCCCGCTTAGCTGTCATTGTACAATAGGGATCCCGCTCTTCCGACATTGTACAATAGGGATCCCGTACGGCCGTCATTGTATAATAGAGTTCCCGCTTAGCTGTCATTGTACAATAGGGATCCCGCTCGGCCGACATTGTACAATAGAGTTCCCGCACGTATGTCACTGTACAATAGGGATACCGCTCGGCCATCACTGTACAATAGGGATCAAGCTCGGCCGTCATTGTACAACAGGGTTCCTGCAGGGCCGTCATTGTACAATAGGGATTCCGCTCGGCTGTCATTCTACAATAGGGATCAAGCTCGGCCATCATTGTACAATAGGGATCCCGCTCGGCCGTCACTGTACAATAGGGTTCCCGAACGTACGTCACAGTACAATAGGGATCCCGTACGGCCGTCATTGAATAATAGGGTTCCGGCTTAGCTGTCATTATACAATAGGGATCCCGCTCGGCCGTCATTGTACAACAGGGTTCCTGCACGGCCCTCATTGTACAACAGGGATCCCGCTCTTCCGACATTGTACAATAGGGTTCCCGCACGTACGTCACTGTACAATAGGGATCCCATACGGCCGTCATTGTATAATAGGATTCCCGCTTAGCTGTCTTTATACAATAGGGATCCCGCTCGGCCGTCATTGTACAATAGGGATCCCGCTCGGCCGTCATTGTACAATAGGGATCCCGCTCGGCCGTCATTGTACAATAGGGATCCCGCTTGGCCGTCATTGTACAACAGGGTTCCTGCACGCCCGTCATTGTACAATAGGGATCCCGCTCTTCCGACATTGTACAATAGGGATCCCGCTCGGCCATCCTTGTACAATAGGGATCCTGCTCGGCCGTCATTGTACAATAGGGATCCTGCTTGGCCGTCATTGTACAATAGGGATCTCACTCGGCCGTCATTGTACAATAGGGTTCCTGCACGGCCATCATTCTACAATAGGGATCAAGCTCGGCCGTCATTGTAAAATAGGGATCACGCTCGGCCGTCATTGTACAATAGGGATCCCGCTCGGCGATCATTGTACAATAGGGTTCCCGCACGGCCCTCATTCTACAATAGGGTTCCAGCTTGACTGTCATTGTACAATAGGTGTAACGGAACCAATCCAATGCTTTCTTGGGTACTTTACGTTGCTTGACTACCACTACCCTGTCTGAACACCACAGCAATGGTTGTCATTCTACAATAGGGATCCCGCTCGGCCGTCATTCTACAATAGGGTTCCCTCTCGGCCGTCATTCTACAAAAGGGTTCCTGCAGGACCGTCATTGTACAATAGGGTTCCTGCACGGCCATCATTCTACAATAGGGATCCTACTGTGCCGTTATTGTACAATAGGGTTCCCGCACGGCCCTCATTCTACAATAGGTGTAACAGAACCGATCCCAGGCTTTCTTGGGTACTTTACTTTGCTTGACTACCACTACCCTGTCTGAATACCACAGCAATGGTTGTCATTTTACAACAGGGTTCCCACTCGGCCGTAATTGTACAATAGGGATCCCACTCTGCCGTCATTGTACAATAGGGATCCCGTATGGCCGTCCTTGTACAATAGGGTTCCCGCTCAGCCGTCATTGTACAATAGTGATCCCGCATTACCATCATTATACAACAGGTTTCCCGCACGGCCGTCATTGTACAACAGGGTTCCCGCATGGCCGTCACTGTACAACAGGGTTCCCGCACGGCCGTCATTGTACAACAGGGTTCCCGCTCGGCCATCATTGAACAACAGGGTGCCCGCTCGGCCGTTATTGAACAACAGGGTTCCCGCTCGGCCGTCATACTACAACAGGGTTCCCTCTCGGCCGTCATTCTACAATAGGGTTCCCCTTCGGCTGTCATTATACAATAGGGTTCCCGCTCGGCTGTCATTGCACAATAGGCCAGGCGGGAAGGAATTAGGAATACCCCAATTTAAAAACAAATGTAGGACTTATGTATAAATATGTGGCAAAGAGACCACAATAACAGCGCTCTTAAATTACAACTAAAATAAATAAATAAATGAAATAAATAAATGTCTAGAAAACCCAGAACCACAAAATAAAATGAAAATTTGTGACACAAAAATTATATAAAAAATGATATAGTGAAAATCAAATAACTGATCCTAAAGCGCTGAGCAAACTCTTGGCGCTCTATAAATCCTGTATAATAATAATAACAAAGTCCATCAAATAAAGTCCATATACTGTACATATCATATGATCTTCCTTCAATGAAGATATGGAATCTTTCTTTCACACATAATCAATCTTCCACCAATGTGAATGATCCAGTGCTCAACACCCCATCAAAGTGCAAACTCAGCAGATACGGGTGATAAACCAGCATATCTTATATATCAATGGATGGGAGATAAATCAGCAGAATATCGTTAGTAATCATTCATCAGATGTTCTCAGTAATCTCCATCATATTGAGCATGAGCCACATGTGAAGAAATAGAAAACATAGATTATAGATAAAAATAGATATAATAAATAGAACATACCTGTTCCAAGATGGCGACGGAGCAACATGCCATCAGAGGGCTCCGTCGCCCCACTGCCTAATCCGCTGCCATCCGGGCGGCAACGGACACTACGAGGGCCCCGACACAGCTGCGGCCCCTAGTGAAGCATCCGGGAGGGGTCCTGAGCAGTTTTGGCCCCCTCCGAAATCGCGGCCTACTAAAACCGGCGACGCCGCGGCCTCGATTTATTCGCGGGCCGACTTGTGGCACCGCCGCCGAATCGCAGCGCCGCCGTTCCGTCCCTCGGCTCCTGCCCTCTGACACACAGTGGGGTGGTCCTCCCCAGGCGGCCCCTGACCCTCTCCACCGTCTCCAGGGCCACAGCAGCCTGACGCAAGGTGACAGCAACCACCCCACCAAAGATCTGCCTAGCAAGGACCACCAAGCTGACAGCAGCCCAGGACCACCCCAGGATACCTGCACGGCAGCACCACCAGAACGGGTATGCTGCCACCACCGATCCCCACAGACTTGCCAGCCTCCGCAGGGCCCTCCTCACTAGCCCTGTGTCCATCCCTGACCACCAGGAACCAGCTCAGGCCCACTGATCGCTGCTCCGCTGCCCAGCCCTTACATCGGTTCTGGGCCCACCCCTGGACACCCTGCACCAAGCTACCGGGCACCCAGCTAACACCCCTGGACACCCAGCACCCAGCTACCACCCCTGGACACCCAGCACCCAGGCTCCCAGCTACCACCCCTGGACACCCAGCACCCAGCTACCAGGCTCCCAGCTACCACCCCTGGACACCCAGCACCCAGCTACCGGGCACCCAGCTACCACCTCTGGACACCCAACACCCGGACCACCCAGCGAATCTCCAGTCACCGAGCCGCCAGCATCACCAGACGCCGTGCCTACCAACGCCCCCAGACATCACACCCTACGTCCCCTCCACTCGCCGATCCACCGGACCCACTGAAGACCCCTCGGACGCCAGCATACTGCACCCACAGATTGCAGCCAACCAGCTGCTGGACTTTACTCCCACTCTCCCCCTACAGAAGGACTCTAGTGGACTCCTCCACGGTGATACAGACTCTCCACATCACCTCGCCCTGACCCGTATCCCTTCACCTCCCCTGACCCGAACAGCACTGCACTCACCCCAGCATGCCACCTGCACTTCTCCTCCTCGTTTTCCTCTCCTCCATCCCAAAAATCGCCTCCGTCTACCCGCCCACCCCCCCAAAACAGCTCTACATTGCCCCTTCACTTCTGCCCTCTCCCCACTACGGCACTCACCACCTCCTCCTGGTACTCCACTCCCCGGTTGACCCACGTGCCACCACTACCAGACCCACACGCTCCTGCACCTCCCATTCCCATGCCACCCTCCTCACCCTTCTCCTATCCGCTGGGGACATCTCCCCAAACCCTGGCCCCTCACCACCTCTCCCCCCCTCTAGGAACCTCCCCTCCAGCGACCCCCTGCTCCCCCCAGCCGCCGCAACCCCCTCAACCTCATACCTGTGCACCTCCTCCCCGCATCCATCCCCCCTCTCTCGGTTGCACTTCTGAACGCTCGTTCGGTTTGCAACAAACTAACTGCCATCCATGACCTCTTTATCTCCCGCTCCCTCAACCTCCTAGCCATCACCGAAACCTGGGTACAGGCCACTGACACTACCTCCCCTGCGGCACTCTCCCATGGAGGTCTCATCTGGTCCCATTCACCAAGACTGGGCGGTCACAAAGGTGGTGGTGTCGGCCTGCTCCTATCACCACTGAGCACCTTCCAGGTCCTCCCTAACCCCCCCTCCCTAACCTTCTCCTCCTTCGAGGCTCACTGCATCCGGCTCTTCTCACCCACCCCCCTAAGGATCGCAGTGATCTACAGGCCCCCCGGATCCATAGCCCGCTTCCTGGATGACTTCGCCACCTGGCTTCCCTTCTTCCTCTCCTCTGAGCTACCGACCATCATCCTCGGGGACTTCAACATCCCCATCAACGACAACACCCCAGCTACCTCCCAACTCCTCCACCTAACCTCCTCCTTCGCGCTCACACAATACACTCAATCCTCCACCCACATCAATGGGAACACCCTGGACCTCGTCTTCTCCCACCTCTGTATCCTTAACCACTTCACTAACACCCCCTTCCCTCTCTCCGACCACCACCTCCTCACGTTCTCCATCTCCCCTTCCCCTAACTCCCCCCCCCCCAGTGCGCCAAACCATCACCAGCCGCAACCTTCGCAACCTGCACCCGGCCCCCCTCCACTCGGCTGCCGACCGCTTACACGACAGCATCCTTTCACTGTCATGTCCTGACCTAGCCACCACCGCGTACAACGACTCAATATCAGCTACCCTAGACTCTCTGGCACCCCTAACCACACGCAACATCAAACCCAGACCGCTCCAACCATGGCAGAACGACCATACTAAATGCCTCAAATGTCGCAGTCGTGCGCTGGAGAGACTATGGCGCAAAACCAGGTCCCCTCATGCATTCTCCCTCTACAAATCTGCCTTCCTCACCTACACCTCCTCCCTCCACGCCGCCAAGCAGGCCTACTTCGTTGACCTGATCAACACCCTCTCCACCTACCCTCGCCGACTCTTCTCCACCTTCAACTCCCTGCTCTCTCCCCCCCCCACCTCCACACAGTACCCCACTTACCGCCCACGAGATTGCCACTCATCTCCACAACAAGATTGACGCAATCCGCAAGGACATAGTCAACTTGCAATCTACCTCCCCATCTAGCCTCCCCCCTTCCATCACCCCCTCATCTCTCCCCTCCTATCCCCTCTCAACTCCTCCAGTCACCCCCCTCTTCCCTCATCCGCTCCCTTACCCACATCTTCAATCTCTCCCTCTCTACTGGCGTCTTCCCCTCCCCCCTAAAACATGCGCACATCACCCCATACTCAAAAAGCCCTCCCTGGACCCCACTGACCTCAACAACCTCAGACCAATTTCCCTGCTGCCACTCACGTCCAAGCTCCTTGAGCGCTTGGTCTACGATCGCCTAAGCGCCCACCTAACTGACAGCAACCTCCTTGACCCACTACAGTCCGGCTTCTGTCCCCTACACTCCACCGAAACTGCCCTCCTCAAAATCACCAACGATCTACTATCCGCCAAAGCCAAAGGCGACTACTCTGTCCTCCTTCTCCTAGACCTCTCCGCGGCCTTTGACACAGTCGACCACCCCCTCCTCCTTAATAAACTACTCTCCCTTGGCATCAGAGACACCGCTCTCTCCTGGTTCTCATCCTATCTATCCCAACGCTCCTTCAGCGTTTCCTACAACGGTGCCATCTCCTCTTCCCTCCCCCTCTCTGTTGGGGTCCCCCAGGGCTCTGTCCTTGGACCCCTTCTCTTCTCCATCTACACCTCCTCCCTTGGCAAACTCATACACTCCCACGGCTTCAACTACCACCTCTACGCTGATGATACTCAAATCTACCTATCCACCCCTCACCTCACCCCCACATTCTCCGCCCGCATCACTCACCTCCTAAACGACATCTCTGACTGGATGTCGCTCCATTTCCTCAAGCTCAACCTCTCCAAAACCGAGCTTCTCGTCTTTCCCCCTTCCCGCGCCCCCCCCCCCCATCATTTCCATCACTACCAACAACACCACCATCAATCCTGCCCAGCAAGCCAAGGTCCTTGGCCTCATTCTGGACTCAAACCTTTCCTTTCAACCTCATGTCAAATCACTTACAAATGCATGCAGGCTCCACCTCCGGAACATCGCCAAGATACGCTCCTTCCTTACCCCAGACACCACTAAACTACTCGTACACTCCCTGATTATCTCACGCCTTGACTACTGCAACTCCCTCCTCACCGACCTACCCCAGTGCAAACTCTCCCCGCTTCAGACCATCCTGAACTCAGCTGCCAGACTCATCCACCTCACCAGCCGCTCCACCTCTGCCTCCCCCCTCTGCCTCTCCCTCCACTGGCTCCCCATTGCCCAACGCATTAAATTCAAACTGCTCACTCTGACCTACAAGGCCATTCACAACACTGCCCCTAACTACCTCACCAACCTGATTCCCAGGTACCACCCTACCCGTACCCTTCGCTCTTCACAGGACCTCCTATCTTGCTCCCTGGTCTCCTCCTCCCACGCACGACTGCAAGACTTCTCCAGGTCCTCTCCCATCCTCTGGAACTCACTACCCCAATCCATCAGACTGTCACCTTCCCTCCTCACCTTCAGGCGCTCCCTGAAAACCCACCTCTTCAGGGAAGCCTACCCCACCCTCACCTAACAGCGGCTGCCCTTCCCTCCTCCTACCACTCCATCCCCCACAGCCATTTCCTCCTGTACCTCTACCCCCTCCCTCCTAGATTGTAAGCTCGAAAGAGTAGGGCCCTCTTACCCCTTGTGTGCTGTTTGATGTTACTGTACTGTTTCATGTATTGTCCCCCCCTCTATTGTACAGCGCTGAGCAAACCCTTTAGCGCTATATAAACTCGATAAATAAATAAAACTCTCTATAGTGTAAAAACGTTTCAGAAATTTTATTCCAACAAATTCCCAATTAAAACTGCACTCACATTAAGCAAATATAAAGCCTTTTAATTTAAAAATCGGTCCCAGCCTGCAGCGCTTAGTACACGGCTTCCAACACACACAGTGACGTCTCACCTGCCTGCAACAGATGACGCGATTGCAGTCATGTGGATCAGACACGTGATAATGGCGTACGTGATGACTTCACTGCTGGATCACCTCCTAACGCGTTTCGTCACACGACTTCGCCCGAGGGTGTGATTAGCAGTGGATTAAGCTAGCTCTTATAGAGCCACACAGTCTCCCATTGGTTGGCATAGATTTACATAGCAACACCTTCTGACAATTGAACACAGGATGACCCAAACTACGCTGATTGCCTCATTTAGACACCTTATCAGAGGAGAATATGAAACTACTCATTAGTGTATAGTAGCAGCTCCAATATAATCAACTATTCTAAATACTATATTCATGATGTGCGATGATATAGGCTTTAGGATACATTGATTCTATATCAATTTTTTTTTTATCTATATTTTTCTAAATGTAGGACTTGGGTTTAGTGTTGTTTAGGATAGTCCTACACTTAAAAAAAAAATCCTCTAGTCAGAGGCATGACTAGAACATTTAGGGCCCCGGTGCAAGAAACCTTGAAGGGCCTCCCTGAACTCTGGCCAGGGCTCTTGCCACCAATACCGGGGCCCTTTACTTCCATCAAAGGGGTCCTTTATTACACATATCTTCCAAATATCAAACTTGCGAATGAAGGACACTTGAGGGAGGCAGAGGCAGATATTTTGTAGGTAAAAAATGTGCATTTATGTCCAAAGGAGCCTGGAAAGCATTGCACCAGGGATCAGTAGAAGGCTGATGCCTTGCAGGTCTGCAGTCCTGTCAGAATATCTGCTTGCCGTACGGGATGCACGGGGTGTACGGGATGTACTGGATGTAAGGGGTGTACGGGATGTAAGGGGTGTACGGGATGTACAGGATGTATGGGGTGTACGGGATGTACTGGGTGTACAGAATGTATGGGGTGTACGGGTTGTAAGGGATGTAAGGGGTGTACGGGATGTACAGGATGTATGGGGTGTACGGGATGTAAGGGGTGTACAGGATGTATGGGATGTACAGGATGTATGGGGTGTACGGGATGTACTGGGTGTACAGAATGTATGGGGTGTACGGGTTGTAAGGGATGTAAGGGGTGTACGGGATTTATGGGATGTACTGGATGAAAGGGGTGTAGTTCATTGAAAACTACATACCAACAGCCGCTAAGGCTGCCAGGACTTGCAGTTCATTCATGGAAGTCTGTGAATGAATGACCCGGCCATGTGGGTGGAGCCCCACACAGCTGCGCTGTTTTCAAATTTTGCAGATATTAGGTGTGGGGGGGGGGGCTGGCGATGCTGAAGCTCTGGGATCATGTGACATGATTTTGATTTTTTATCTCTTCCATATCGGCACCCCAGCTGTAGTTGTCAGATCTCGGCTCGGTGG
Organism: Staurois parvus; assembly: GCF_062004578.1. Lineage (NCBI taxonomy): Eukaryota > Metazoa > Chordata > Amphibia > Anura > Ranidae > Staurois > Staurois parvus. Next base: position 2,949,157 of record NW_028318111.1, on the reverse strand, counting down.
GGGAAAGCAATCCCTTCCTTTAATTACTTGCTGCTCTGGGCAATTTTTTAAATTTTTCACATATGTGTAAATATTAGTATTTTTTGCTAGAAAACTCTCATTCATTATATACTTTCTGAAAGCAGAGGCCCTGGAGAAAAAAAGTGGTGGCTGTGACAATTTTTTTATGTCACATGATATTTGTGCAGCTTTTCATTTAACACAAATTTTCAGGAAAAAATATACACTAAAATGAATATTACTTGTTTTGTATGGGTTTTGTATGGGTTTGATGGCATCACCATACTAGAACAGGGTCAGCAAGTGTAATTGGTGTCAGTGGGAGGAATAGTGCCCCATCATTGGTGTCACTGATACCAATGATGGAGCACTATTCCTCCCACTGACACCAATGTTGGGGCACTAGTCCTCCCACTGACACCAACAATGGGGCACTATTCCTCCCACTGATACCAACGATGGGGCACTATTCCTCCCCCCACTGACACCAACGATGGGGCACTATTCCTCCCCCCACTGACACCAACAATGGGGCACTATTCCTCCCCCCACTGACACCAACGATGGGGCACTATTCCACCCCAACACTGACACCAATCATGGGGCACTATTCCACCCCCCCACTGACACCAATGATGGGACACCATTCCTCCCACTGACACCAATGTTGGGACACCATTCCTCCCACTGACACCAATGATGGGGCACTATTCCTCCCACTGACACCAATGTTGGGACACTATTCCCCCCACTGATACTAATGATGGGGCACTATTTCTGCCACTAATACCAATGATGGGGCACTAGTCCTCCCACTGACACCGATGATGGGGCACTATTCCTCCCACTGACACCAATGATGGGACACCATTCCTCCCACTGACACCGATGATGGGGCACTATTCCTCCCACTGACACCAATGATGGGGTACTATTTCTGCCACTAATACCAATGATGGGGCACTATTCCTCCCACTGATACTAATGATGGAGCACTATTTCTGCCACTAATACCAATGATGGGGCACTAGTCCTCCCACTGACACCGATGATGGGGCACTATTCCTCCCACTGGTGTGCATTGGAAGAGGGGTAGTCTTATACGGCAAGTATAGCCCAAACACTACATTTTAGCAGGAAAAGTAGGGGGTCGTCTTATACGCCGGCAAATACTGTATATTGGAATTTGTAAATTCACCCACATTTAATTTTTTATACATCCCCTATTGGTGCGGCTTCACTGACTCGAATGGGTGAGTTTGACTGGAGGTGCCACCTGTCAGCTCCACAAGCCGAGTTAAGTTTGCTGCGGCTGTGATGCAAAGTCTCGCAGCGACCACATTTGTACAATCTCCCTATGGCTGTATGATAGATTTTAGATGGCCATGAAAACCACGGCTTAATTGCCCGTTTTTGCCACAGCCCCCTGTGACCAGAGACTGCAGACAGTGCAGGGAATGACCAGAGACTGCAGACAGTGCAGGGAATGACCAGAGACTGCAGACAGTGCAGGGAATGACCAGAGACTGCTGACCTTTGGGGAGGGAGGCTGAGCGGGTACCTGAATTTAACAGGTACCCGCTCCCACTTCCGCGGAGTTGTCCTTCCCTCTTCTTCCCGGGCCGGCTTCTGTGACAGCCGGGTGCCCACTGCGCATGTGCGAGAAGCGCTGCGCTTTGTGAATGGCCCGGCGCCTTCTGACTCCGGATCATTCACAAAGCGCAGCACATGCGCAGTGGGCACCCGGCTGTCACAGAAGCCAGCGCGGGAAGACTATGCAGCGCTGGAGCGAGGAACAGGTAAGGCCCTGCAGGAGACAACAGCTGAGCGGCTGGCCCGGTATTCTGACATGGTGGCCGCAAAAATACCGGACTGGATGCTTTATATTCGCTCCATAAGACGCACTGACATTTTCCCCCCTTTTTTGGGGGGAAAAAAGTGCGTCTTATGGAGCGAAAAATACGGTATGTGTAAATATCAGTATTTTTTTCTAGAAAACTCTCATTCATTATATACTTTCTGAAAGCAGAGGCCCTGGAGAATAAAGTGGTGGCTGTGACAATTTTTTTTATGTCGCATGATATTTGTGCAGCTGTTTATTAAACACAAATTGTTAGGAAGAAATATACACTAAAAAGAATATTACTTGTTTTGTATGGGTTTGATGGTCAGCCGGGTGTTCACCAGCCATTTTATTTATGGTCATTTTGAAATATCCTGTTATAGAGATATATTGGATTTTGTATATTCACCCACATTTCATTTTTTATACATCCCCTATTGGTGCGGCTTCACTGACTCGAACGGGTGAGTTTGACTGGAGGTGCCACCTGTCAGCTCCACAAGCCGAGTTAAGTTTGCTGCGGCTGTGATGCAAAGTCTCGCAGCGACCACATTTGTACAATCTCCCTATGGCTGTATGATAGATTTTAGATGGCCATGAAAACCACGGCTTAATTGCCTGTTTTTGCCACAGCCCCCTTTCGTGGCTGCCTATGTGAAAGAGGCCTTGGGCTGAAGATACTACTTACCTGGCAGTAAGCAGATAAGGAATATGACTTCTCTGGCTGTTCTTGGCCCTTCAGAATACACTGGATTAAGAGGCTGAACAAGACAGCCAGGCAGCTAACCTTTTTACAATAACACCCCCCCCCCCTTAGTTCTCAGACTATGCAAGAAGAAGTAGGAGGATTACACCAATGGTCAGAAAGTCCAAAGTGGTATATTAACCACTTCCCGTCCGGCCGCTGTTTATAAACGGCAGGACGGGACACCTCCAGGAGCGGGTTGCCGTTTCTAAACGGCACCTTGTATCTGAGGCTCGTGCGCGACTCCTAGAGCGCGCACCCGCGAGCCCGATGATCGCCGAGTCCGACGGACACGGTGGATTACGTGACATGGTATGGGACCAATTAAATCGGTCCCATACCATGTGATCAGCTGTGTCCAATAAGGACACAGCTTAAGTGTAAACAAAAGCCGCATGGTGCGGCTTCCGCCTCCTTCTCCTCACACGGAGTTGTCTGTGAGAGGAGAAACAGCGAACAATAGGTAGTAGCTAACTGCCCTCCAGCTCAGTGACACCTGATCGCCCCTAAAGTGTCCCTGATCGCCCCTAAAGTGTCCCTGATCGCCCCAATAAGTGGCCCTGATTGCCCCCACAAGTGTCCCTGATCGCCCACAAGTGTCCCTGATCGCCCACAAGTGGCCCTGATCGCCCACAAGTGGCCCTGATCGCCCACAAGTGGCCTTGATCGCCCACAAGTGGCCTTGATTGCCCACAAGTGGTCCTGATTGCCAACAAGTGGCCCTGATCGCCCAACAAGTGGCCCAGCAGTGTCCCTGATTGTCAGTGTCCCTGATCGCCACATAGTGGCCCAGCAGTGTTCCTGATCGCCACAGTGTCCCTGATCGTCACAGTGTTCCTGATCGCCACACAAGTGGCCAAGCAGTGTCCCTGATCGCCGCAGTGGCCAAGCAGTGTCCCTGATCGTCACACAAGTGGCCCAGCAGTATCGCCGCAGTGGCCAAGCAGTGTCCCTGATTGCCACACAAGTGGCCCAGCAGTGTCCCTGATGCCGCAGTGGCCCAGCAGTGTCCCTGATCACCGCAGTGTCCCTGATTGCCGCACAAGTGGTCCAGCAGTGTTCCTGATTGCCACAGTGTCCCTGATTGCCGCACAAGTGGTCCAGCAGTGTCCCTGATCGCCGCAGTGGCCCAGCAGTGTCCCTGATTGCCGCAGTGGCCCAGCAGTGTCCCTGATTGCCGCAGTGGCCCAGCAGTGTCCCTGATCGCCACACAAGTGGCCCAGCAGTGTCCCTGATTGCCGCACAAGTGGCCTAGCAGTGTCCCTGATTGCCGCACAAGTGGACCAGCAGTGTCCCTGATCACCGCAGTGGCCCAGCAGTGTCCCTGATCACCGCAGTGTCCCTGATTGCCGCACAAGTGGTCCAGCAGTGTCCCTGATCGCCGCAGTGGCCCTGATTGCCGCAGTGGCCCAGCAGTGTCCCTGACCACCACACAAGTGGCCCAGCAGTGTTCCTGATCACCGCAGTGGCCCAGCAGTGTCCCTGATCACCGCAGTGTCCCTGATTGCTGCACAAGTGGTCCAGCAGTGTCCCTGATCGCCGCAGTGTCCCTGATTGCCAAACAAGTGGTCCAGCAGTGTCCCTGATTGCCGCAGTGGCCCAGCAGTGTCCCTGATTGCCGCAGTGGCCCAGCAGTGTCCCTGATTGCCACACAAGTGGCCCAGCAGTGTCCCTGATTGCCGCACAAGTGGCCCAGCATTGTCCCTGATTGCCGCACAAGTGGTCCAGCAGTGTCCCTGATCACCGCAGTGGCCCAGCAGTGTCCCTGATCACCGCAGTGTCCCTGATTGCCGCACAAGTGGTCCAGCAGTGTCCCTGATCGCCGCAGTGGCCCTGATTGCCGCAGTGGCCCAGCAGTGTCCCTGACCACCACACAAGTGGCCCAGCAGTGTCCCTGATCACCGCATTGGCCCAGCAGTGTTCCTGATCACCACACAAGTGGCCCAGCAGTGTCCCTGATCACTGCATTGGCCCAGCAGTGTTCCTGATCACCACACAATTGGCCCAGCAGTGTCCCTGATCCCCGCATTAGCCCAGCAGTGTTCCTGATCACCACACAAGTGGCCCAGCAGTGTCCCTGATCGCCGGACAAGTGGTCCAGCAGTGCTCCTGATCACCGAAGTGTCCCTGATCACCGCAGTAGTCCAGCAGTGTTTATGATTGCCACACAAGTGGCCCAGCAGTGTCCTGATCATCGCAGTGGCCCAGCAGTGGCCCTGATCGCCGCAGAAGTGGTCCAGCAGTGTCCCTGATCGCCGCAGTGTCCCAGCAGTGTCCCTGATCACCGCAGTGTCCCCGATTGCTGCACAAGTGGTCCAGCAGTGTCCCTGATCACCGCAGTGTCCCTGATTGCCGCAGTGGCCCAGATCACCACACAAGTGGCCCAGCAGTGTCCCTGATCACCACACAAGTGGCCAGCAGTGTCCCTGATCGCCGGACAAGTGGTCCAGCAGTGCCCCTGATCACTGCAGTGTCCCTGATCACCGCAGTTGCCCAGCAGTGTCCTGCCACAACAGTGGATCCTGTTCACTGCCATCGTCTGTGAGGAGAGAGATCCAGTACAGCTAACTGTGAGTAATTTTCAGCCTTTGCACAGAGTTTACACACACTCACAAAACATTGCCAGCCAGCTCACTGTATCTCTGATTTTTGCCCAACAGTGACTAGTGTGAACCAACTGCAGCCAGATATCTGTCCCTCACTGCAACACCATCATCCTGATCACTGCCATACCAGTGGGTCCTGATCAGTGTCAAAAATATGGCCAAAAGATCATATACAAGCCAGGAGGCATTTCAAATTCTGAGTATGACAGATGAGAGTGACGGAGAACTCTCACTGTCAAACTCTGATTCTGTATATCAACCAGTACACAGCAGCAGTTCACTCTCTGAATCAGAAGAAGGTGTTCCAACAAAAAGAATGAGGAACTCCAAGGAGCAGCAAGCAACCACCAGCAGCCCAATACGTTCTTCTGATATGGCTACTACCAGCACTGTAAGTGCAAGTTCTAGTATTCAGGTGTCACATCAGCCACCAAGGATTAGGGCCCATACTGCTGTCCCAGATGCTCTTTTAAACCCTGTGTGGCTACCTTCAGGATCAGGAGCACCTATAATTCCCCCATTCATAGCCCAACCAGGCATTCAGGCAGAAACCCAAAATTTTACAGCCATTGATTATTTCCATTTATTTTTCACTGAAGAGTTTTTGAATTCAGTTGTGCACCAATGCAATATTTTCGCCCAGCAATTTATCACTCAAAATCCCAACTCCTGTTATGCTCGAACATTTGAGTGGAAATGCCTCACAGTTGAAGAATTTAAAGTGTTTCTTGGCCTTACATTTAATATGGGACTAACAAAATAAAATGAACTGCATGCTTATTGGTCGACAAATCCCATTCAACACATGCCGCTCTTTTCTGCCACTATGTCCAGGACCCGCTATAAAACAATTATGCACTTTCTACATTTCAACGATAATTCCCTGTTCCCCCCCAGAGATCACCCCGAGTACGACAAACTTTATAAAATTTGTCCACTAATCAATTATTTCAACCAAAAATTTTCAGAAATATATTGTCCTGAAAAAAACATCTGTGTCGATGAATCCCTAATCCATTTCACTGGGAGGCTGATCATAAAACAGTACATTCCAAGTAAACGGGCCAGATACGGGGTGAAGATGAACAAACTCTGCAAAAGGGCCACAGGGTATGTGTACAAGTTCCGTATCTACGAGGGAAAGGACAGTCAGCTAGAGCCCCCTGAATGCCCAGCCTATATGGGGATTAGTGGAAAAATTGTCTGGGACCTGGTATACCCCCTCTTCAATCAGGGGTACCACCTTTACGTGGACAATTTCTACACAAGCCTGCCCCTTTTCCGCCACCTTTATCTCAAGGACACTGTAGCCTGTGGCACAGTTCGACCCAATCGGAAGGGATTTCCACAACAATTGGTTGCCACCAAGCTAAACAGGGGGGAGTCAGCTAGCTTGAGAAATGAAGAGATCCTGGCCCTTAAGTGGCGAGACAAACGGGATGTGTATGTCCTTTCATCTATCCATAACAGCAGCTCATTGGAAATTCAAGGAAGTCGCGGTCCCATCCGAAAACCCCAATGCATACACGAATACAACCTGTTCATGGGGGGAGTGGATTTAAATGATCAAATGTTACAGCCCTACATACCCAACAGAAGATCAATCTACTGGCATAAAAAAGTATCCTTCTACCTTTTCCATATGGCCCTGTACAATTCCTACATCGTTTTCCAGAAGTCCACACAAAGACCTGTCACCTTCTTACAATATCAGGAAAAGATAATCACATCCCTCATCTATCAAGTAAGACCCATACCTGAACAAATTCGGTCTGATGCAGTGAGCCGATTGCATGAAAGACATTTCCCCAATATCGTCCCCCCTACCGAAACAGACCGCAATCCTCAAAAGAGATGTCGGGTATGCTCCAAACATAGAATTCGATCTGACACCCGATACTACTGTCCCCAGTGTCCCTCAAAGCCTGGTCTCTGTATAGAAGAGTGCTTCCGTATCTACCATACCGCACTACATTATTAGTGAAGTACGGTGAAGATATATCTCTTTGTCCTCTGTTTGCTATTTCCCTGCCACGTTTCTGCCTGTTGCCTGAATTCATTTTCCTGCCTTCCATCTGAACTGACCTCGGCCTGTTTATTGACTATGCCTCTGCTTGCTGCCTGAACTGACCTCGGCATGTTAATGGACCATGCCTCTGCCTGCTGCCTGAACTGACCTCGGCCTGTTAATCGACCATGCCTCTGCCTGCTGCCTGAACTGACCTCGGCCTGTTAATCGACCATGCCTCTGCCTGCTGCCTGAACTGACCTCGGCCTGTTAATCGACCATGCCTCTGCCTGCCTCCTGGACTGATCTTTTGCCCTCCCACTTTAGTAGTGGGATTCAAGACAACACAGGGGTCTCACATATGTGAGGGGATCCAGAGTAGTGTTTCCGAGCAGAGAAAACCTTTTTGTTTTCTTTGGGTTTTTTAATTCCCGGATCAGGGTCTGGAGACCAGAGGCTTCAAAGAGATTTGGGTGGGATGAAGCCTCTACCCCTTTGTCCAGTCTTACCTAACCAAGGCCCTAAGCTTAATGTTTCTGCCTGGACCAATCCTTTTACCACGTCTTTGCTTGCTGTCTGTATTGACTGTGGCCTTTTTATGGACCATGTTCCTGTCTTCTTCCTGGACCACTACTTTGCCTGTTTGCTCACCACGTCTATGCATGACACCGGTACTGACCCATCGGCACATCCCACTGGCTACCTTCCTGCAAGACACTGGTGCCACCCATCCTCTGCACTGAAACCACAGGTACTCTTTGGTTTATCTTTTGTTCACCTTCTTGGTGAATGAACATAGTGCTATGTGGACAGCCACGTACTAGTAGGTTAAGCTTTTAGGAACAGACTGTAGGTGAAGCTACACTATGCTTTATTGATATATAATGTTTGCTAATTTTTGTGATAAACAGGTTGCAATGACCAGTAATCAGTCCAAACACTGAAAATGTCTTACACATGTGGTATCCCCATACTCAGGAAAAGTAACAGAATGTGTTTTAAAGTGTTATTCTAAGAATACCTATGCAGTGTGTTAGAAATATGTTATTATTGGTAACATTGCATTAAAAAAAAAATAACTACTTTTTTTTCACATTTTCTAAAAATCTGTGTAAAAAGTCTTCAGAAGACTTTGCTGCTCCAGGACCTCCAAAATTGTGATACGTAGTCAATAAATTAGATGTGTAATTTTTGCCCTTAGTATGCCTAACGGTGCTTATTGCATGTGGGGCCCCTCCATTTGGCTAGGCTGTGAAAAAGTCTTGCACGTGTGGTATCGTTATACTCAGGAAGAGTTAGAGAATGTGTTTTGGGGTGTAATTTTAAGTATGCCTATGCAGTGTATTAGAAATATCTTCTATATTGACAACTTTGCGTAGAAAAAAATACATTTTCATTTTCTTTTAACATATTCCAAAAACTTTTGGCAAAAAATGAAGTCTTCAGAAGACTCCCCATGCCTCTTAAAACATACCTTGGGGTGTTTGCTTTCCAAAATGGGGTCATTTTGTGGATAATTCCATTGCCCTGATGCTCCAGGACCTCCAAAACGGCAATAGGTAGTCAAGAAATTAGATGTGCGATTTTTCCCCTTAGAACGCTAACAGGTGCTTATTGGATGTGGAACCCCTCTATGTGGCCAGACTGTGAAAAAGTCTCACACATTTGGTATCACCATATTCAGGAAGAGTTAGAGAATGTGTTTTGGGGTGTAATTTTAAGTATGCCTATGCAGTGTATTAGAAATATCTCGTAGATTGACAACTTGGAGTAGAAAAAAATACATTTTCATTTTCTTTTCGCATTTTACAAAAACTTGTGGCAAAAAATGAAGTCTTCAGAAGACTCCGCATGCCTCTTAAAACATACCTTGGGGTGTTTGCTTTCCAAAATGGGGTCATTTTGTGGATAATTCCATTGTCCTGATGCTCCAGGACCTGAAAAACAGCAATAGGTAGTTAAGAAATTAGATGTGTGATTTTTCCCCTTAGACCGCTAACAGGTGCTTATTGGATGTGGAACCCCTCTATGTGGCCAGACTGTGAAAAAGTCTCACACATTTGGTATCGCCATATTCAGCAGGAGTTAAAGAATGCCTTTTGAGGTATCATTTTAAGTATGCCTATGCTGTGTAATAGAAATATCTCATAGATTGACAACTTTGCGTAAAAAAAAATACATTTTCATTTTCTTTTCACATTTTCCAAAAACATGTGGCAAAAAATGAAGTCTTCAGAGGACTCACCATGCCTCTTAAAACATACCTTCAGGTGTTTTCTTTCGAAAATGGGGTCATTTTGTGGGTAATTCAATTGTCCTGGTGCTCCAGGACCTCCAAAACTGTGATAGACAGTCAAGAAATTAGATGTGTGATTTTTGCCCCTAGAACGCCTAAGGGTGCTTATTGGATGTGGGGCCCTTCTATGTGGTTAGGCTGTGAAAAAGTTTTACACATGTGGTATCGCCATACTCAGGATGAGTAGCAAAATGTGTTTTGGGGTGTAATTGCAAGTATGCCTATGCCGTGTGAGAGAAAGAACTTGTTAAATGACAACTTTGTGGGAAAAAAAAAAAGAATTTTTTTTACTTTCATCATTTCCTTAAAAAATTGGCAAAAAATGACAACTTCAAAAAACTCCCCATGCCTCTCATTAAATACCTCAGACTGTCTACTTTCCAAAAAGGGTTCGTTTGGGGGGTATTTGTACTGTCCTGGCATTTTAGGGCCCCAAGAAATTATATAGGTAGTCCGTACATCAGGATTGATACATTTTCAAATATATCAAATATATATACCGTGGTCTGTGGACTCTATAACTTTCACAAAGACTAAATAATACACACTGATTTGGGTTATGTCTACCAACAAAATGTAGCACAATGGATTTTGGCCTAAATTTATGAAGAAAGTATATTTATTTGCAAAATTTAGTATCAAATACTAAGAAAAACATGTTTTTTTTCAAAATTTTAAGTCTTTTTTCATTTTTCTAGCAAAAAATAAAAACCCCAGTGATGATTAAATACCACCAAATTAAAGCTCTATTTGTTTGAAAAAAATGATAATAATTTCATTTAGATACAGTGTTGTATGCCTGAGTAATTGTCATTCACAATGTGAGAGCGCCGAAAGCTGAAAATTGGCCTGGACAGGAAGGGGGTAAAAGTGTCCGGACAGGAAGTGGTTAATAAAGAATAAATTCCATGAAAGCCGGTGTGTATCGGGGTGGGGGGGTCTGGATACCCCCTTTTTATGAGGACTACAGCACAAGCAAAAAGTGCATATAAAAGTTCACATACGCCCTCCTAACCCTCTTGTATTGAACTGTATTGTTGCTGTATTGTCTCCCGTTATATTGTAAAGTGCTGAGCAAACTGTTGGCGCTATATAAATCTTGGCGTGGGCATGTATGGCTGCCAATGGAACTGCTTCTCTTGTATTTATTGATGATGTGACTGCTGACAGAAGCAGCCGGATGAATTCTGAAGTGTTTCGGGAATATTATCTGGTCATATTCAGCCAAATGCTTCACAACTCATTGGACACTTCACAGTGCAGATGGACAATGACCCAAAGCTGACTGCAAAAGCAACCAAAGAGTTTTTTAGGGGAAAGAAGTGGAATGTTCTGCAATGGCCAAGTCAATCACCTGACCTGAATCCGATTGAGCATGCATTTCACTTGCTGAAGACAAAACTGAAGGGAAAATGCCCCAAGAACAAGCAGGAACTGAAGACAGTTGCAGTAGAGGCCTGGCAGAGCATCACCAGGGATGAAACCCAGCGTCTGGTGATGTCTATGCGTTCCACACTTCAGGCTGTAATTGACTGCAAAGGATTTGAAACCAAGTATTAAAAAGTGAAAGTTTGATTTATGATTATTCTGTCCCTTTACTTTTGGTCCCTTAACAAGTGGGAGGCACATATGCAAACTGTTGTAATTCCTACACCGTTCACCTGATTTGGACGTAAATACCCTCAAATTAAAGCTCACAGTGTGCAGTTAAAAAAAACAACCGAACTGGATATCGTATGTACTCTCCAGCGCCTCAGGATATGCACAGCCAAAAGGGAAGCCAAGGGTACCAGGACAGTGACAACCAAAGGAAATGCTTCAGGGGTGCAGCCCTCCTCAGACGGGGAGATCAGCCACTGGATATAGAGAAATCAGGTGGCGCACACACCTAGTGCATTATCCAAGGTTTATTGTAAGGAGTGAAAAATAAAAACATACTCACAGACGAAGCATGTATCTAAAAAGCATAGAAAAAAGACGATGGCCACAACGGCAGGCAAGGTGTTCTCACTGTCAGTGCGGTCAAATGGATGACGCGTTTCGGGGACGAATCACTTTCCTAAGAGCTAATGACCAGCCTCTGATGCAGATGTGTAATGAATGGATAGTGGGAGACGAAATGCGTCAGCCATTTGACCGCACTGACAGTGAGAACACCTTGCCTGCCGTTGTGGCCATCGTCATTTTTCTATGCTTTTTAGATACATGCTTCGTCTGTGAGAATGTTTTTATTTTTCACTCCTTACAATAAACCTTGGATAATGCACTAGGTGTGAGCGCCACCTGATTTCTCTATATCCAGTCTGCAGTTAAAGCACATCTTGTTCATTTCAAATCCATTGTGGTGGTGTATAGAGCCAAAAATGTTAGAATTGTGTCGATGTCCCAATATTTATGGACCTGACTGTACATCTGCTCTATAACATACTCTCTGATATGGACCACCTGGTGTACTCTAGCAGTCCACAGGACAGGATTCCCCAGGGCGCGGAGTCTAAGCCCCAGTCCGCTTGTTCACCAGAGCCCCTAATGGTGGGGATGGGCTTGGAGCAGACAGTGACCAGGTCGCGGCCCCTGAGTACACCCACCTGAGGTAGGGGAATCACCAGAGCTAATGACAGATAGAGAGCCTGACGTGAAGAGGCAGACAGGTCTGCAGAAAAGCAGCTAATCCGTGCGGGTCGGATGGATGGCTGAGCAATAGCGTGGTCAAACGGGCCAGGTCGGTAACAGAGGGGTCAGCGTAGTACAAGGCAGCAGGAAGAAGAATAGTCAGGTCAATCGCCGGGGTCGGTACCAGTAGTTCAGATCAGGTAGGGATATCCAAAAGAGAGGTCGAACTTAGCCAGGGGTCAGAGCAAGAGAAGTCAGCAGGGGTCAGGTCCAGGCAGGTCAGCAACGAATCTCAAACAACGGCAATACAGGAACACAGGAACAAGATCAGACCATACGGCAACTTGTGTCTGTGCAGGGCTGGTTTAAGTAGACCGCCCTGCACCTGACAGGCGCAGCCTAGGTCCTAGTGCCTGCCCAACACCGTCATAGGCGACGGGAGCGCCTGGGTCCTAGTGCCCTGCTGCCTGCATGTCTTGACAGACACCTACGCATGTGCAGACCCATGCATCTCCATGGTCCCTGACACTCTCCCATACCGCCCATGGTGAGAGACAAAAGATCCTCCACAGTGTAGTAATTAGAGTAATAAAGTCTTTATGTTAAATAACAAATGCCCACTCACTTGTATAACATCACAAAATCGCATATAAACCTCATGCTTGGGTGTACTGCATGGCTTAGGGAAATTGGGTGTCCTAAGATGGCGTCCACGCCGGATGTGCATCACCACTTGCCGGAAGCTGCGTCACTGCGTACCAACGCGTTGCGTCACTGAAATCACTCAGGGTAAGTCATGTGATTTCAGTGACGCACTGAGGATATGTGTTATGATCCGCCAGGTGGTGCCTCAGGCTGCCAACTGACAGACCTACTCAGAGCGTGGGGTCTAAGCCCGGGCTGTGCTTTCACCAGAGCCCCTGATGGTGGGGATGGACTTGAAACAGTCCCGGGCCAGGTCACGACCTCCGAGCAGGCCCGCCAGTGGCTGAGGAGACCCTTGGGGACAGGTACCGGGAGAGCCAGATATGAGGAGGATGGCGGCCCCAGCAGGGTAGTAATGGATCGTGGGCCCGTGAGGGTAAGCGGGGTACAGAATCGGTAGGCGAGAGTAGTCGGGTCACACGCAGGGTCTGCAGGGAAGTCAATCCGTAGAATGGTCAGGGCAATCCGGGTCAAACGCAGGAGCAGGCAGAATAGTCAGGACAATCCGGGTCAAACGCAGGAGCAGGCAGAATAGTCAGGACAATCCGGGTCAAACGCAGGAGCAGGCAGAGTAGTCAGGACAATCCGGGTCAAACGCAGGAGCAGGCAGAATAGTCAGGGTCTATCAGGGTCACAAGATAGGTGAAGGAACTCAGGATCACAGGAAGACCTTGCGGCAATCTGTGACAGTGCAGGGCATCTTTAAATAGTGCGCCCTGCACTGTCATTGGCCGGCTAGGACGCGCCCCCGGCTGTCATTGGACGCCTGAGGCGCGCCCGCAGCTCCTACTGCGCATGCGCGGCGTCCTGTCAGCCGCGGCTCGCCGGGACCTAGTGCCTGTGTCCCGGCGCGATCCGCCGCCACTGCGCATGCGCGAGGGACGGAGCCGCGATCGCGGACCAAGGAGCCGTGGTCCCTGACATTGCCCCCCCCCCAATGGGCACCCTCCGGGAGCCCCACTGATCTCTCCACCGCGGGTGAGCACGAAAAAACTCCCGGATGAGCCTGGGCGCGTGGACGTTCTGGGCGGGTTCCCATGAGTTCTCCTCAGGGCCATACCCCTTCCACTTTATCAGGAACTGTGTCTGGCCCCCCCTCCTTCGGCAACTGAGGATAGTCTCCACTTCAAATTCTTCCTGGTCACCTATAGTGACTGCCTCGGGAGGTCTGGATTCACGGTCCGGGAAGGGATCCGGTCTGGATGGCTTCAGGAGAGATACATGGAAGACAGGATGTATCTTGAAGGTCTGCGGGAGCTCGAGCTCGTAGGCCACCTCGTTAACCACTCGCTTTACCGGAAAGGGGCCGATGAACTTGGGTCCCAGCTTCCTTGAAGGACATAGCATCTTCAAGTTGGTTGTTGCTAGCCAAACCTGATCCCCTGGTTGAAGCAGTAATTCTCCTCTTCTCTTTCTGTCGAATGCCCTTTTACTGTCCTCTTGGGCTTTAGCGATGGCTTCCTGAATTGTCTTGTTATTGACAGAAAAGAAGTTCAAGATGTCTTGAGATGCTGGTACCGGATTCTCAGGCATCAGATCAGGGAGGAATGTGGGATGATACCCATAATTGGAAAAGAACGGGGATTGACCCGTGGCTGAGTGACTCGAGTTGTTGTACGCGAATTCCGCGGAAGGCAGCAACGACAGCCAGTCGTCCTGAAGGTAGGATGTGTAGCACCGTAAGTACTGTTCCAGCGTCTGGTTTGTTCTCTCAGTTTGGCCGTTGGTCTGTGGATGGTAGGCGGATGAAAGCGACAGCTTGATTCCCAGCGATTTACATAAGGCGTTCCAGAACCTGGAGGTGAATTGGACCCCCCGATCAGATACTATATCTTCGGGAACACCATGAAGCCTAACCACTTCCTTGATGAAGATCCGTGCCGTTTCCGGTGCTGATGGGGTCTTCTCCAGGGGCACGAAATGTGCCATCTTTGAGAAGCGGTCGACGATCACCATTATTGCAGTGTAGCCCTGGGATGGTGGAAGTTCGACCACGAAATCCATGGCTATCATTTGCCAAGCCCGCTTGGGTATGGGTAATGGACGTAACAATCCCCATGCCCTGCTCCTGGAGGGCTTGTTCCTTTGACAGGTGGAACACGTTCGGACGTACTGCTCACAATCCTTGATCATGTCTGGCCACCAGAACGAGCGCCGTAGCAGATCCAGCGTCTTCGTTACCCCGAAGTGGCCCGCCATAGGATGGTCGTGGCAGTGCCCTAGGACCAGGGTTCGCACTTCTTCTGGGACCATGATCCGGTCGTCCTTCCAAATTAGCCCACCGTGGCTCTGGAGGGGTGATTCAGAAGGAATTGGTAGTCCTACAGAAGCATCAAGAAGCCGGGAGCGAAGTTCCGTTTGTAGAGCGAGGAAACTCCCAGAAGGTAAGATGGTGTCAGGTAGCACAGCGTCGTCGGGGTCCTCAAACATGCGGGACAGAGCGTCTGGTTTAGTGTTCTTAGTACCGGGTCGGTACGTTATATGGAATGAGAATCGAGAGAAGAAAAGCGCCCATCTCGCTTGGCGAGGTCTCAGTCGTTTTGCCGTTCTCAAATATTCAAGGTTTTTGTGATCTGTGAATATTAGGATTGGGTGTGTGGCTCCTTCCAGTAAATACCTCCATTCTTCAAGAGCAGTTTTAATGGCCAGGAGCTCCCGATCTCCAATGTCGTAGTTGCGTTCCGCTGGAGTCAACTTCCTGGAGAAGAACGCCACAGGGTGCAGAAGTTCCTTGGTACCATTCCTTTGGGACAAAACCGCCCCTACAGCATTTTCGGAGGCGTCCACTTCCAACACATATGGGAGAGAAGCATCTGGATGGCAGAGAATGGGAGCAGAGGTGAACAATTCTTTGAGCTTTTCGAAGGCTGTCTGCGCTTCGGGAGTCCACTTAAAGCGGACCCCTTGTTTCGTCAGTTGCGTGATCGGGGAGACCAGACCGGAGAAGTTCCTAATAAACTTCCTGTAAAAGTTGGAAAAACCGATGAAACGCTGTACCCCCTTTTTGTCGGTGGGTATTGGCCAATCTAAGATCGCCGTGACTTTCTGGGGATCCATCGCGACCCCCGCGGAAGAGAGAACCAGTCCCAAGAATGTGGTTTCGTGCTGTTCGAAACAGCACTTTTCTGCCTTTGCGTATAGCCCGTGTTGACGCAACCGTTCTAATACCCGTATCACGTGACCCCGATGAACCTCCAGTGAAGGGGAAAAAATTAAGATGTCATCCAAATAAACCACCACAAAAATATCAAGAAGGTCACGAAAAACATCATTGATAAAGTGCTGAAAGGTCGCCGGTGCATTACAGAGCCCGAACGGCATCACCAAGTACTCGTAGTGACCGAATCTCGTACGGAACGCCGTCTTCCACTCATCCCCCTCCCTGATACGGACAAGGTTATAGGCCCCCCGCAGGTCTAATTTAGTGAATATCGTTGCCGATCTCAATCTCTGGAGGAGCTCGGGGACTAGGGGTAAAGGATAACGATTCTTTACCGTTATTTTGTTCAGGTCACGGTAGTCTATGCAGGGCCGTAACGATTTGTCCTTCTTCTCTATGAAGAATAACCCGGCCCCGGCTGGGGATGTGGATGGACGAATAAATCCCTTCCAAAGGTTCTCATCGATGTATTCCCTCAGTACTCCTGATTCTGCTTCGGACAAGGGAAAGATACGGCCGAATGAGATTTCAGATCCGGGTAGGAGGTCTATGGGGCAGTCGTAGGAACGGTGCGGAGGGAGAACGTCAGCTCCTCGCTTACTAAAGACGTCTAAGAAGTCATGGTAGGCCGGGGGAAAACCCTGGGATAGATTGGTGTCACCATCCAAGCACAGGAGGAACCGGGGAACCACGGATCCTGTGACGTGGCAGTGACTTAAACAATAGGGTGAGCAAAATTGAACTGTTCCCTTTTCCCAGTCAATCTGGGGGTTATGGGCCCTCAGCCAAGGGAGGCCCAGAATGACTGGAAAAAGGGGGGATGCGATGGCATCCAAACGGAGGAACTCCTGGTGATGGTCTGCCATTGTGGTGAAAATGGGTGGTGTCTCCTGGTCCACCACCCCTGATTTTATACGAGACCCATCTGCCAAGAAGATGTTGAACCCCCTTTCTTTGGTCTGGAGAGGGATCTTTTGCCGGTGGGCAAAAGTCAGATCGATGAAGCAACTACAGGCTCCTGAGTCAACGATTGCGGTCACCGACAATGTTCCTCCGGGGAGCTGTAAAGACACAGGAATGGCCAGGTAACTCGACTGATCATCCCTTCCTGCGGGTAGAGTAAAAGAAACGGGCGTGGACTTACTCATTTTAGCAGGACAGGAGCGCACCTGATGACCAGCTTCCCCGCAGTACAGACATAGGTTCTGTGATAGTCTCCTTTGACGTTCCTCGACCGATAAGTGAGAGCGGGCCAATCCCAGCTGCATGGGTTCCGGGTGGTCCCCTGTTTCCGTGCTTCGCGGATGGTTCCCTGGGGTTGGAGCTGTATCTCTGGAAGGAATCCATGCCACCCTTTGACCCTGACTGCTCCTTTCCAGCCGACGTTCCCTTAGTCTACGGTCAATTTGAATGGCCAACTCAATCAGTTTTTCCAGGGAGTCAGGTAGGCCTACTCGCGCTAGTTCGTCCTTGAGAGGCTCAGACAGCCCGATGCGGAACTGGTGACATAAGGCCGCATCGTTCCATCTGGTGTCTCCCATGCAACGCCTAAAATCGGACGCGTATTCTTCGGCTGTCCGGCGGCCCTGCCGCAGGGAGTATAGAGTCGCTTCAGCGGAAGCAGCTCGCTGAGGGTCGTCATACAAGACGGCCATGGCCCGAAAGAACTCGGTCACGGAGTCAAGATGGGGGTCGTGTTTCTCCATCAGACGGTGAGCCCAATCCTGGGGCTCATCCTGAAGGAGGGAGACTATAAACCACACCTTGACGGTCTCAGTGGTGAACGTGCGGGGTTGTAAGTCAAAGTATAGGGTGCAGGCGTTCCGGAAGGCTCGGAAGCGGCTCCGATCACCACGGAATCGTTCCGGCAGAGGAACGCGGGGTTCAGGAGCTAGGGATGTGGCAACCGCTCCGGATACCGGGTTAGCGGGAGGTCCTGCAGGTGGAGGACTCTGAGCAGGGGGAGTCAGGGGGGCTATTGACTCCATGCGGTCCTCCAGTCGGGCGCAGCGACTGTGGAAGTTCTGAAAAGCCTGGGTCAAGGTGGCCAGGTGCTGACAAATATCCTCTAGGGACGCCGGTCCACTTCCTGGCTCTGTCATGGCCGCAAGGTACTGTTATGATCCGCCAGGTGGTGCCTCAGGCTGCCAACTGACAGACCTACTCAGAGCGTGGGGTCTAAGCCCGGGCTGTGCTTTCACCAGAGCCCCTGATGGTGGGGATGGACTTGAAACAGTCCCGGGCCAGGTCACGACCTCCGAGCAGGCCCGCCAGTGACTGAGGAGACCCTTGGGGACAGGTACAGGCACTAGGTCCCGGCGCGATCCGCCGCCACTGCGCATGCGCGAGGGACGGAGCCGCGATCGCGGACCAAGGAGCCGTGGTCCCTGACAATATGTGTGTAGACACGATCACAATTTTCACAAAGTTTTCACTCTGCATGGAAGTTTTTTTGAAGCACAATTAATTTGGAAGATTTATGGACTATTAGAGACTTTATCTGTTACATATATATTTATTTATATACATTTTTTATTTATGATTGCATTTTGTATTTAATAATTAGTTTGGTCACTGTATGGTATTTATATATTTTGCACAAGTCACTTTGTGTGTTATTTCCCCATTCTTAGGAGTTTCATGATATACCTACTTAAGTAGGAGGTGTTGGGGGGTTTATTGTTTACCAATCATTTGTGTGGTATTGATGACACCTTATAGAGGCCGTGTAGATGACCTCAGGATGCACTTTGTGAGCACTTTAGTTAGTATGTACACCATATACATCTATATTGATCTTATCACTAATTATTGTTTTGTGTGTGACAATTGCATGATTTATTGATTTGAATATTATTTATGGGTTTTTTTAGCACTGCACTATTTTATTATTTGATAATTATCAATCAGCTGCTGCACCTGCAGGGCTCTAATGAGGAAAGTGGCAGTGATTTCCCTTTGGGAGTATCTCACCAAAAATGACATTTTTGTTGCAGAGGATGCCCAATATCCGACTTGTATCTTAGTGCAGACTTCTGGGAAATCAGTCAACCAATCACACAAGCAGGAAATGACATTTGTGGGGGGGCGCTCTGTACACCATCTGTGTGTAGAACACCTCCAGGCTGCCATGTTGTATATTACAGAAGATCACAGCGCTGATGACTGAACAGGAAAGGTCATTTCTAATAACATTCAATTACAATATGACTTGTGTCACAATTCTATACACTAGAGGAGATTTTTATTTGCCAATTTTTTTTCCCCATGAACTACAGAACACGCAGATTAAAAAAAATAAATCTGTATTTATTGAGTTACAAAGAGAACAAGAAAAAGGTTCAATATAGAGAGCACTTCGTGTAATCCAGAATACAACCACATATGTTCCATTACAGGCAGAAGAGAAAGGGGGGGGGGGTTATATACAGGCAGTAAAAAAGGGGGGTGGTAAATACAGGCAGAAGAGAAGAGGGCGTTATATACAGGCAGTAAAGAAGGGGGGGTTATATACAGGCAGTAGAAAAGGGGAAGTTGTATATACAGGCAGTGGGAGGAGGGTGGTGGTATATACAGGCAGTAGATAATGGGGTGTATTTACAAGCAGTGGGGAAAGGGAGGTATAGATTGGCAGTAAAGAAGGGGGGGTTATATAGAGGCTCAGTATATACTATAAATGCAAAGTGAGGGATAAGTGGTAAATTTTTTAAGGGGGGGAGGTAATATTTCGGTATATATGAGCGGTGGGAATGTATAAAGGAAGTGTGAGGTGTATATACAGGATCAGTGCTCAGTATACAGTGGGGGAGGGGTGTGGTGAATATACAGAGGAGGGGGGAGGGGGGAGGTGTATATACAGAGGGGGGAGGGATTTGGTGTATATACAGAGGAGGAGGAGGGGTGCGGTGTATATACAGAGGAGGGGGGAGGGGTGTGGTGTATATACAGAGGAGGGGGGAGGGGTGCGGTGTATACACAGAGGAAGGGTAGGGGTGCGGTGTATTTACAGAGAAGGGGGGAGGTGTATATACAGAGGGGGGAGGGGTGAGGTGTATATACAGAGGAGGGGGGAGGTGTATATACAGAGGGGGGGGGAGGTGCATATACAGAGGAGGGGGGAGGGGTGTGGTGTATATACAGAGGAGGGGGGAGGGGTGTGGTGTATATACAGAGGAAGGGAGAGGGGTGAGGTGTATATACAGAGGAAGGGAGAGGGGGGAGTTGTATATACAGAGGGGGGGAGGGGTGAGGTGTATATACAGAGGGGGGGAGGGGTGTATATACAGAGGAGGGGGGTGTATACACGGTAGTGTCCAGGCTCAGTGATAATATATATACAGGGAGGGGGAGGGGGAGGGGGAGGAGGACTCACCGGGAAGTCTATGAAGGGATTGGCCGGCCGGGGGTGGCTCTCTCCTCCCGCTGGGCTCCGGCCTTCTTCCGTTCCATCTCCTCCCGCCCTCTGAATGCCTCGGCTGGTTGTCTGGACTGCCAGGAAGTCGTTGGGGGGTGGAGCCGGACTATGTTTACCTTTCGGCCCTGCCTCCTGTCTCTGATTGGTTGCGGTCATGCTCCCCGGCAGACCCGCCTTCTAGGCGGTGCCCAGATTTTGCGAAAGGAAATTATGAAGGCAGAAACATCTGTAACTGTCCACCAATCAGCTTCATTCTTCCAAGTTTAAAGCTTAACTAAATCAGGTGAATAGAGAAGCTGATTGGTCGCCATGCACAGACTCTCCTGTGTTGATAAATTCACCGCACTGTGATTGGCTGAGCAGAATAGAAGCTCTGTACATGTCCCTCCCCCAGCTTTAGTTCAGGTTCTCATCTATTCTGTGCTGGGGGGAGGGGCATAGGAGGTAATAGATCCCAATGTCTGTATAAAGAGGACCTGTCACCCGGCATCATATCACAGATCTATTTTCTGGATTCATATATTTGTATGTGACACATGTATGGGACGTTATCAATGTTTGTAAATGTTGTCAGGGTGGAGTGACTGAGAACCATTTCAGTTTTGGGTTTTCTATATTTTATCATCATCCCGACAATCCTGGTGTTAGAGGCACCGTATTGGTTTCTGGGGGGAATGGGCGGAGCTTGTATGTCCATATATGGTCATGTGACTAGTGTGGATTTGAAAGGTTTTTTAAAAAGTGGGCGGGGCTTGTATGCCCATATATGGTCATGACAGAGGAAGTGATGTCACAGTGAGCAGAGTCAACACAGCAGTCAGTCATTTCATTTGAGCGGTGCACAGGAGAGGACGTGGTTTCAGATTTCTCTGAGATTGGAGTTTCAATCTTTGGACTGAAGAGGACGTCATCATGAACGCCTGGAAGAGATTTTATCGTATTACCAACAAGTTGGATGAAATCATGGCAGCGTGCGAGGAGGCCAGAGAGAATATCTGTCTGAGGATTCGTAGAGTTGGCCAATGGTTTCTCCATTGTTTTCAGGGATTCGCGGAATTTGGAAAAACGGCTTGGAAATGCAGTAAGTGTTTATATGGATGTTGTACGGCGTAAGAGGAGGAGATTATAGGAGGAGGGAGGAGCTTAGTGTTCGCTCCCAATGTTAGTTCTATTCAGACAGAAGAATCCTCTAATAATAGATCCCACACAGGACTTTAGTAATAATAAGAATCCTCCGAGACTAAAAACAATCATCTTGTGATAGGATTATCTTTAGTATTAGTAAGAATCCTCCATGCCAGGACCGAGGATTGCCATCCTGTGCGGGTCGCAGGATTGGTGCAAAGCAGAGGGACAGACAGGAGGGAAGAAGGAAGAATCACTACTGGAGGCAGGATCCCCCAGGAGCAAAACAAAGCCAGGACTTCGGGTTAGTGTTAGGAGGAATATTCCTTGCCTTAAAAACAGGAATCCTCTAGTAACAGAACCCACATAGGACTTTATAGACTTAAAAAAAGATATCAAGAAAAAATAGCTGCAAGATTTAGCGGGACCTATTACCTGCATAGGATGTGCAGGGATGCTGGGAGGAAGTTGGAGAGCTCCAGGGGAAGGTGGGATTGGCTGGGGCAGAGGCTCCTTGCCAGGACCTAGGATTGCCATCCCGGTGCGGGTCGCAGGAGAGGTGCAATCTAGAGGTTCAGATAGGAAGGAAGAATCACTACTGGAGGCAGGATCCCCCAGGAGGAAAACAAAGCCAGGAGGGTGTCATATGACGTCCTCCCAGGATAATAGGATTCTCACTCAGCCATCATTCTACAACGGGGCAATCATTGTACAATGATGGCCATTGCTGTGTTGTCTGTTGTCGGTATTCGGATAGGGAAGCGGTAGTCTAACGGAAGTACCCCAGCGCATCCTGGGATCGGTTCCATTACACCTATTGTACAATGACTGCCAAGCGGGAACTCTGTTATACAATGACGGCCGAGTGGGATCCCTATTGTAGAATGACGGCCGAGTGGGATCCCTATTGTAGAATGACGGCCGAGCGGGATCCCTATTGTACAATGACGGCCGAGCGGGATCACTATTGTGCAACAACGGCCGAGCGAGATCCCTTTTGTAAAATGACAGCCGAGCGGGAACCCTATTGTACAATGACGGCCGTGCGGGAAAACTGTTGTACAGTGACGGTCGTGCGGGAAAACTGTTGTACAGTGACGGTCGTGCGGGAACTCTATTGTACAATGACATCCGTGCGGGAACCCTATTGTACAATGACGGTCGTGCAGGATTCCTATTGTACAATGACGGTCGAGCGGGATCCCTATTCTACAATGACGGCCGGGCGGGATCTATATTGTGCAACAACAGCCGAGCGAGTTCCCTATTGTACAATGACGGCCCAGCGGGATCCCTATTGTACAATGACGGCTATACGGAAACCATATTGTACAGCGACGTACATGCGGGATCCCTATTGTACGAGGGCCGTGCGGGAACCCTGTTGTACTATGACGGCCGAGCGGGAACCCTATTGCACAATGATGTTTATACGGGAACCATATTGTACAATGACGTCCGAGCGGGAAAACTGTTGTATAGTGACGGCCGAGCGGGATCCCTATTGTACAATGACGGTCGTGCGGGAACCCTATTGTACAATGACGGCCGTGCGGGAACTCTATTGTACAATGACATCCGTGCGGGAACCCTATTGTACAATGACGGTCGTGCAGGATCCCTATTGTGCAATGACGGCCGAGCGAGATCCCTATTATACAATGAAGGCAAAGTGGGATCCCTATTGTACAATAACTGCTGAGCGGGAACCCTATTGTACAATGACAGCCATTGCTGTGGTGCTCAGACAGGGTAGTGGTAGTCAAGCAAAGCAAAGTACCCAAGCAAAGCCTGGGGTTTGTTCCGTTACACCTATTGTACAATGACTGCCGTGCGGGAACCGAATTGTAGAATGATGGCCGAGCGGGAACCCTATTCTAGAATGACGGCCGAGCGGGAACCTTGTTGTAGAATGACGGTCGAGCAGGAACCCCATTGAAGAATGACGGCCATGCGGGAACCCTATTGTACAGTGACGGTCGTGCGGGATCCCTATTGTACAATGACAGCCATTGCTGTGTTGTCTGTTGTCGGTGTTCGGATAGGGTAGTGGTAGTCTAACAGAAGTACCCAAGCGCAGCCTGGGTTGGTTCCCTTATACCTATTGTACAATGACGGTCGTGAGGGAACCCTGTTGTACAATGACGGTCGTGCGGGAACCCTATTGTAGAATGACGGCAAAGCGGGATCTCTGTTGTAGAATGACGGCAAAGCGGAATTCCTATTGTAGAATGACAGAAAAGCGGGATCCCTATTGTAGAATGACAGACGAGCGGGATCCCTATTGTAAAATGACGGCCGAGCGTGATCCCTATTGTAGAATGACGGCCGCGCGGGATACCTATTGTAGAATGACGGCCAAACGGGATCCCTATAGTAGAATGACGGCCGAGCAAGATCCCTATTTTACAATGACGGCAAAGTGGGATCCCTATTGTATAGCGTCGGCCGTGCGGGAACCCTATTGTACAATGACAGCCGTGCGGGAACCCTTTTGTACAATGACGGCCGAGCGGGATCCCTATTGTACAATGACGGCCGTGAGGGAACCCGTCATTGTACAATAGGGATCCCACTCTGCCCTCACTGTATAATAGTGTTCCCACAGGGCCGTCACTGTACAACAGGGTTCCCGCTCGGCCGTCATTCTACAATAGGGTTTCCGCTCGGCCGCCATTCTACAATAGGGTTCCAGCTCGGCCGTCATTCTACAATAGGGTTGCCGCTCGGCCGTCATTCTACAACAGGGTTCCTGCTCGGCCGTCATTGTACAATAGGGTTCCTGCACGGCCATCATTCCACAATAGGGATCCTACTGTGCTGTCATTGTACAATAGGGATCCCGTATGGCCGTCATTGTACAATAGAGTTCCCGCACGGCCCTCATTCTACAATAGGGTTCCCGCTCGGCCGTCATTGTACAATAGGGTTCCCGCTCGGCTGTAATTCTACAATAGGGTTCACGTACGGCCGTCATTCTACAATAGGGTTCTCGCACGGCCGTCATTCTACAATAGGGTTCTCGCACGGCCGTCACTGTACAATAATGATCCCGCTTCGCCGTTATTGTACAGTAGGGTTCCCGCTCGGCCGTCATTGTACAATAGTGTTCCCGCATGGCCGTCATTGTACAATAGGGTTCCCGCTCGGCCGTCATTCTACAATAAGGATCCCGCACGGCCGTCATTATACAATAGGGTTCCCCTTCGGCTGTCATTGCACAATAGGGTTCCCCTTCGGCTGTCATTGCACAATAGGGTTCCCCTTCGGCTGTCATTGCACAATAGGCCGGGCGGGAAGGAATTAGGAATACCCCAATTTAAAAACAAATGTAGGACTTATGCATATATATGTGGCAAAGAGACCACAATAACAGCGCTCTTAAATTACAACTAAAATAAATAAATAAATAAAATAAATAAATAAATGTCTAGAAAACCCAGAACCACAAAATAAAATGAAAATTTGTGACACAAAAATTATATAAAAAATGATATAGTGAAAATCAAATAACTGATCCTAAAGCGCTGAGCAAACTCTTGGCGCTCTATAAATCCTGTATAATAATAATAACAAAGTCCATCAAATAAAGTCCATATACTGTACATATCATATGATCTTCCTTCAATGAAGATATGGAATCTTTCTTTCACACATAATCAATCCTCCACCAATGTGAATGATCCAGTGCTCAACACCCCATCAAAGTGCAAACTCACCAGATACTGGTGATAAACCAGCATATCTTATATATCAATGGATGTGAGATAAATCAGCAGCATATCGTTAGTAATCATTCATCAGATGTTCTCAGTAATCTCCATCATATTGAGCATGAGCCACATGTGAAGAAATAGAAAACATAGATTATAGATAAAAATATATATAATAAAGAGAACATACCTGTTCCAAGATGGCGACAGAGCAACATGCCATCAGAGAGCTCCGTCGCCCCACTGCCTAATCCGCTGCCATCCGGGCGGCAACGGAGACTACGAGGGCCCCGACACACCTGCGGCCCCTAGTGAAGCATCCGGGAGGGGTCCTGAGCAGTTTTGGCCCCCTCCGAAATCGCGGTCTACTAAAACCGGCGAAGCCGCGGCCTCGATTTATTCGTGGGCCGACTTGCTGCACCGCGGCCAAATCGCGGCGCCGCCGTTCCGTCCCTCGGCTCCTGCCCTCTGACACACAGCGGAGTGGTCCTCCCCTGACCCTCTCCACCGTCTCCAGGGCCACAGCAGCCTGACGCAAGGTGACAGCAACCACCCCACCAAAGATCTGCCTAGCAAGGACCACCAAGCTGACAGCAGCCCAGGACCACCCCAGGATACCTGCACGGCAGCACCACCAGAACGGGTAAGCTGCCACCACCGATCCCCACAGACTTGCCAGCCTCCGCAGGGCCCTCCTCACTAGCCCTGTGTCCATCCGTGACCACCAGGAACCAGCTCAGGCCCACTGATCGCTGCTCCGCTGCCCAGCCCTTACATCGGTTCTGGGCCCACCCCTGGACACCCTGCACCAAGCTACCGGGCACCCAGCTACCACCCCTGGACACCCAGCACCCAGCTACCACCTCTGGACACCCAACACCCGGACCACCCAGCGAATCGAGACGTCGCCCAGCGAATCTCCCGGACCACCCAGCGAATCTCCAGTCACCGAGCCGCCAGCATCACCAGACGCCGTGCCTACCAACGCCCCCAGACATCACACCCTACGTCCCCTCCACTCGCCGATCCACCGGACCCACTGAAGACCCCTCGGACGCCAGCATACTGCACCCACAGATTGCAGCCAACCAGCTGCTGGACTTTACTCCCACTCTCCCCCTACAGAAGGACTCTAGTGGACTCCTCCATGGTGATACAGACTCTCCACATCACTCGCCCTGACCCGTATCCCTTCACCTCCCCTGACCCAAACAGCACTGCACTCACCCCAGCATGCCACCTGCACTTCTCCTCCTCGTTTCCACCGCTGAGCACCTTCCAGGTCCTCCCTAAATCCCCCCTCCCTAACCTTCTCCTCCTTCGAGGCTCGCTGCATCCGGCTCTTCTCACCCACCCCCCTAAGGATCGCAGTGATCTACAGGCCCCCCGGATCCATAGCCCGCTTCCTGGATGACTTCGCCGCCTGGCTTCCCTTCTTCCTCTCCTCTGAGCTACCGACCATCATCCTCGGGGACTTCAACATCCCCATCAACGACAACACCCCAACACCGCGTACAACGACTCACTATCAGCTACCCTAGACTCTCTGGCACCCCTAACCACACGCAACATCAAACCCAGACCGCTCCAACCATGGCAGAACGACCATACTAAATGCCTCAAACGTCGCAGTCGTGCGCTGGAGAGACTATGGCGCAAAACCAGGTCCCCTCATGCATTCTCCCTCTACAAATCTGCCTTCCTCACCTACACCGCCTCCCTCCACGCCGCCAAGCAGGCCTACTTCGTTGACCTGATCAACACCCTCTCCACCTGCCCTCGCCGACTCTTCTCCACCTTCAACTCCCTGCTCTCTCCCCCCCCCCTCCTCCACTCAGTACCTCACTTACCGCCCACGAGATTGCCACTCATCTCCACAACAAGATTGACGCAATCCGCAAGGACATAGTCAACTTGC
The DNA here is from genome assembly GCF_062004578.1 of Staurois parvus. NCBI lineage: Eukaryota > Metazoa > Chordata > Amphibia > Anura > Ranidae > Staurois > Staurois parvus. The sequence goes on along the minus strand of NW_028318111.1, from coordinate 2,922,011 downwards.
AATCTACCTCCCCATCTAGCCTCCCCCCTTCCATCACCCCCTCATCTCTCCCCTCCTCTGACCTCGCAACGGCACTGCCCCCCACCACACCCAAGGCCCTGCCTACCGTAACCCCCCCATTACTGCACTCCTTCAGCCCTACTACCACTGAGGAAGTCACCAGAGTCTTCTCAGAAGCCCGCCTCACTACCTGCCCCCTGGACCCTATCCCCTCTCAACTCCTCCGGTCACCCCCCTCTTCCCTCATCCGCTCCCTTACCCACATCTTCAATCTCTCCCTCTCTACTGGCATCTTCCCCTCCCCCCTAAAACATGCGCACATCACCCCATACTCAAAAAGCCCTCCCTGGACCCCACTGACCTCAACAACCTCAGACCAATTTCCCTGCTGCCACTCACGTCCAAGCTCCTTGAGCGCTTGGTCTACGATCGTCTAAGCGCCCACCTAACTGACAGCAACCTCCTTGACCCACTACAGTCCGGCTTCCGTCCCCTACACTCCACCGAAACTGCCCTCCTCAAAATCACCAACGATCTACTAACCGCCAAAGCCAAAGGCGACTACTCTGTCCTCCTTCTCCTAGACCTCTCCGTGGCCTTTGACACAGTCGACCACCCCCTCCTCCTTAATAAACTACTCTCCCTTGGCATCAGAGACACCGCTCTCTCCTGGTTCTCATCCTATCTATCCCAACGCTCCTTCAGCGTTTCCTACAACGGTGCCACCTCCTCTTCCCTCCCCCTCTCTGTTGGGGTCCCCCAGGGCTCTGTCCTTGGACCCCTTCTCTTCTCCATCTACACCTCCTCCCTTGGCAAACTCATACACTCCCACGGCTTCAACTACCACCTCTACGCTGATGATACTCAAATCTACCTATCCACCCCTCACCTCACCCCCACATTCTCCGCCCGCATCACTCACCTCCTAAACGACATCTCTGACTGGATGTCGCTCCATTTCCTCAAGCTCAACCTCTCCAAAACCGAGCTTCTCGTCTTTCCCCCTTCCCGCGCCCCCCCCCCCCATCCTTTCCATCACTACCAACAACACCACCATCAATCCTGCCCAGCAAGCCAAGGGCCTTGGCGTCATTCTGGACTCAAACCTTTCCTTTCAACCTCATGTCAAATCACTTACAAATACATGCAGGCTCCACCTCCGGAACATCGCCAAGATACACTCCTTCCTTACCCCAGACACCACTAAACTACTCGTACACTCCCTGATTATCTCACGCCTTGACTACTGCAACTCCCTCCTCACGACCTACCCCAGTGCAAACTCTCCCCGCTTCAGACCATCCTGAACTCAGCTGCCAGACTCATCCACCTCACCAGCCGCTCCACCTCTGCCTCCCCCCTCTGCCTCTCCCTCCACTGGCTCCCCATTGCCCAACGCATTAAATTCAAACTGCTCACTCTGACCTACAAGGCCATTCACAACACTGCCCCTAACTACCTCACCGACCTGATTCCCAGGTACCACCCTACCCGTACCCTTCGCTCTTCACAGGACCTCCTTCTATCTTGCTCCCTGGTCTCCTCCTCCCACGCACGACTGCAAGACTTCTCCAGGTCCTCCCCCATCCTCTGGAACTCACTACCCCAATCCATCAGACTGTCACCTTCCCTCCTCACCTTCAGGCGCTCCCTGAAAACCTACCTCTTCAGGGAAGCCTACCCCACCCTCACCTAACAGCCGCTGCCCTTCCCTCCTCCTACCACTCCATCCCCCACAACCATTTCCTCCTGTACCTCTACCCCATACCTCCTAGATTGTAAGCTCGAAAGAGTAGGGCCCTCTTACCCCTTATGTGCTGTTTGATGTTACTGTACTGTTTCATGTATTGCCCCCCCCTCTATTGTACAGCGCTGAGCAAACCCTTTGGCGCTATATAAACTCGATAAATAAATAAATAAATAAATAAATAAAACTCTCTACAGTGTAAAAACGTTTCAGAAATTTTATTCCAACAAATTCCCAATTAAAACTGCACTCACATTAAGCAAATATAAAGCCTTTTAATTTAAAAATTGGTCCCAGCCTGCAGCGCTTAGTACACGGCTTCCAACACACACAGTGATGTCTCACCTGCCTGCAACAGGTGACGCGATTGCAGTCATGTGGATCAGACACGTGATAATGGCGTACGTGATGACTTCACTGCTGGATCACCTCCTAACGCGTTTCGTCACACGACTTCGCCCGTGGGTGTGATTAGCAGTGGATTAAGCTAGCTCTTATAGAGCCACACAGTCTCCCATTGGTTGGCATAGATTTACATAGCAACACCTTCTGACAATTGAACACAGGATGACCCAAACTACGCTGATTGCCTCATTTAGACACCTTATCAGAGGAGAATATGAAACTACTCATTAGTGTATAGTAGCAGCTCCAATATAATCAACTATTCTAAATACTATATTCATGATGTGCGATGATATAGGCTTTAGGATACATTGATTCTATATCAATTTTTTTTTATCTATATTTTTCTAAATGTAGGACTTGGGTTTAGTGTTGTTTAGGATAGTCCTACACTTAAAAAAAAAATCCTCTAGTCAGAGGCATGACTAGAACATTTAGGGCCCCGGTGCAAGAAACCTTGAAGGGCCTCCCTGAACTCTGGCCAGGGCTCTTGCCACCAATACCGGGGCCCTTTACTTCCATCGAAGGGGTCCTTTATTACACATATCTTCCAAATATCAAACTTGCGAATGAAGGACACTTGAGGGAGGCAGATATTTTGTAGGTAAAAAATGTGCATTATTTATGTCCAAAGGAGCCTGGAAAGCATTGCACCAGGGATCAGTAGATGGCTGATGCCTTGCAGGTCTGCAGTCCTGTCAGAATATCTGCTTGCCGTATGGGATGCATGGGGTGTATGGGATGTACTGGATGTAAGGGGTGTACGGGATGTAAGGGGTGTACGGGATGTACGGGGTGTACGGGGTGTACGGGATGTACGGGTTGTAAGGGATGTAAGGGTTGTAAGGGATGTAAGGGGTGTACGGGATGTACTGGGTGTACAGGATGTATGGGGTGTACAGGATGTATGGGGTGTACGGGATGTAAGGGATGTAAGGGGTGTACGGGATTTACGGGATGTACTGGATGAAAGGGGTGTAGTTCATTGAAAACTACATACCAACAGCCGCTAAGGCTGCCAGGACTTGCAGTTCATTCATGGAAGTCTGTGAATGAATAACCCGGCCATGTGGGTGGAGCCCCACACAGCTGCGCTGTTTTCAAATTTTGCAGATATTAGGTGTGGGGGGGGGCTGGCGATGCTGCAGCTCTGGGATCATGTGACATGATTTTGATTTTTTATCTCTTCCATATCGGCACCCCAGCTGTAGTTGTCAGATCTCGGCTCGGTGGGGGAAAGCAATCCCTTCCTTTAATTACTTGCTGCTCTGGGCAATTTTTTTAATTTTTCACATATGTGTAAATATCAGTATTTTTTGCTAGAAAACTCTCATTCATTATATACTTTCTGAAAGCAGAGGCCCTGGAGAATAAAGTGGTGGCTGTGACAATTTTTTTATGTCACATGATATTTGTGCAGCTTTTCATTTAACACAAATTTTCAGGAAAAAATATACACTAAAATGAATATTACTTGTTTTGTATGGGTTTGATGGTCAGCCGGGTGTTCACCAGCCATTTTATTTATGGTCATTTTGGAATCTCCTTTTATAGAGATACCGTATTTTCCGCTGTATAAGACGACTTTTTACCCCTTGAAAATCTTCTCAAAAGTCGGGGGTCGTCTTATACGCTGGTATACGGCATACTGACACTTTTTAGGCGGGTGGCGCGGTGCCGCCGCCGCACCCCCCCCTTCCAACGGAAGGGACACTAAGTACAGGGGTGGGCAGGGGCTGTTTCTTACCTGGCTCCGGTCCCACGACGATCCGGTCCAGGAAGCGCGGCTGCTCCTTCAGTTCGGCCACTGGATGTTCGTGCGGCTGCTCGGCTCTGCCTCCTCAGGAGCAGCAGGTAAGTGTTCAGTGTAGAGGTGCTGCTGCAACCACATATGCTGGCTGCAGCATCACCATACTAGAACAGGGTCAGCAAGTGTAATTGGTGTCAGTGGGAGGAATAGTGCCCCATCATTGGTGTCACTGATACCAATGATGGAGCACTATTCCTCCCACTGACACCAATGTTGGGGCACTAGTCCTCCCACTGACACCAACAATGGGGCACTATTCCTCCCCCCACTGACACCAACGATGGGGCACTATTCCCCCCCCCCACTGACACCAATCATGGGGCACTATTCCACCCCCCACTGACACCAATGATGGGACACCATTCCTTCCACTGACACCACTGTTGGGACACCATTCCTCCCACTGACACCAATGATGGGGCACTATTCCTCCCACTGACACCAATGTTGGGACACTATTCCCCCCACTGATACTAATGATGGGGCACTATTTCTGCCACTAATACCAATGATGGGGCACTAGTCCTCCCACTGACACCGATGATGGGGCACTATTCCTCCCACTGACATCAATGATGGGGTACTATTTCTGCCACTAATACCAATGATGGGGCACTATTCCTCCCACTGATACTAATGATGGAGCACTATTTCTGCCACTAATACCAATGATGGGGCACTATTCCTCCCACTGACACCGATGATGGGGCACTATTCCTCCCACTGGTGTGCACTGGAAGAGGGGTAGTCTTATACGGCGAGTATAGCCCAAACACTACATTTTAGCAGGAAAAGTAGGGGGTCGTCTTATACGCCGGCAAATACTGTATATTGGAATTTGTAAATTCACCCACATTTAATTTTTTATACATCCCCTATTGGTGCGGCTTCACTGACTCGAACGGGTGAGTTTGACTGGAGGTGCCACCTGTCAGCTCCACAAGCCGAGATAAGTTTGCTGCGGCTGTGATGCAAAGTCTCGCAGCGACCACATTTGTACAATCTCCCTATGGCTGTATGATAGATTTTAGATGGCCATGAAAACCACGGCTTAATTGCCTGTTTTTGCCACAGTCCCCCTTTCGTGGCTGCCTATGTGAAAGAGGCCTTGGGCTGAAGATACTACTTACCTGGCAGTAAGCAGATAAGGAATATGACTTCTCTGGCTGTTCTTGGCCCTTCAGAATACACTGGATTAAGAGGCTGAACAAGACAGCCAGGCAGCTAACCTTTTTACAATAACACCCCCCCCCCCCTTAGTTCTCAGACTATGCAAGAAGAAGTAGGAGGATTACACCAATGGTCAGAAAGTCCAAAGTGGTATATTAACCACTTCCCGTCCGGCCGCTGTTTATAAACGGCAGGACGGGACACCTCCAGGAGCGGGTTGCCGTTTCTAAACGGCACCTTGTATCTGAGGCTCGTGCGCGACTCCTAGAGCGCGCACCCGCGAGCCCGATGATCGCCGAGTCCGACGGACACGGTGGATTACGTGACATGGTATGGGACCAATTAAATCGGTCCCATACCATGTGATCAGCTGTGTCCAATAAGGACACAGCTTAAGTGTAAACAAAAGCCGCATGGTGCGGCTTCCGCCTCCTTCTCCTCACACGGAGTTGTCTGTGAGAGGAGAAACAGCGAACAATAGGTAGTAGCTAACTGCCCTCCAGCTCAGTGACACCTGATCGCCCCTAAAGTGTCCCTGATCGCCCCTAAAGTGTCCCTGATCGCCCCTAAAGTGTCCCTGATCGCCCCTAAAGTGGCCCTGATCGCCCCAATAAGTGGCCCTGATTGCCCCCACAAGTGTCCCTGATCGCCCACAAGTGTCCCTGATTGCCCCAAGTGGCCCTGATCGCCCACAAGTGGCCTTGATTGCCCACAAGTGGTCCTGATTGCCAACAAGTGGCCCTGATCGCCCAACAAGTGGCCCTGATCACCCAACAAGTGGCCCAGCAGTGTCCCTGATTGTCAGTGTCCCTGATCGCCACATAGTGGCCCAGCAGTGTTCCTGATCGCCACAGTGTCCCTGATCGTCACAGTGTTCCTGATCGCCACACAAGTGGCCAAGCAGTGTCCCTGATCGCCGCAGTGGCCAAGCAGTGTCCCTGATCGTCACACAAGTGGCCCAGCAGTATCGCCGCAGTGGCCAAGCAGTGTCCCTGATTGCCACACAAGTGGCCCAGCAGTGTCCCTGATGCCGCAGTGGCCCAGCAGTGTCCCTGATCACCGCAGTGTCCCTGATTGCCGCACAAGTGGTCCAGCAGTGTTCCTGATTGCCACAGTGTCCCTGATTGCCGCACAAGTGGTCCAGCAGTGTCCCTGATCGCCGCAGTGGCCCAGCAGTGTCCCTGATTGCCGCAGTGGCCCAGCAGTGTCCCTGATTGCCGCAGTGGCCCAGCAGTGTCCCTGATTGCCGCAGTGGCCCAGCAGTGTCCCTGATCGCCACACAAGTGGCCCAGCAGTGTCCCTGATTGCCGCACAAGTGGCCCAGCAGTGTCCCTGATTGCCGCACAAGTGGTCCAGCAGTGTCCCTGATTGCCGCACAAGTGGTCCAGCAGTGTCCCTGATCAACGCAGTGGCCCAGCAGTGTCCCTGATCACCGCAGTGTCCCTGATTGCTGCACAAGTGGTCCAGCAGTGTCCTTGATCGCCGCAGTGTCCCTGATTGCCGCACAAGTGGTCCAGCAGTGTCCCTGATTGCCGCATTGGCCCAGCAGTGTCCCTGATTGCCACACAAGTGGCCCAGCAGTGTCCCTGATTGCCGCACAAGTGGACCAGCAGTGTCCCTGATTGCCGCACAAGTGGCCCAGCAGTGTCCCTGATCACCGCAGTGGCCCAGCAGTGTCCCTGATCACCGCAGTGTCCCTGATTGCCGCACAAGTGGTCCAGCAGTGTCCCTGATCGCCGCAGTGGCCCTGATTACCGCAGTGGCCCAGCAGTGTCCCTGACCACCACACAAGTGGCCCAGCAGTGTCCCTGATCACCGCAGTGGCCCAGCAGTGTCCCTGATCACCGCAGTGTCCCTGATTGCTGCACAAGTGGTCCAGCAGTGTCCCTGATCGCTGCAGTGTCCCTGATTGCCGCACAAGTGGTCCAGCAGTGTCCCTGATTGCCGCAGTGGCCCAGCAGTGTCCCTGATTGCCGCAGTAGCCCAGCAGTGTCCCTGATTGCCACACAAGTGGCCCAGCAGTGTCCCTGATTGCCGCACAAGTGGCCCAGCATTGTCCCTGATTGCCGCACAAGTGGTCCAGCAGTGTCCCTGATCACCGCAGTGGCCCAGCAGTGTCCCTGATCACCGCAGTGTCCCTGATTGCCGCACAAGTGGTCCAGCAGTGTCCCTGATCGCCGCAGTGGCCCTAATTGCCGCAGTGGCCCAGCAGTATCCCTGACCACCACACAAGTGGCCCAGCAGTGTCCCTGATCACCGCATTGGCCCAGCAGTGTTCCTGATCACCACACAAGTGGCCCAGCAGTGTCCCTGATCACCGCATTGGCCCAGCAGTGTTCCTGATCACCACACAATTGGCCCAGCAGTGTTCCTGATCACCACACAAGTGGCCCGGCCCAGCAGTGTCCCTGATCACCGCATTGGCCCAGCAGTGTTCCTGATCACCACACAATTGGCCCAGCAGTGTTCCTGATCACCACACAAGTGGCCCGGCCCAGCAGTGTCCCTGATCGCCAGACAAGTGGTCCAGCAGTGCTCCTGATCACCGAAGTGTCCCTGATCACCGCAGTAGTCCAGCAGTGTTTCTGATTGCCACACAAGTGGCCCAGCAGTGTCCTGATCATCGCAGTGGCCCAGCAGTGGCCCTGATCGCCGCAGAAGTGGTCCAGCAGTGTCCCTGATCGCCGCAGTGTCCCAGCAGTGTCCCTGATCACCGCAGTGTCCCCGATTGCTGCACAAGTGGTCCAGCAGTGTCCCTGATCACCGCAGTGTCCCTGATTGCCGCAGTGGCCCAGATCACCACACAAGTGGCCCAGCAGTGTCCCTGATCACCACACAAGTGGCCAGCAGTGTCCCTGATCGCCGGACAAGTGGTCCAGCAGTGCCCCTGATCACCGCAGTGTCCCTGATCACCGCAGTTGCCCAGCAGTGTTTCTGATCGCCACACAAGTGGCCCAGCAGTGTCCTGATCATCGCAGTGGCCCAGCAGTGTCCATGGTCGCCGCACAAGTGGTCCAGCAGTGTCCCTGATTGCCACAGTGTCACTGATCGACACACAAGTGGCCCAGCAGTGTCCCTGATCACCGCAGTGGCCCAGCAGTGTCCCTGATCACCATACAGTGGCCCAATCAGTGTCCCTGATCACCTTACAGTGTGCCTGTTCATAAAGTGTCCCTGATCTCTGCCACAACAGTGGATCCTGTTCACTGCCATCGTCTGTGAGGAGAGAGATCCAGTACAGCTAACTGTGAGTAATTTTCAGCCTTTGCACAGAGTTTACACACACTCACAAAACATTGCCAGCCAGCTCACTGTATCTCTGATTTTTGCCCAACAGTGACTAGTGTGAACCAACTGCAGCCAGATATCTGTCCCTCACTGCAACACCATCATCCTGATCACTGCCATACCAGTGGGTCCTGATCAGTGTCAAAAATATGGCCAAAAGATCATATACAAGCCAGGAGGCATTTCAAATTCTGAGTATGACAGATGAGAGTGACGGAGAACTCTCACTGTCAAACTCTGATTCTGTATATGAACCAGTACACAGCAGCAGTTCACTCTCTGAATCAGAAGGTGTTCCAACAAAAAGAATGAGGAACTCCAAGGAGCAGCAAGCAACCACCAGCAGCTCAATACGTTCTTCTGATATGGCTACTACCAGCACTGTAAGTGCAAGTTCTAGTATTCAGGTGTCACATCAGCCACCAAGGATTAGGGCCCATACTGCTGTCCCAGATGCACTTTTAAACCCTGTGTGGCTACCTTCAGGATCAGGAGCACCTATAATTCCCCCATTCATAGCCCAACCAGGCATTCAGGCAGAAACCCAAAATTTTACAGCCATTGATTATTTCCATTTATTTTTCACTGAAGAGTTTTTGAATTCAGTTGTGCACCAATGCAATATTTTCGCCCAGCAATTTATCACTCAAAATCCCAACTCCTGTTATGCTCGAACATTTGAGTGGAAATGCCTCACAGTTGAAGAATTTAAAGTGTTTCTTGGCCTTACATTTAATATGGGACTAACAAAATAAAATGAACTGCATGCTTATTGGTCGACAAATCCCATTCAACACATGCCGCTCTTTTCTGCCACTATGTCCAGGACCCGCTATAAAACAATTATGCACTTTCTACATTTCAACGATAATTCCCTGTTCCCCCCCAGAGATCACCCCGAGTACGACAAACTTTATAAAATTTGTCCACTAATCAATTATTTCAACCAAAAATTTTCAGAAATATATTGTCCTGAAAAAAACATCTGTGTCGATGAATCCCTAATCCATTTCACTGGGAGGCTGATCATAAAACAGTACATTCCAAGTAAACGGGCCAGATACGGGGTGAAGATGAACAAACTCTGCAAAAGGGCCACAGGGTATGTGTACAAGTTCCGTATCTACGAGGGAAAGGACAGTCAGCTAGAGCCCCCTGAATGCCCAGCCTATATGGGGATTAGTGGAAAAATTGTCTGGGACCTGGTATACCCCCCTCTTCAATCAGGGGTACCACCTTTATGTGGACAATTTCTACACAAGCCTGCCCCTTTTCCGCCACCTTTATCTCAAGGACACTGTAGCCTGTGGCACAGTTCGACCCAATCGGAAGGGATTTCCACAACAATTGGTTGCCACCAAGCTAAACAGGGGGGAGTCAGCTAGCTTGAGAAATGAAGAGATCCTGGCCCTTAAGTGGCGAGACAAACGGGATGTGTATGTCCTTTCATCTATCCATAACAGCAGCTCATTGGAAATTCAAGGAAGTCGCGGTCCCATCCGAAAACCCCAATGCATACACGAATACAACCTGTTCATGGGGGGAGTGGATTTAAATGATCAAATGTTACAGCCCTACATACCCAACAGAAGATCAATCTACTGGCATAAAAAAGTATCCTTCTACCTTTTCCATATGGCCCTGTACAATTCCTACATCGTTTTCCAGAAGTCCACACAAAGACCTGTCACCTTCTTACAATATCAGGAAGAGATAATCACATCCCTCATCTATCAAGTAAGACCCGAACCTGAACAAATTCGGTCTGATGCAGTGAGCCGATTGCATGAAAGACATTTCCCCAATATCGCCCCCCCTACCGAAACAGACCGCAATCCTCAAAAGAGATGTCGGGTATGCTCCAAACATAGAATTCGATCTGACACCCGATACTACTGTCCCCAGTGTCCCTCAAAGCCTGGTCTCTGTATAGAAGAGTGCTTCCGTATCTACCATACCGCACTACATTATTAGTGAAGTACGGTGAAGATATATCTCTTTGTCCTCTGTTTGCTATTTCCCTGCCACGTTTCTGCCTGTTGCCTGAATTCATTTTCCTGCCTTCCATCTGAACTGACCTCGGCCTGTTTATTGACTATGCCTCTGCTTGCTGCCTGAACTGACCTCGGCATGTTAATGGACCATGCCTCTGCCTGCTGCCTGAACTGACCTCGGCATGTTAATGGACCATGCCTCTGCCTGCTGCCTGAACTGACCTCGGCCTGTTAATCGACCATGCCTCTGCCTGCCTCCTGGACTGATCTTTTGCCCTCCCACTTTAGTAGTGGGATTCAAGACAACACAGGGGTCTCACATATGTGAGGGGATCCAGAGTAGTGTTTCCGAGCAGAGAAAACCTTTTTGTTTTCTTTGGGTTTTTTAATTCCCGGATCAGGGTCTGGAGACCAGAGGCTTCAAAGAGATTTGGGTGGGATGAAGCCTCTACCCCTTTGTCCAGTCTTACCTAACCAAGGCCCTAAGCTTAATGTTTCTGCCTGGACCAATCCTTTTACCACGTCTTTGCTTGCTGTCTGTATTGACTGTGGCCTTTTTATGGACCATGTTCCTGTCTTCTTCCTGGACCACTACTTTGCCTGTTTGCTCACCACGTCTATGCATGACACCGGTACTGACCCATCTGCACATCCCACTGGCTACCTTCCTGCAAGACACTGGTGCCACCCATCCTCTGCACTGAAACCACAGGTACTCTTTGGTTTATCTTTTGTTCACCTTCTTGGTGAATGAACATAGTGCTATGTGGACAGCCACGTACTAGTAGGTTAAGCTTTTAGGAACAGGCTGTAGGTGAAGCTACACTATGCTTTATTGATATATAATGTTTGCTAATTTTTGTGATAAACAGGTTGCAATGACCAGTAATCAGTCCAAACACTGAAAATGTCTTACACATGTGGTATCCCCATACTCAGGAAAAGTAACAGAATGTGTTTTAAAGTGTTATTCTAAGAATACCTATGCAGTGTGTTAGAAATATGTTATTATTGGTAACATTGCATTAAAAAAAAAATAACTACTTTTTTTTCACATTTTCTAAAAATCTGTGTAAAAAGTCTTCAGAAGACTTTGCTGCTCCAGGACCTCCAAAATTGTGATACGTAGTCAATAAATTAGATGTGTAATTTTTGCCCTTAGTATGCCTAACGGTGCTTATTGCATGTGGGGCCCCTCCATTTGGCTAGGCTGTGAAAAAGTCTTGCACGTGTGGTATCGTTATACTCAGGAAGAGTTAGAGAATGTGTTTTGGGGTGTAATTTTAAGTATGCCTATGCAGTGTATTAGAAATATCTTCTATATTGACAACTTTGCGTAGAAAAAAATACATTTTCATTTTCTTTTAACATATTCCAAAAACTTTTGGCAAAAAATGAAGTCTTCAGAAGACTCCCCATGCCTCTTAAAACATACCTTGGGGTGTTTGCTTTCCAAAATGGGGTCATTTTGTGGATAATTCCATTGCCCTGATGCTCCAGGACCTCCAAAACGGCAATAGGTAGTCAAGAAATTAGATGTGCGATTTTTCCCCTTAGAACGCTAACAGGTGCTTATTGGATGTGGAACCCCTCTATGTGGCCAGACTGTGAAAAAGTCTCACACATTTGGTATCACCATATTCAGGAAGAGTTAGAGAATGTGTTTTGGGGTGTAATTTTAAGTATGCCTATGCAGTGTATTAGAAATATCTCATAGATTGACAACTTTGAGTAGAAAAAAATACATTTTCATTTTCTTTTCGCATTTTCCAAAAACTTGTGGCAAAAAATGAAGTCTTCAGAAGACTCCGCATGCCTCTTAAAACATACCTTGGGGTGTTTGCTTTCCAAAATGGGGTCATTTTGTGGATAATTCCATTGTCCTGATGCTCCAGGACCTGAAAAACAGCAATAGGTAGTTAAGAAATTAGATGTGTGATTTTTCCCCTTAGAACGCTAACAGGTGCTTATTGGATGTGGAACCCCTCTATGTGGCCAGACTGTGAAAAAGTCTCACACATTTGGTATCGCCATATTCAGCAGGAGTTAAAGAATGCCTTTTGAGGTATCATTTTAAGTATGCCTATGCTGTGTAATAGAAATATCTCATAGATTGACAACTTTGCGTAAAAAAGAATACATTTTCATTTTCTTTTCACATTTTCCAAAAACATGTGGCAAAAAATGAAGTCTTCAGAGGACTCACCATGCCTCTTAAAACATACCTTCAGGTGTTTTCTTTCGAAAATGGGGTCATTTTGTGGGTAATTCAATTGTCCTGGTGCTCCAGGACCTCCAAAACTGTGATAGACAGTCAAGAAATTAGATGTGTAATTTTTGCCCCTAGAACGCCTAAGGGTGCTTATTGGATGTGGGGCCCTTCTATGTGGTTAGGCTGTGAAAAAGTTTTACACATGTGGTATCGCCATACTCAGGATGAGTAGCAAAATGTGTTTTGGGGTGTAATTGCAAGTATGCCTATGCCGTGTGAGAGAAAGAACTTGTTAAATGACAACTTTGTGGGAAAAAAAAAAAGAATTTTTTTTACTTTCATCATTTCCTTAAAAAATTGGCAAAAAATGACAACTTCAAAAAACTCCCCATGCCTCTCATTAAATACCTCAGACTGTCTACTTTCCAAAAAGGGTTCGTTTGGGGGGTATTTGTACTGTCCTGGCATTTTAGGGCCCCAAGAAATTATATAGGTAGTCCGTACATCAGGATTGATACATTTTCAAATATATCAAATATATATACCGTGGTCTGTGGACTCTATAACTTTCACAAAGACTAAATAATACACACTGATTTGGGTTATGTCTACCAACAAAATGTAGCACAATGGATTTTGGCCTAAATTTATGAAGAAAGTATATTTATTTGCAAAATTTAGTATCAAATACTAAGAAAAACATGTTTTTTTTCAAAATTTTAAGTCTTTTTTCATTTTTCTAGCAAAAAATAAAAACCCCAGTGATGATTAAATACCACCAAATTAAAGCTCTATTTGTTTGAAAAAAATGATAATAATTTCATTTAGATACAGTGTTGTATGCCTGAGTAATTGTCATTCACAATGTGAGAGCGCCGAAAGCTGAAAATTGGCCTGGACAGGAAGGGGGTAAAAGTGTCCGGACAGGAAGTGGTTAATAAAGAATAAATTCCATGAAAGCCGGTGTGTATCGGGGTGGGGGGGTCTGGATACCCCCTTTTTATGAGGACTACAGCACAAGCAAAAAGTGCATATAAAAGTTCACATACGCCCTCCTAACCCTCTTGTATTGAACTGTATTGTTGCTGTATTGTCTCCCGTTATATTGTAAAGTGCTGAGCAAACTGTTGGCTATATAAATCTTGGCGTGGGCATGTATGGCTGCCAATGGAACTGCTTCTCTTGTATTTATTGATGATGTGACTGCTGACAGAAGCAGCCGGATGAATTCTGAAGTGTTTCGGGAATATTATCTGCTCATATTCAGCCAAATGCTTCACAACTCATTGGACGCTTCACAGTGCAGATGGACAATGACCCAAAGCAGACTGCAAAAGCAACCAAAGAGTTTTTTAGGGGAAAGAAGTGGAATGTTCTGCAATGGCCAAGTCAATCACCTGACCTGAATCCGATTGAGCATGCATTTCACTTGCTGAAGACAAAACTGAAGGGAAAATGCCCCAAGAACAAGCAGGAACTGAAGACAGTTGCAGGAGAGGCCTGGCAGAGCATCACCAGGGATGAAACCCAGCGTCTGGTGAGGTCTATGCGTTCCAGACTTCAGGCTGTAATTGACTGCAAAGGATTTGCAACCAAGTATTAAAAAGTGAAAGTTTGATTTATGATTATTATTCTGTCCCATTACTTTTGGTCCCTTACCAAGTGGGAGGCACATATGCAAACTGTTGTAATTCCTACACCGTTCACCTGATTTGGACGTAAATACCCTAAAATTAAAGCTCACAGTGTGCAGTTAAAAAAAAACAACCGAACTGGATATCATATGTACTCTCCAGCGCCTCAGGATATGCACAGCCAAAAGGGAAGCCAAGGGTACCAGGACAGTGACAACCAAAGGAAATGCTTCAGGGGTGCAGCCCTCCTCAGACGGGGAGATCAGCCACTGGATATAGAGAAATCAGGTGGCGCACACACCTAGTGCATTATCCAAGGTTTATTGTAAGGAGTGAAAAATATAAACATACAGACGAAGCATGTATCTAAAAAGCATAGAAAAAAGACGATGGCCACAACGGCAGGCAAGGTGTTCTCACTGTCAGTGCGGTCAAATGGATGACACGTTTCGGGGACGAATCACTTTCCTAAGAGCTAATGACCAGCCTCTGATGCAGATGTGTAATGAATGGATAGTGGGAGACGAAATGCGTCAGCCATTTGACCGCACTGACAGTGAGAACACCTTGCCTGCCGTTGCGGCCATCATCATTTCTCTATGCTTTTTAGATACATGCTTCGTCTGTGAGAATGTTTTTATTTTTCACTCCTTACAATAAACCTTGGATAATGCACTAGGTGTGTGCGCCACCTGATTTCTCTATATCCAGTCTGCAGTTAAAGCACATCTTGTTCATTTCAAATCCATTGTGGTGGTGTATAGAGCCAAAAATGTTAGAATTGTGTCGATGTCCCAATATTTATGGACCTGACTGTACATCTGCTACATAACATACTCTCTGATATGGACCACCTAGTGTATTCTAGCAGTCCACAGGACAGGATTCCCCAGGGCGCGGAGTCTAAGCCCCAGTCCGCTTGTTCACCAGAGCCCCTAATGGTGGGGATGGGCTTGGAGCAGACAGTGACCAGGTCGCGGCCCCTGAGTACACCCACCTGAGGTAGGGGAATCACCAGAGCTAATGACAGATAGAGAGCCTGACGTGAAGAGGCAGACAGGTCTGCAGAAAAGCAGCTAATCCGTGCGGGTCGGATGGATGGCTGAGCAATAGCGTGGTCAAACGGGCCAGGTCGGTAACAGAGGGGTCAGCGTAGTACAAGGCAGCAGGAAGAAGAATAGTCAGGTCAATCGCCGGGGTCGGTACCAGTAGTTCAGATCAGGTAGGGATATCCAAAAGAGAGGTCGAACTTAGCCAGGGGTCAGAGCAAAAGAAGTCAGCAGGGGTCAGGTCCAGGCAGGTCAGCAACGAATCTCAAACAACGGCAATACAGGAACACAGGAACAAGATCAGACCATACGGCAACTTGTGTCTGTGCAGGGCTGGTTTAAGTAGACCGCCCTGCACCTGACAGGCGCAGTCTAGGTCCTAGTGCCTGCCCAACACCGTCATAGGCGACGGGAGCGCCTGGGTCCTAGTGCCCTGCTGCCTGCATGTCTTGACAGACACCTACGCATGTGCAGACCCATGCATCTCCATGGTCCCTGACACTCTCCCATACCGCCCATGGTGAGAGACAAAAGATCCTCCACAGTGTAGTAATTAGAGTAATAAAGTCTTTATGCTAAATAACAAATGCCCACTCACTTGTATAACATCACAAAATCGCATATAAACCTCATGCTTGGGTGTACTGCATGGCTTAGGGAAATTGGGTGTCCTAAGATGGCGTCCACGCCGGATGTGCATCACCACTTGCCGGAAGCTGCGTCACTGCGTACCAACGCGTTGCGTCACTGAAATCACTCAGGGTAAGTCATGTGATTTCAGTGACGCACTGAGGATATGTGTGTAGACACCATCACAATTTTCACAAAGTTTTCACTCTGCATGGATGTTTTTTTGAAGCACAATTAATTTGGAAGATTTATGGACTATTAGAGACTTTATCTGTTACATATATATTTATTTATATACATTTTTTATTTATGATTGCATTTTGTATTTAATAATTAGTTTGGTCACTGTATGGTATTTATATCTTTGCACAAGTCACTTTGTGTGTTATTTCCCCATTCTTAGGAGTTTCATGATATACCTACTTAAGTAGGAGGTGTTGGGGGGTTTATTGTTTCCCAATCATTTGTGTGGTATTGATGACACCTTATAGAGGCCGTGTAGATGACCTCAGGATGCACTTTGTGAGCACTTTAGTTAGTATGTACACCATATACATCTATATTGATCTTATCACTAATTATTGTTTTGTGTGTGACAATTGCATGATT
This sequence comes from Staurois parvus, assembly GCF_062004578.1. Taxonomy (NCBI): domain Eukaryota; kingdom Metazoa; phylum Chordata; class Amphibia; order Anura; family Ranidae; genus Staurois; species Staurois parvus. The sequence continues at coordinate 2,905,463 of NW_028318111.1, read as the reverse complement.
TATTGATTTGAATATTATTTATGTTTTTTTTTTAGCACTGCACTATTTTATTATTTGATAATTATCAATCAGCTGCTGCACCTGCAGGGCTCTAATGAGGAAAGTGGCAGTGTTTTTCCTTTGGGAGTATCTCACCAAAAATGACATTTTTGTTGCAGAGGATGCCCAATATCCGACTTGTATCTTAGTGCAGACTTCTGGGAAATCAGTCAACCAATCACACAAGCAGGAAATGACATTTGTGGGGGGCGCTCTGTACACCATCTGTGTGTAGAACACCTCCAGGCTGCCATGTTGTATATTACAGAAGATCGCAGCGCTGATGACTGAACAGGAAAGGTCATTTCTAATAACATTCAATTACAATATGACTTGTGTCACAATTCTATACACTAGAGGAGATTTTTATTTGCCAATTTTTTTCCCCATGAACTACAGAACACGCAGATTAAAAAAAATAAATCTGTATTTATTGAGTTACAAAGAGAACAAGAAAAAGGTTCAATATAGAGAGCACTTCGTGTAATCCAGAATACAACCACATATGTTCCATTACAGGCAGAAGAGAAAGGGGGGGGGTTATATACAGGCAGTAAAAAAGGGGGGTGGTAAATACAGGCAGAAGAGGGCGTTATATACAGACAGTAAAGAAGGGGGGGTTATATACAGGCAGTAGAAAAGGGGAAGTTGTATATACAGGCAGTGGGAGGAGGGTGGTGGTATATACAGGCAGTAGAGAATGGGGGGTATTTACAAGCAGTGGGGAAAGGGAGGTATAGATTGGCAGTAAAGAAGGGGGGGGTTATATAGAGGCTCAGTGTATACTATAAATGCAAAGTGAGGGATAAGTGGTAAATTTTTTAAGGGGGGAGGTAATATTTCGGTATATATGAGCGGTGGGAATGTATAAAGGAAGTGTGAGGTGTATATACAGGATCAGTGCTCAGTATACAGTGGGGGAGGGGTGTGGTGAATATACAGAGGAGGGGGGAGGGGTGAGGTGTATATACAGAGGGGGGAGGGGTGAGGTGTATATACAGAGAAGGGGGGAGGTGTATATACAGAGGGGGGGAGGGGTGAGGTGTATATACAGAGGAGGGGGGAGGTGTATACACAGAGGGGGGGGGAGGTGTATATACAGAGGGGGGAGGGGTGAGGTGTATATACAGAGGAGGGGGGAGGTGTATACACAGAGGGGGGGGAGGTGCATATACAGAGGAGGAGGAGGGGTGCGGTGTATATACAGAGGAGGGGGGAGGGGTGTGGTGTATATACAGAGGAGGGGGGAGGGGTGCGGTGTATATACAGAGGAAGGGTAGGGGTGCGGTGTATATACAGAGAAGGGGGGAGGTGTATATACAGAGGGGGGGAGGGGTGAGGTGTATATACAGAGGAGGGGGGAGGTGTATACACAGAGGGGGGGGGGAGGTGCATATACAGAGGAGGGGGGAGGGGTGTGGTGTATATACAGAGGAGGGGGGAGGGGTGTGCTGTATATACAGAGGAGGGGGAGGGGTGTGGTGTATATACAGAGGAGGAGGAGGGGTGCGGTGTATATACAGAGAAGGGGGGAGGTGTATATACAGAGGGGGGGAGGGGTGAGGTGTATATACAGGGGGGGAGGGGTGTATATACAGAGGAGGGGGGTGTATATACAGAGAAGGGGGGAGGTGTATATACAGAGGGGGGGAGGGGTGAGGTGTATATACAGAGGAGGGGGGAGGTGTATATACAGAGGGGGGGAGGGGTGCGGTGTATATACAGAGGAGGAGGAGGGGTGCGGTGTATATACAGAGAAGGGGGGAGGTGTATATACAGAGGGGGGGAGGGGTGAGGTGTATATACAGGGGGGGGAGGGGTGTATATACAGAGGAGGGGGGTGTATATACAGAGAAGGGGGGAGTTGTATATACAGAGGGGGGGAGGGGTGAGGTGTATATACAGAGGAGGGGGGAGTTGTATATACAGAGGGGGGGAGTTGTATATACAGAGGGGGGGAGGGGTGTGGTGTATATACAGAGGAGGGGGGTGTATACACGGTAGTGTCCAGGCTCAGTGATAATATGTATACAGGGAGGGGGAGGAGGACTCACCGGGAAGTCTATGAAGGGATTGGCCGGCCGGGGGTGGCTCTCTCCTCCCGCTGGGCTCCGGCCTTCCTCCGTTCCATCTCCTCCCGCCCTCTGTATGCCTCGGCTGTTTGTCCGGACTGCCAGGAAGTCGTTGGGGGGAGGAGCCGGACTATGTTTACCTTTCGGCCCTGCCTCCTGTCTCTGATTGGTTGCGGTCATGCTCCCCGGCAGACCCGCCTTCTAGGCGGTGCCCAGATTGTGCGAAAGGAAATTATGAAGGCAGAAACATCTGTAACTGTCCACCAATCAGCTTCATTCTTCCAAGTTTAAAGCTTAACTAAATCAGGTGAATAGAGAAGCTGATTGGTCGCCATGCACAGCCTCTCCTGTGTTGATAAATTCACTACACTGTGATTGGCTGAGCAGAATAGAAGCTCAGTACATGTCCCTCCCCCAGCTTTAGTTCAGGTTCTCATCTATTCTGTGCTGGGGGGAGGGGCATAGGAGGTAATAGATCCCAATGTCTGTATAAAGAGGACCTGTCACCCGGCATCATATCACAGATCTATTTTCTGGATTCATATTTTTGTATGTGACACATATATGGGACATTATCAATGTTTGTAAATGTTGTCAGGGTGGAGTGACTGAGAATCATTTCAGTTTTGGGTTTTCTATATTTTATCATTATCCCGACAATCCTGGTGTTAGAGGCACCGTATTGGTTTCTGGGGGGAATGGGCGGAGCTTGTATGTCCATATATGGTCATGTGACCAGGGTGGATTTGAAAGGTTTTTTTTTAAAGTGGGCGGGGCTTGTATGCCCATATATGGTCATGACAGAGGAAGTGATGTCACAGTGAGCAGAGTCTGTAAATAGAAGTCAGCACAGCAGTCAGTCATTTCATTTGAGCGGTGCACAGGAGAGGACGTGCTTTCAGATTTCTCTGAGATTGGAGTTCCAATCTTTGGACTGAAGAGGACGTCATGATGAACGCCTGGAAGAGATTTTATCGTATTACCAACAAGTTGGATGAAATCATGGCAGCGTGCGAGGAGGCCAGAGAGAATATCTGTCTGAGGATTCGTAGAGTCGGCCAATGGTTTCTCCATTGCTTTCAGGGATTCGCGGAATTTGGAAAAACGGCTTGGAAATGCAGTAAGTGTTTATATGGATGTTGTACGGCGTAAGAGGAGGAGATTATAGGAGGAGGGAGGAGCTTAGTGTTCGCTCCCAATGTTAGTTCTATTCAGACAGAAGAATCCTCTAATAATAGATCCCACACAGGACTTTAGTAATAATAAGAATCCTCCGAGACTAAAAACAATCATCTTGTGATAGGATTATCTTTAGTATTAGTAAGAATCCTCCATGCCAGGACCGAGGATTGCCATCCTGTGCGGGTCGCAGGATTGGTGCAAACCAGAGGGACAGACAGGAGGGAAGAAGGAAGAATCACTACTGGAGGCAGGATCCCCCAGGAGCAAAACAAAGCCAGGACTTAGCAATTATATTTCTAGCCACTTGCCTACCGGGCACCTTTACCCCCTTCCTGCCCAGGACAGTTTTCACCTTTCAGTGCTGATGCACTTTGAATGAAGAGTCCTCAAACTATGGTATATATCTATCTAAAAATTGATTCAGTCTGATGTACTGACGGCTGATCTAATTTCTTGAGGCCCAAAAACACCAGAACAGTATAAATACCCCCAAAATGACCGCTTTTCAGAAAGAAGACAGTCTGAGGTATTTAGTAAGAGGCATGGCGAGTTTTCTGAAGTTTTTTGTAATAATTCACCAGTGCAGTACAGTGTCATCATATGACTGGCTAGGTGGTGATCAGGGACACTGACTGGTGACAGTTTTTTTTTTAGAATTGTTTAAAAAATATTAACAAACGGCGGCCCAATTCTTGGAGGGTGTCATATGACGTCCTCCCAGGATAATAGGATTCCCGCTCGGCTGTCATTATACAACGGGGTTCCCGCTTGACCGTCATTGTACAACGGGGTTCCCGTTCGGCCGTCATTGTACAACGGGGTTCCCGTTCGGCCGTCATTGTACAACGGGGTTCCCGCTCGGACGTCATTGTACAAACGGGATCCCGCTCGGCCGCCATTCTACAATAGGTTTCCCGCTCGTCCTTCATTGTACATAAGGGTTTCCGCTCGGCCGTCATTCTACAATAGGGATCCCGCTTTGCCATCATTGTACAATAGGGATCCCGCATGGCCGTCATTGTACAACAGGGTTCTCGCACGGCCGTCATCGTACAACAGGGTTCCCGCACGGCCGTCATCGTACAACAGGGTTCCCGCACAGCCGTCATCGTACAACAGGGTTCCCGCACGGCCGTCATTGTACAATAGGGATCCCGCTCGGCTGTCACTGTACAATAGGGATCCCGCTCGCCGTCACTGTACAATAGGGTTCCCGCACGGCCATCATTGTACAACAGGGTTCCCGCACGGCCCTCATTGTACAACAGGGATCCCGCTCGGACGTCATTGTACAATAGGGATCCCGCTCTGCCGTCATTGTACAATAGGGATCCCGCTCGGCCGTCATTGTACAATAGGGATCCCGCTCGGCCGTCACTATACAATAGGGATCCCGCTCAGCCGTCACTGTACAATAGGGATCCAGTTCGGCCGTCACTGTACAATAGGGATCCCGCTCGGCCGTCACTGTACAATAGGGATCCCGCTCGGCCGTCACTGTACAATAGGGATCCCGCTCGGCCGTCACTGTACAATAGGGATCCCGCTCGGCCGTCACTGTACAATAGGGATCCCGCTCGGCCGTCACTGTACAATAGGGATCCCGCTCGGCCGTCACTGTACAATAGGGATCCCGCTCGGCCGTCGCTGTACAATACGGTTCCCGCACGGCCGTCGCTGTACAATAGGGTTCCCGCACGGCCGTCGCTGTACAATAGGGATCCCGCACGGCCGTCACTGTACAATAGGGATCCCGCACAGCTGTCATTGTACAACAGGGTTCCCGCACGGCCCTCATTGTACAACAGGGTTCCCGCTCTGCCAACATTGTACAATAGGGTTCCCGTACGGCCGTCATTGTACAATAGGGTTCCCGCTTGGCTGTCATTGTACAATAGGGATCCCGCTCGGCCGTCATTGTACAATAGGGATCCCGCTTTTCCGTCATTGTACAATAGGGATCCCGCTTTGCCGTCATTGTACAATAGGGTTCCAGCATGGCTGTCATTGTACAATAGGGTTCCAGCATGGCTGTCATTGTACAATAGGGTTCCCGCACGGCTGTTATTGTACAGTAAGGATCCCACACGGCTGTTATTGTATAGTAGGGATCCCGCTCGGCCATCATTGTACAGTAGGGATCCCGCTCGGCCGTCATTGTACAATAGGGATCCCGCTCGGCCGTCACTGTACAATAGGGATCCCGCTCGGCCGTCACTGTACAATAGGGATCCCGCTCGGCCGTCGCTGTACAATACGGTTCCCGCACGGCCGTCGCTGTACAATAGGGTTCCCGCACGGCCGTCGCTGTACAATAGGGATCCCGCACGGCCGTCACTGTACAATAGGGATCCCGCACAGCTGTCATTGTACAACAGGGTTCCCGCACGGCCCTCATTGTACAACAGGGTTCCCGCTCTGCCAACATTGTACAATAGGGTTCCCGTACGGCCGTCATTGTACAATAGGGTTCCCGCTTGGCTGTCATTGTACAATAGGGATCCCGCTCGGCCGTCATTGTACAATAGGGATCCCGCTTTTCCGTCATTGTACAATAGGGATCCCGCTTTGCCGTCATTGTACAATAGGGTTCCAGCATGGCTGTCATTGTACAATAGGGTTCCAGCATGGCTGTCATTGTACAATAGGGTTCCCGCACGGCTGTTATTGTACAGTAAGGATCCCACACGGCTGTTATTGTATAGTAGGGATCCCGCTCGGCCATCATTGTACAGTAGGGATCCCGCTCGGCCGTCATTGTACAATAGGGATCCCGCTCGACCGTCATTGTACAATAGGGATCCGCTCGGCCGTTATTGTACAATAGGGATCCCGCTCGGCCGTCATTGTACAATAGGGATCCCGTTCGGCCGTCATTGTACAATAGGGATCCCGCTCGGCCGTCATTGTACAATAGGGATCCCGCTCGGCCGTCATTGTACAATAGGGATCCCGCTCGGCCGTCATTGTACAATAGGGTTCCCGCACGGCCGTCATTGTACAACAGGATTCCCGCACGGCCCTCATTGTACAACAGGGATCCGCTCGGCCGTCATTATACAATAGGGATCCCGCTCAGCCATCACTGTACAATAGGGATCCTGCTCGGCCGTCACTGTACAATAGGGATCCCGCTCGGCTGTCACTGTATAATAGGGATCCCGTTCGGCTGTCACTGTATAATAGGGATCCCGTTCGGCTGTCACTGAACAATAGGGTTCCCGCACGGCCGTCACTGTACAATAGGGTTCCTGCACAGCCCTCATTGTACAACAGGGATCCCGCTCGAATGTCACTGTACAATAGGGATCCCGCTCTTCCGACATTGTACAATAGGGTTCCCGCACGTACGTCACTGTACAATAGGGATCCCGTACGGCCGTCATTGTATAATAGGGTTCCCGCTTAGCTGTCATTGTACAATAGGGATCCCGCTCGGCCGACATTGTACAATAGGGATCCCGCTCGGCCGTCATTGTACAATAGAGTTCCCGCACGTATGTCACTGTACAATAGGGATCCCGCTCGGCCATCACTGTACAATAGGAATCAAGCTCGGCCGTCATTGTACAACAGGGTTCCTGCACGGCCGTCATTGTACAATAGGGATTCCGCTCGGCTGTCAATGTACAATAAGGTTCCCGCACGACCGTCATTGTACAATAGGGATCAAGCTCGGCCATCATTGTACAATAGGGATCCCGCTCGGCCGTCACTGTACAATAGGGTTCCCGTACGTACGTCACAGTACAATAGGGATTCCGTACGGCCGTCATTGAATAATAGGGTTCCCGCTTAGCTGTCATTATACAATAGGGATCCCACTCGGCCGTCATTGTACAATAGGGATCCCGCTCGGCCGTCATTGTACAACAGGGTTCCTGCACGGCCGTCATTGTACAACAGGGTTCCTGCACTGCCCTCATTGTACAATAGGGATCCCGCTCGGACGTCATTGTACAATAGGGATCCCGCTCGGACGTCATTGTACAATAGGGATCCCGCTCTTCCGACATTGTACAATAGGGTTCCTGCACGTACGTCATTGTATAATAGGGTTCCCGCTTAGCTGTCTTTATACAATAGGGATCCCGCTCGGCCGTCATTGTACAATAGGGATCCCGCTCGGCCGTCATTGTACAATAGGGATCCCGCTTGGCCGTCATTGTACAACAGGGTTCCTGCCTGGCCGTCATTGTACAATAGGGATCCCGCTCTTCCGACATTGTACAATAGGGATCCCGCTCGGCCATCCGTGTACAATAGGGATCCTGCTCGGCCGTCATTGTACAACAGGGATCCTGCTTGGCAGTCATTGTACAATAGGGATCTCACTCGGCCGTCATTGTACAATAGGGATTCTGCTCGGCTGTCACTGTACAATAGGGTTTCTGCACGGCCATCATTCTACAATAGGGATCAAACTCGGCCGTCATTGTAAAATAGGGATCCCGCTTGGCCGTCATTGTACAATAGGGATCAGGCATGGCCGTCATTGTACAATAGGGATCCTGCTCGGCCGTCACTGTACAATAGGGATCCTGCTCGGCAGTCATCGTACAATAGGTGTAATGGATCCGACCGCAGGCTGCGCTTGGGTACTTCCGTTAGACTACCGATTCCCTATCCGAACACCGACAACAGACAACACAGCAATGGCCATCATTGTACAGTAGGGATCCCGCTCGGCCCTCACTGTACAATAGGGATCCCGCACGACCGTCACTGTACAATAGGGTTCCCGCTCAGCCGTCATTCTACAAGGTTCCTGCTCGGCTGTCATTCTACAATAGGGTTCCCGCTTGGCTGTCATTGAACAATAGGTATAACGGAAGAAACCCCAGGCTTTGCTTGACTACCACTACCCTGTCTGAACACCGCAGCAATGGCTGTCATTGTACAATAGGGATCCCGCTCGGCAGTTATTGTACAATAGGGATCCCGCACGGCCGTCATTGTACAATAGGGATCCCGCACGGCCGTCATTGTACAATAGGGATCTCGATCGGCCGTCATTGCACAATAGGGTTCCCGCACGGACGTCATTGTACAATAGGGATCTCGATCGGCCGTCATTGTACAATAGGGTTCCCGCACGGCCGTCATTGTACAATAGGGATCCCGCTCGGCCGTCACCGTACAACAGGGTTGCCGCACGGCCGTCATTGTACAATAGGGTTCGCGCACGGCCGTCATTGTACAATAGGGATCCCGCTCGGCCGTTAATGTACAATAGGGATCCCGCTTGGACGTCATTCTACAAAAGGGATCCCGCTGTGCCGTCATTGTACAATAGGAATCCCGAACGGCCGTCATTGTACAATAGGGTTCCCACTTGGCTGTCATTGTACAATAGAGATCCTGCTCGGCCGTTAATGTACAACAGGGATCCCGCTCGGCCGTAATTCTACAATAGGGTTCCCGCACGGCCGTCATTCTACAATAGGGTTCCCGCACGGCCGTCATTCTACAATAGGGTTCTCGCACGGCCGTCACTGTACAATAATGATCCCGCTCGGCCGTCATTGTACAATAGGGTTCCCGCATGGCCGTCACTGTACAATAGGGTTCCCGCATGGCCGTCATTGTACAATAGGGTTCCCGCATGGCCGTCATTGTACAATAGGGTTCCCGCACGGCCGTCATTGTACAATAGGGATCCCGCACGGCCGTCATTGTACAATAGGGTTCCCGCACGGCCGTCATTGCACAATAGGCCGGGCGGGAAGGATTTAGGAATACCCCAATTTAAAAACAAATGTAGGACTTATGTATATATATGTGGCAAAGAGACCACAATAACAGCGCTCTTAAATTACAACTAAAATAAATAAATAAATGAAATAAATAAATGTCTAGAAAACCCAGAACCACAAAATAAAATGAAAATTTGTGACACAAAAATTATATAAAAAATGATATAGTGAAAATCAAATAACTGATCCTAAAGCGCTGAGCAAACTCTTGGCGCTCTATAAATCCTGTATAATAATAATAACAAAGTCCATCAAATAAAGTCCATATACTGTACATATCATATGATCTTCCTTCAATGAAGATATGGAATCTTTCTTTCACACATAATCAATCCTCCACCAATGTGAATGATCCAGTGCTCAACACCCCATCAAAGTGCAAACTCACCAGATACGGGTGATAAACCAGCATATCTAATATATCAATGGATGTGAGATAAATCAGCAGCATATCGTTAGTAATCATTCATCAGATGTTCTCAGTAATCTCCATCATATTGAGCATGAGCCACATGTGAACAAATAGAAAACATAGATTATAGATAAAAATAGATATAATAAATAGAACATACCTGTTCCAAGATGGCGACGGAGCAACATGCCATCAGAGAGCTCCGTCGCCCCACTGCCTAATCCGCTGCCATCTGGGCGGCAACGGACACTACGAGGGCCCCGACACACCTGCGGCCCCTAGTGAAGCATCCGGGAGGGGTCCTGAGCAGTTTTGGCCCCCTCCGAAATCGCGGCCTACTAAAACCGGCGATGCCACGGCCTCGATTTATTCGCGGGCCGACTTGCGGCACCGCCGCCGAATCGCAGCGCCGCCGTTCCGTCCCTCGGCTCCTGCCCTCTGACACACAGCGGGGTGGTCCTCCCCAGGCGGCCCCTGACCCTCTCCACCGTCTCCAGGGCCACAGCAGCCTGACGCAAGGTGACAGCAACCACCCCACCAAAGATCTGCCTAGCAAGGACCACCAAGCTGACAGCAGCCCAGGACCACCCCAGGATACCTGCACGGCAGCACCACCAGAACGGGTAAGCTGCCACCACCGATCCCCACAGACTTGCCAGCCTCCGCAGGGCCCTCCTCACTAGCCCTGTGTCCATCCCTGACCACCAGGAACCAGCTCAGGCCCACTGATCGCTGCTCCGCTGCCCAGCCCTTACATCGGTTCTGGGCCCACCCCTGGACACCCTGCACCAAGCTACCGGGCACCCAGCTAACACCCCTGGACACCCAGCACCCAGCTACCGGGCACCCAGCTACCACCCCTGGACACCCAGCACCCAGCTACCAGGCTCCCAGCTACCACCCCTGGACACCCAGCACCCAGCTACCAGGCTCCCAGCTACCACCCCTGGACACCCAGCACCCAGCTACCACCTCTGGACACCCAACACCCGGACCACCCAGCGAATCGAGACGTCGCCCAGCGAATCTCCCGGACCCGGACCACCAAGCGAATCTCCAGTCACCGAGCCGCCAGCATCACCAGACGCCGTGCCTACCAACGCCCCCAGACATCACACCCTACGTCCCCTCCACTCGCCGATCCACCGGACCCACTGAAGACCCCTCGGACGCCAGCATACTGCACCCACAGATTGCAGCCAACCAGCTGCTGGACTTTACTCCCACTCTCCCCCTACAGAAGGACTCTAGTGGACTCCTCCACGGTGATACAGACTCTCCACATCACCTCGCCCTGACCCGTATCCCTTCACCTCCCCTGACCCGAACAGCACTGCACTCACCCCAGCATGCCACCTGCACTTCTCCTCGTTTTCCTCTCCTCCATCCCAAAAATCGCCTCCCTCTACCCGCCCACCCCCCCAAAACAGCTCTACATTACCCCTTCACTTCTGCCCTCTCCCCACTACGGCACTCACCACCTCCTCCTGGTACTCCACTCCCCGGTCGACCCACGTGCCACCACTACCAGACCCACACGCTCCTGCACCTCCCATTCCCATGCCACCCTCCTCACCCTTCTCCTTCTCATATCCGCTGGGGACATCTCCCCGAACCCTGGCCCCTCACCACCTCTCCCCCCCTCTAGGAACCCCCCCTCCAGGGACCCCCCTGCAGCCGCCGCAACCCCCTCAACCTCATACCTGTGCACCTCCTCCCCGCATCCATCCCCCCTCTCTCGGTTGCACTTCTGAACGCCCGTTCGGTTTGCAACAAACTAACTGCCATCCATGACCTCTTTATCTCCCGCTCCCTCAACCTCCTAGCCATCACCGAAACCTGGGTACAGGCCACTGACACTACCTCCCTTGCGGCACTCTCCCATGGAGGTCTCATCTGGTCCCATTCACCAAGACTGGGCGGTCACAAAGGTGGTGGTGTCGGCCTGCTCCTATCACCGCTGAACACCTTCCAGGTCCTCCCTAACCCCCCCTCCCTAACCTTCTCCTCCTTCGAGGCTCACTGCATCCGGCTCTTCTCACCCACCCCCCTAAGGATCGCAGTGATCTACAGGCCCCCCGGATCCATAGCCCGCTTCCTGGATGACTTCGCCGCCTGGCTTCCCTTCTTCCTCTCCTCTGAGCTACCGACCATCATCCTCAGGGACTTCAACATCCCCATCAACGACAACACCCCAGCTACCTCCCAACTCCTCCACCTAACCTCCTCCTTCGCGCTCACACAATACACTCAATCCTCCACCCACATCAATGGGAACACCCTGGACCTCGTCTTCTCCCACCTCTGTACCCTTAACCACTTCACTAACACCCCCTTCCCTCTCTCCGACCACCACCTCCTCACGTTCTCCATCTCCCCTTCCCCTAACTCCCCCCCCCCCCCCAGTGCGCCAAACCATCACCAGCCGCAACCTTCGGAACCTGCACCCGGCCCCCCTCCACTCGGCTGCCGACCGCTTACACGACAGCATCCTTTCACTGTCATGTCCTGACCTAGCCACCACCGCGTACAACGACTCACTATCAGCTACCCTAGACTCTCTGGCACCCCTAACCACACGCAACATCAAACCCAGACCGCTCCAACCATGGCAGAACGACCATACTAAATGCCTCAAACGTCGCAGTCGTGTGCTGGAGAGACTATGGCGCAAAACCAGGTCCCCTCATGCATTCTCCCTCTACAAATCTGCCTTCCTCACCTACACCTCCTCCCTCCACGCCACCTAGCAGGCCTACTTCGTTGACCTGATCAACACCCTCTCCACCTACCCTCGCCGACTCTTCTCCACCTTCAACTCCCTGCTCTCTCCCCCCCCTCCTCCACACAGTACCTCACTTACCGCCCACGAGATTGCCACTCATCTCCACAACAAGATTGACGCAATCCGCAAGGACATGGTCAACTTGCAATCTACCTCCCCATCTAGCCTCCCCCCTTCCATCACCCCCTTATCTCTCCCCTCCTCTGACCTCGCAACGGCACTGCCCACCACCACACCCAAGGCCCTGCCTACCGTAACCCCCCCATTACTGCACTCCTTCAGCCCTACTACCACTGAGGAAGTCACCAGAGTCTTCTCAGAAGCCCGCCTCACTACCTGCCCCCTGGACCCTATCCCCTCTCAACTCCTCCGGTCACCCCCCTCTTCCCTCATCCGCTCCCTTACCCACATCTTCAATCTCTCCCTCTCTACTGGCGTCTTCCCCTCCCCCCTAAAACATGCGCACATCACCCCATACTCAAAAAGGCCTCCCTGGACCCCACTGACCTCAACAACCTCAGACCAATTTCCCTGCTGCCACTCACCTCCAAGCTCCTTGAGCGCTTGGTCTACGATCGCCTAAGCGCCCACCTAACTGACAGCAACCTCCTTGACCCACTACAGTCCGGCTTCCGTCCCCTACACTCCACCGAAACTGCCCTCCTCAAAATCACCAACGATCTACTAACCGCCAAAGCCAAAGGCGACTACTCTGTCCTCCTTCTCCTAGACCTCTCCGCGCCCTTTGACACAGTCGACCACCCCCTCCTCCTTAATAAACTACTCTCCCTTGGCATCAGAGACACCGCTCTCTCCTGGTTCTCATCCTATCTATCCCAACGCTCCTTCAGCGTTTCCTACAACGGTGCCACCTCCTCTTCCCTCCCCCTCTCTGTTGGGGTCCCCCAGGGCTCTGTCCTTGGACCCCTTCTCTTCTCCATCTACACCTCCTCCCTTGGCAAACTCATACACTCCCACGGCTTCAACTACCACCTCTACGCTGATGATACTCAAATCTACCTATCCACCCCTCACCTCACCCCCACATTCTCCGCCCGCATCACTCACCTCCTAAACGACATCTCTGACTGGATGTCGCTCCATTTCCTCAAGCTCAACCTCTCTAAAACCGAGCTTCTCGTCTTTCCCCCTTCCCGCGCCCCCCCCCCCCATCCTTTCCATCACTACCAACAACACCACCATCAATCCTGCCCAGCAAGCCAAGGTCCTTGGCGTCATTCTGGACTCAAACCTTTCCTTTCAACCTCATGTCAAATCACTTACAAATACATGCAGGCTCCACCTCCGGAACATCGCCAAGATACGCTCCTTCCTTACCCCAGACACCACTAAACTACTCGTACACTCCCTGATTATCTCACGCCTTGACTACTGCAACTCCCTCCTCACCGGCCTACCCCAGTGCAAACTCTCCCCGCTTCAGACCATCCTGAACTCAGCTGCCAGACTCATCCACCTCACCAGCCGCTCCACCTCTGCCTCCCCCCTCTACCTCTCCCTCCACTGGCTCCCCATTGCCCAACGCATTAAATTCAAACTGCTCACTCTGACCTATAAGGCCATTCACAACACTGCCCCTAACTACCTCACCGACCTGATTCCCAGGTACCACCCTACCCGTACCCTTCGCTCTTCACAGGACCTCCTTCTATCTTGCTCCCTGGTCTCCTCCTCCCACGCACGACTGCAAGACTTCTCCAGGTCCTCCCCCATCCTCTGGAACTCACTACCCCAATCCATCAGACTGTCACCTTCCCTCCTCACCTTCAGGCGCTCCCTGAAAACCCACCTCTTCAGGGAAGCCTACCCCACCCTCACCTAACAGCCGCTGCCCTTCCCTCCTCCTACCACTCCATCCCCCACAGCCATTTCCTCCTGTACCTCTACCCCCTCCCTCCTAGATTGTAAGCTTGAAAGAGTAGGGCCCTCTTACCCCTTGTGTGCTGTTTGATGTTACTGTACTGTTTCATGTATTGCCCCCCCCCTCTATTGTACAGCGCTGAGCAGACCCTTTGGCGCTATATAAACTCGATAAATAAATAAATAAAACTCTCTATAGTGTAAAAACGTTTCAGAAATTTTATTCCAACAAATTCCCCCTTAAAACTGCACTCACATTAAGCAAATATAAAGCCTTTTAATTTAAAAATCGGTCCCAGCCTGCAGCGCTTAGTACATGGCTGCCAACACACACAGTGACGTCTCACCTGCCTGCAACAGATGACGCGATTGCAGTCATGTGGATCAGACACGTGATAATGGCGTACGTGATGACTTCACTGCTGGATCACCTCCTAACGCATTTCGTCACACGACTTCGCCCGAGGGTGTGATTAGCAGTGGATTAAGCTAGCTCTTATAGAGCCACACAGTCTCCCATTGGTTGGCATAGATTTACATAGCAACACCTTCTGACAATTGAACACAGGATGACCCAAACTACGCTGATTGCCTCATTTAGACACCTTATCAGAGGAGAATATGAAACTACTCATTAGTGTATAGTAGCAGCTCCAATATAATCAACTATTCTAAATACTATATTCATGATGTGCGATGATATAGGCTTTAGGATACATTGATTCTATATCAATTTTTTTCTTTGGTCTATATTTTTCTAAATGTAGGACTTTATTGTTGTTTAGGATAGTCCTACACTTAAAATAAAATCCTCTAGTCAGAGGCATGACTAGAACATTTAGGGCCCCGGTGCAAGAAACTTTGAAGGGCCTCCCTGACCTCTGACCAAGGCTCTTGCCACCGATACCGGGGCCCTTTACTTCCATTGAATGGGCCCTTTATTACACATACCTTCCAAATGTCAAACTTGCGAATGAAGGATACTTGAGGGAGGCAGATTTTTTGCAGGTAAAAAAATGTGCATTATTCATGTCCAAAGGAGCCTGGAAAGCATTGCACCAGGGATCAGTAGATGGCTGATGCCATGCAGGTCTGCAGACCTGTCAGAATATCTGTTTGTCGTACGGGATACACGGGATGTATGGGATGTACTGGATGTACGGGGTGTACGGGATGCACGGCATGTACTGGATGTACGGGGTGTACGAGATGTACTGGATGTAAGGGGTGTACAGGATGTACGGGGTGAACTGCATGTAAGGCAAAGCAGATATTCTGGCAGGAAGTTTCAATGAACTGCGAGGGCGTTCCATAGTGTCACGGTAGTTCAGTGAAAACTACAAACCAACAGCCGCTAAGGCTGCCAGGACTTGCAGTTCATTAATTCATGGAAGTCTGTGAATGAATGAATGACCTGGCCGTAAGGGTGGAGCCCCACACAGCCGCGCTGTTTTCAAATTTGGCAGATAATAATTGGGGGAGGGGGGGGGGTACGGCTGCAGCTCTGGGAACATGTTATATGATTTTGATTTTTTATCTCTTGCATATCGGCACCCCAGCTGTAGTTGTCAGATCTCGGCTCGGTGGGGGAAAGCAATCCCTTCCTTTAATTACTTGCTGCTCTGGGTAATTTTTTTAATTTTTCACATATGTGTAAATATCAGTATTTTTTTGCTAGAAAACTCTCATTCATTATATACTTTCTGAAAGCAGAGGCCCTGGAGAATAAAGTGGTGGCTGTGGCAATTTTTTTTATGTCGCATGATATTTGTGCAGCTGTTTATTAAACACAAATTTTTAGGAAGAAATATACACTAAAATGAATATTATTTGTTTTGTATGGGTTTGATGGTCAGCCGGGTGTTCACCAGCCATTTATTTATGGTCATTTTGGAATCTCCTTTCATAGAGATCTATTGGATTTTGTATATTCACCCACATTTCATTTTTTATACATCCCCTATTGGTGCGGCTTCATTGACTCGAACGGGTGAGTTTGACTGGAGGTGCCACCTGTCAGCTCCACAAGCCGAGTTAAGTTTGCTGCGGCTGTGATGCAAAGTCTCGCAGCGACCACATTTGTACAATCTCCCTATGGCTGTATGATAGATTTTAGATGGCCATGAAAACCACGGCTTAATTGCCCGTTTTTGCCACAGCCCCCTTTCGTGGCTGCCTATGTGAAAGAGGCCTTGGGCTGAAGATACTACTTACCTGGCAGTAAGCAGATAAGGAATATGACTTCTCTGGCTGTTCTTGGCCCTTCAGAATACACTGGATTAAGAGGCTGAACAAGACAGCCAGGCAGCTAACCTTTTTACAATACCCCCCCCCCCCCCCTTAGTTCTCAGACTATTATGCAAGAAGGAGTAGGAGGATTACACCAATGGTCAGAAAGTCCAAAGTGGTATTTTAATAAAGAATAAATTCCATGAAATCCGGTGTGTATCGTGGTGGGGGGGTCTGGATACCCCCTTTTTATGAGGACTACAGCACAAGCAAAAAGTGCATATAAAAGTTCACATACGCCCTCCTAACCCTCTTGTATTGAACTGTATTGTTGCTGTATTGTCTCCCTTTATATTGTAAAGTGCTGAGCAAACTGTTGGCTATATAAATCCTGTATAATAACAATATACACTCACCGGACACTTTATTAGGTATACCTACTCAATTGCTTGGTAACACAAATTGCTAATCAGCCAATCACATGGCAGCAAGTCAATGCATTTAGGCATCTAGATGTGGTGAAAACGACTTGCTGAAGTTCAAACTGAGCATCAGAATGGGGAATAAAGGGGATTTAGGTGACTTTGAATGTGGCATGGTTGTTGGTACCAGGCGGGCTGGTCTGAGTATTTCAAAAACTGCTGATCTGTATGGAGTGCATGGGTTGTTACCGACATGTGGGGAAAATTTCATGTCATGACCACCTTTAGAAATATATTTACAGAGAAAAATGGTGACGTGTTCAGTACTTATGTTACCCGCTATAGCTGTTTGTTTGTCTGTGTCCATGTGCAGAGTGAATGTAATGGGAGGGATTTCATAATTGTCAATCAACTGGAAAATTCCTCCTGCGCTTAAAGGAAGTGATATGTAAATAATAAAGCAGCCAACACTCTAAACTGATACCTTAACAGTCAGTGTAATCAAATAATAAAATAGTGCAGCGCTAAAAAAACCCATAAATAATATTCAAATCAATAAATCATGCAATTGTCACACACAAAACAATAATTAGTGATAAGATCAATATAGATGTATATGGTGTACATACTAACTAAAGTGCTCACAAAGTGCATCCTGAGGTCATCTACACGGCCTCTATAAGGTGTCATCAATACCACACAAATGATTGGTAAACAATAAACCCCTCAACACCTCCTACTTAAGTAGGTATATCATGAAACTCCTAAGAATGGGGAAATAACACACAAAGTGACTTGTGCAAAATATATAAATACCATACAGTGACCAAACTAATTATTACATACAAAATGCAATCATAAATAAAAACTGTAAAAAAGGTATATAAATAAATATATATGTAACAGATAAAGTCTCTAATAGTCCATAAATCTTCCAAATCAATTGTGCTTCAAAAAAACTTCCATGCAGAGTGAAAAGTTTGTGAAAATTGTGATGGTGTCTACACACATATCCTCAGTGGCTAAATTGCCCCCTCACCTCCTTTTAGTGAGCCACTGGGCCACCTCGCTTTCAGGATCACTCCAGGATCCTTCTCTGGCAATAGCTGGTATCAGAAGTAATCCACCTGTGGCCCCCTCTCTGGTAGGTAACACGGTTCTCCAGGCCCCCCACGACATGTACATCTGCTATATAACATACTCTCCCATACCCCCCATGGTGAGAGACAAAAGACCCTCCACAGTGTAGTAATTACAGTAATAAAGCCTTTATTTTACCCCCTTCCAGTCCGGACACTTTCACCCCCTTCCTGTCCAGGGCAATTTTCAGCTTTCAGCGCTATCACACTTTGAATGACAATTGCGCGGTCATGCAACACTGTACCCATATGAATTTTTTACCATTTTTTTGAGACAGATAAAGCTTTATTTTGGTGGTATTTATTCACCGCTGGGATTTTAAATTTTTTTTGCTATGTAAATGAAAATGTCCAAAAAGTTTTTTAAAAAGTGTTTTTCTTATAAAATTTTGCAAATAAATAATCTTTCATCATAAATCTTGACCAAAATTTATTCCGTTATATTTTTAGTAAAAAAAAAAAAAAAGCCAAATTAGTTTAAAACCAAAAATTATAATTTTTTAACTTTTTTTTACATTTTTATTTTTTTATATTATTATTTATGTTTTTTTTTTTTTTTTACATACTGTCACCCTAGCAGTACAGTGTCACCATGGTGACTGAAGATTTTTGTTTTTTGTTTTTTTTTTTTTACAGTGATTGCTTTTACACCCATATAGGATGTAAAAGCAATAATTTCTCTTTCTCTCTGTCTGCATTCTTGCAGCCATTGAGAAGTACTGAGTGAGCTGTGATTGGTCACAGCTTGTCACATGGTACAAGGCTGTTGTGAATAGCCTTGTACCATGTGACCTCTGTGATCATTCACAGATTTCACACGTAGTAAGCAATGATGTCACAAGTGACATCTTGCTTACTACTTTGCATGTGATCACTGATTTGCCTATCAGTGATCACATGATCAGACCTCGTACAGAGGTCCCGTCCGACGATCGGTGTTTCACTGTGTCCGGAGGACACAGCGGGCACCGGATCGTGGTGCTGCACGCTCCCAAGGAGTGCGCACAGCTAGAAAAGGCGGGTGCCGTTTATGAACGGCAACCCGCCCCTGGACTGCCACCTCCCTGCCGTTTATAAACAGCAGGCGGACAGCAAGAGGTTAAATAACAAATGCCCACTCACTTGTATAACATCACAAAATCGCATATAAACCTTATGCTTGGGTGTACTGCATGGCTTAGGGAAATAGGGTGTCCTAAGATGGCGCCCACGCCGGATGTGCGTCACCACGTGCCGGAAGCTGCGTCACTGCGTACCAACACGTTGTGTCACTGAAATCACTCAGGGTAAGTCACGTGATTTCAATGACGCACTGAGGATATGTGTGTAGACACCATCACAATTTTCACAAAGTTTTCACTCTGCATGGAAGTTTTTATGAAGTTTTTTGAGTATCTCACCAAAAATGACTTTTTTGTTGCAGAGGATGCCCAATATCCGACTTGTATCTTAGTGCAGACTTCTGGGAAATCAGTCAACCAATCACACAAGCAGGAAATGACATTTGTGGGGGGCGCTCTGTACACCATCTGTGTGTAGAACACCTCCAGGCTGCCATGTTGTATATTACAGAAGATCGCAGCGCTGATGACTGAACAGGAAAGGTCATTTCTAATAACATTCAATTACAATATGACTTGTGTCACAATTCTATACACTAGAGGAGATTTTTATTTGCCAATTTTTTTCCCCACGAACTACAGAACACGCAGATTAAAAATAATAAATCTGTATTTATTGAGTTACAA
The DNA here is from genome assembly GCF_062004578.1 of Staurois parvus. Lineage (NCBI taxonomy): Eukaryota > Metazoa > Chordata > Amphibia > Anura > Ranidae > Staurois > Staurois parvus. The sequence goes on along the minus strand of NW_028318111.1, from coordinate 2,885,798 downwards.
AGAGAACAAGAAAAAGGTTCAATATAGAGAGCACTTCGTGTAATCCAGAATACAACCACATATGTTACATACAGGTAGAAGAGAAGGGGGGGATTATATACAGGCAGTAAATAAGGGGGGTGGTAAATACAGGCAGAAGAGAAGAGGGCGTTATATACAGGCAGTAGAAAAGGGGAAGTTGTACTGTATATACAGGCAGTGGGAGGAGGGTGGTGGTATATACAGGCAGTAGAGAATGGGGGGTATTTACAAGCAGTGGGGAAAAGGCGGTATAGATTGGCAGTAAAGAAGGGGGGGGGGTTATATAGAGGCTCAGTATATACTATAAATGCAAAGTGAGGGATAAGTGGTAAATTTTTTAAGGGGGGAGGTAATATTTCGGTATATATGAGCGGTGGGAATGTATAAAGGAAGTGTGAGGTGTATATACAGGATCAGCGCTCAGTATACAGTGGGGGAGGGGTGTGGTGAATATACAGAGGAGGGGTGAGGTGTATATACAGAGGAGGGGGGAGGTGTACATACAGAGGGGGGAGGGGTTTGGTGTATATACAGAGGAGGAGGAGGGGTGCGGTGTATATACAGAGGAGGGGTGCGGTGTATATACAGAGGAGGGGGGAGGGGTGAGGTGTATATACAGAGGAGGGGGGAGGGGTGAGGTGTATATACAGAGGAGGGGGGAGGGGTGCGGTGTATATACAGAAGAGGGGGGAGGGCTGCGGTGTATATACAGAGGAGGGGGGAGGGCTGCTGTGTATATACAGAGGAGGGGGGAGGGCTGCGGTGTATATACAGAGGAGGGGGGAGGGGTGCGGTGTATATACAGAGGAGGGGGGAGGGGTGCGGTGTATATACAGAGGAGGGGGGAGGGGTGCGGTGTATATACAGAGGAGGGGGGAGGGCAGCGGTGTATATACAGAGGAGGGGGAGGGGTGCAGTGTATATACAGAGGAGGGGTGTGGTGTATCTATAGAGAAGGGGGAGGGGTGCAGTTTATATACAGAGGAGGGGGGAGGGGTGTGGTGTATATACAGAGGAGGGGGGAGGGGTGTGGTGAATATACAGAGGAGGGGGGAGGGGTGTGGTGTATATACAGAGGAGGGGGGAGGGGTGTGGTGTATATACAGAGGAGGGGGGAGGGCAGCGGTGTATATACAGAGGAGGGGGAGGGGTGCAGTGTATATACAGAGGAGGGGGGAGGGGTGTGGTGTATCTATAGAGAAGGGGGAGGGGTGCAGTTTATATACAGAGGAGGGGGAGGGGTGTGGTGTATATACAGAGGAGGGGGGAGGGGTGTGGTGAATATACAGAGGAGGGGGGAGGGGTGTGGTGTATATACAGAGGAGGGGGGAGGGGTGTGGTGTATATACAGAGGAGGGGGGAGGGGTGTGGTGTATATACAGAGGAGTGGGGTGTATACACGGCAGTGTCCAGACTCAGTGATAATATATATACAGGGAGGGGAAGGAGGCTCTCCGGGAAGTCTATGAAGGTATTGGCGCTCTTCGCTCCAGTCTTCCTCCGTTCCATCTCCTCCCGCACTCTGTTCTCATCTATTCTGTGCTGGGGGGAGGGGCATAGGAGGTAATAGATCCCAATGTCTGTATAAAGAGGACCTGTCACCCGGCATCATATCACAGATCTATTTTCTGGATTCATATTTTTGTATGTGACACATATATGGGACGTTATCAATGTTTGTAAATGTTGTCAGGGTGGAGTGACTGAGAATCATTTCAGTTTTGGGTTTTATATATTTTATCATCATCCCGACAATCCTGGTGTTAGAGGCACCGTATTGGTTTCTGGGGGGAATGGGCGGAGCTTGTATGTCCATATATGGTCATGTGACCAGGGTGGATTTGAGAGGTTTTTTTTAAAAGTGGGCGGGGCTTGTATGCCCATATATGGTCATGACAGAGGAAGTGATGTCACAGTGAGCAGAGTCAGCACAGCAGTCAGTCATTTCATTTGAGCGGTGCACAGGAGAGGACGTGGTTTCAGATTTCTCTGAGATTGGAGTTCCAATCTTTGGACTGAAGAGGACGTCATGATGAACGCCTGGAAGAGATTTTATCGTATTACCAACAAGTTGGATGAAATCATGGCAGCGTGCGAGGAGGCCAGAGAGAATATCTGTCTGAGGATTCGTAGAGTCGGCCAATGGTTTCTCCATTGTTTTCAGGGATTCGCGGAATTTGGAAAAACGGCTTGGAAATGCAGTAAGTGTTTATATGGATGTTGTACGGCGTAAGAGGAGGAGATTATAGGAGGAGGGAGGAGCTTAGTGTTCGCTCCCAATGTTAGTTCTATTCAGACAGAAGAATCCTCTAATAATAGATCCCACACAGGACTTTAGTAATTATAAGAATCCTCCGAGACTAAAAACAATCATCTTGTGATAGGATTATCTTTAGTATTAGTAAGAATCCTCCATGCCAGGACCGAGGATTGCCATCCTGTGCGGGTCGCAGGATTGGTGCAAACCAGAGGGACAGACAGGAGGGAAGAAGGAAGAATCACTACTGGAGGCAGGATCCCCCAGGAGCAAAACAAAGCCAGGACTTAGCATTTATATTGTTAGTCACTTGCCTACCGGGCACTTTTACCCCCTTCCTGCCCAGGACAGTTTTCACCTTTCAGTGCTGATGCACTTTGAATGCATATGGCGCTGCACTTTGAATGAAGATCTAATTTCTTGAGGCCCAAAAACACCAGAACAGTATAAATACCCCCAAAATGACCGCTTTTCAGAAAGAAGACAGTCTGAGGTATTTAGTAAGAGGCATGGCGAGTTTTCTGAAGTTTTTTGTAATAATTCACCAGTGCAGTACAGTGTCATCATATGACTGGCTAGGTGGTGATCAGGGACACTGACTGGTGACAGTTTTTTTTTTAGAATTGTTTAAAAAATATTAACAAACGGCGGCCCAATTCTTGGAGGGTGTCATATGACGTCCTCCCAGGATAATAGGATTCCCGCTCGGCTGTCATTATACAACGGGGTTCCCGCTTGACCGTCATTGTACAACAGGGTTCCCGTTCGGCCGTCATTGTACAACGGGGTTCCCGCTCGGCCGTCATTGTACAACGGGGTTCCCGCTCGGCCGTCATTGTACAACGGGGTTCCCGCTCGGCCGTCATTGTACAACGGGGTTCCCGCTCGGCCGTCATTGTACAAACGGGATCCCGCTCGGCCGCCATTCTACAATAGGGTTCCCGCTCGTCCTTCATTGTACATAAGGGTTTCCGCTCGGCCGTCATTCTACAATAGGGATCCCGCTTTGCCATCATTGTACAATAGGGATCCCGCATGGCCGTCATTGTACAACAGGGTTCTCGCACGGCCGTCATCGTACAACAGGGTTCCCGCACGGCCGTCATCGTACAACAGGGTTCCCGCACGGCCGTCATCGTACAACAGGGTTCCCGCACGGCCGTCATTGTACAATAGGGGTCCCGCTTTGCAATCGTACAATAGAGATCCCGCACGGCCGTCATTGTACAGTAGGGTTACCGCACGGTTGTCATTGTACAACAGGGTTCCCGCTTGGCCGTCATTGTACAATAGGTATAATGGAACCGACCCCAAGCTGCGCTTGGGTACTTCCTTTAGACTACCACTTCTCTATCCGAGCATCGACAACAGACAACACAGCAATGGCTGTCATTGTACAATAGGGATCCCGCTCGGCCGTCATTGTACAATAGGGATCCCGCTCGGCCGTCATTGTACAATAGGGATCCCGCTCGGCCGTCATTGTACAATAGGGATCCCGCTCGGCCGTCATTGTACAATAGGGATCCCGCTCGGCCGTCATTGTACAATAGGGATCCCGCTCGGCCGTCACTGTACAATAGGGATCCCGCTCGGCCGTCACTGTACAATAGGGATCCCGTTCGGCTGTCACTGTACAATAGGGATCCCGCTCGGCCGTCACTGTACAATAGGGATCCCGTTCGGCCGTCACTGTACAATAGGGATCCCGTTCGGCCGTCACTGTACAATAGGGATCCCGTTCGGCCGTCACTGTACAATAGGGATCCCGCTCGGCCGTCACTGTACAATAGGGTTGCCGCACGGCCGTCACTGTACAATAGGGTTCCCGCACGGCCGTCACTGTACAATAGGGTTCCCGCACGGCCGTCACTGTACAATACGGTTCCCGCACGGCCGTCGCTGTACAATAGGGTTCCCGCATGGCCGTCGCTGTACAATAGAGATCCCGCACGGCCGTCACTGTACAATAGGGTTCCCGCACAGCCGTCATTGTACAACAGGGTTCCCGCACGGCCCTCATTGTACAACAGGGTTCCCGCTCTGCCAACATTGTACAATAGGGTTCCCGTACGGCCGTCATTGTACAATAGGGTTCCCGCTTGGCTGTCATTGTACAATAGGGATCCCGCTCGGCCATCATTGTACAATAGGGATCCCGCTCGGCCGTCATTGTACAATAGGGATCCCGCTTTTCCGTCATTGTACAATAGGGATCCCGCTTTGCCGTCATTGTACAATAGGGTTCCAGCATGGCTGTCATTGTACAACAGGGTTACCGCACGGCCCTCATTGTACAACAGGGATCCCGCTCGACCGTCATTGTACAATAGGGATCCGCTCGGCCGTCATTGTACAATAGGGATCCCGCTCAACCTTCACTGTACAATAGGGATCCCGCTCGGCTGTCACTGTATAATTGGGATCCCGTTCGGCCGTCACTGTACAATAGGGTTCCCGCACGGCCGTAAATGTACAATAGGGTTCCCGCACGGCCCTCATTGTACAACAGGGATCCCGCTCGGACGTCACTGTACAATAGGGATCCCGCTCTGCCAACATTGTTCAATAGGGTTCTCGCACGTACGTCACTGTACAATAGGGTTCCCGTACGGCCGTCATTGTACAATAGGGATCCCGCTCGGCTGTCACTGTACAATAGGGATCCCGCTCGCCGTCACTGTACAATAGGGTTCCCGCACGGCCATCATTGTACAACAGGGTTACCGCACGGCCCTCATTGTACAACAGGGATCCCGCTCGGACGTCATTGTACAATAGGGATCCCGCTCAGCCGTCACTGTACAATAGGGATCCCGCTCGGCCGTCACTGTACAATAGGGATCCCGTTCGGCCGTCACTGTACAATAGGGATCCCACTCGGCCGTCACTGTACAATAGGGATCCCGCTCGGCCGTCACTGTACAATAGGGATCCCGCTCGGCCGTCACTGTACAATACGGTTCCCGCACGGCCGTCGCTGTACAATAGGGTTCCCGCACGGCCGTCGCTGTACAATAGGGATCCCGCACGGCCGTCACTGTACAATAGGGTTCCCGCACAGCCGTCATTGTACAACAGGGTTCCCGCACGGCCCTCATTGTACAACAGGGTTCCCGCTCTGCCAACATTGTACAATAGGGTTCCCGTACGGCCGTCATTGTACAATAGGGTTCCCGCTTGGCTGTCATTGTACAATAGGGATCCCGCTTTTCCGTCATTGTACAATAGGGATCCCGCTTTGCCGTCATTGTACAATAGGGTTCCCGCACGGCTGTTATTGTACAGTAGGGATCCCACACGGCTGTTATTGTATAGTAGGGATCCCGCTCGGCCGTCATTGTACAATAGGGATCCCGCTCGACCGTCATTGTACAATAGGGATCCGCTCGGCCGTTATTGTACAATAGGGATCCCGCTCGGCCGTCATTGTACAATAGGGATCCCGTTCGGCCGTCATTGTACAATAGGGATCCCGCTCGGCCGTCATTGTACAATAGGGTTCCCGCACGGCCGTCATTGTACAACAGGATTCCCACACGGCCCTCATTGTACAACAGGGATCCTGCTCGACCGTCATTGTACAATAGGGATCCGCTCGGCCGTCATTGTACAATAGGGATCCCGCTCAGCCATCACTGTACAATAGGGATCCTGCTCGGCCGTCACTGTACAATAGGGATCCCGCTCGGCTGTCACTGTATAATAGGGATCCCGTTCGGCTGTCACTGTATAATAGGGATCCCGTTCGGCTGTCACTGAACAATAGGGTTCCCGCACGGCCGTCACTGTACAATAGGGTTCCTGCACGGCCCTCATTGTACAACAGGGATCCCGCTCGGATGTCACTGTACAATAGGGATCACGCTCTTCCGACATTGTACAATAGGGTTCCCGCACGTACGTCACTGTACAATAGGGATCCCGTACGGCCGTCATTGTATAATAGGGTTCCCGCTTAGCTGTCATTGTACAATATGGATCCCGCTCGGCCGACATTGTACAATAGGGATCCCGCTCGGCCGTCATTGTACAATAGAGTTCCCGCACGTATGTCACTGTACAATAGGGATCCCGCTCGGCCATCACTGTACAATAGGAATCAAGCTCGGCCGTCATTGTACAACAGGGTTCCTGCACGGCCGTCATTGTACAATAGGGATTCCGCTCGGCTGTCAATGTACAATAAGGTTCCCGCACGACCGTCATTGTACAATAGGGATCAAGCTCGGCCATCATTGTACAATAGGGATCCCGCTCGGCCGTCACTGTACAATAGGGTTCCCGTACGTACGTCACAGTACAATAGGGATTCCGTACGGCCGTCATTGAATAATAGGGTTCCCGCTTAGCTGTCATTATACAATAGGGATCCCACTCGGCCGTCATTGTACAATAGGGATCCCGCTCGGCCGTCATTGTACAATAGGGATCCCGCTCGGCCGTCATTGTACAATAGGGATCCCGCTCGGCCGTCATTGTACAACAGGGTTCCTGCACGGCCGTCATTGTACAACAGGGTTCCCGCACGGCCCTCATTGTACAATAGGGATCCCGCTCGCACGTCATTGTACAATAGGGATCCCGCTCTTCCGACATTGTACAATAGGGTTCCTGCACGTACGTCATTGTATAATAGGGTTCCCGCTTAGCTGTCTTTATACAATAGGGATCCCGCTCGGCCGTCATTGTACAATAGGGATCCCGCTCGGCCGTCATTGTACAATAGGGATCCCGCTTGGCCGTCATTGTACAACAGGGTTCCTGCCTGGCCGTCATTGTACAATAGGGATCCCGCTCTTCCGACATTGTACAATAGGGATCCCGCTCGGCCATCCGTGTACAATAGGGATCCTGCTCGGCCGTCACTGTACAATAGGGATCCTGCTTGGCAGTCATTGTACAATAGGGATCTCACTCGGCCGTCATTGTACAATAGGGATTCTGCTCGGCTGTCACTGTACAATAGGGTTTCTGCACGGCCATCATTCTACAATAGGGATCAAGCTCGGCCGTCATTGTAAAATAGGGATCCCGCTCGGCCGTCATTGTACAATAGGGATCCTGCTCTTCCGACATTGTACAATAGGGTTCCCGCACGTACGTCACTGTACAATAGGGATCCCGCTCGGCCGTCATTGTACAATAGGGATCAGGCATGGCCGTCATTGTACAATAGGGATCCTGCTCGGCCGTCACTGTACAATAGGGATCCCGCTCGGCCGTCATTGTACAATAGAGTTCTCGCACGTATGTCACTGTACAATAGGGATCCCGCTCGGCCATCACTGTACAATAGGAATCAAGCTCGGCCGTCATTGTACAAAAGGGATTCCGCTCGGCTGTCAATGTACAATAAGGTTCCCGCACGACCGTCATTGTACAATAGGGATCAAGCTCGGCCATCATTGTACAATAGGGATCCCGCTCGGCCGTCACTGTACAATAGGGTTCCCGTACGTACGTCACAGTACAATAGGGATTCCGTACGGCCGTCATTGAATAATAGGGTTCCCACTTAGCTGTCATTATACAATAGGGATCCCACTCGGCCGTCATTGTACAATAGGGATCCCGCTCGGCCGTCATTGTACAATAGGGATCCCGCTCGGCCGTCATTGTACAATAGGGATCCCGCTCGGCCGTCATTGTACAACAGGGTTCCTGCACGGCCGTCATTGTACAACAGGGTTCCCGCACGGCCCTCATTGTACAATAGGGATCCCGCTCGGACGTCATTGTACAATAGGGATCCCGCTCTTCCGACATTGTACAATAGGGTTCCCGCTTAGCTGTCTTTATACAATAGGGATCCCGCTCGGCCGTCATTGTACAATAGGGATCCCGCTCGGCCGTCATTGTACAATAGGGATCCCGCTTGGCCGTCATTGTACAACAGGGTTCCTGCCTGGCCGTCATTGTACAATAGGGATCCCGCTCGGCCATCCGTGTACAATAGGGATCCTGCTCGGCCGTCATTGTACAATAGGGATCCTGCTTGGCAGTCATTGTACAATAGGGATCTCACTCGGCCGTCATTGTACAATAGGGTTTCTGCACGGCCATCATTCTACAATAGGGATCCCGCTCGGCCGTCATTGTACAATAGGGATCCTGCTCTTCCGACATTGTACAATAGGGTTCCCGCACGTACGTCACTGTACAATAGGGATCCCGCTCGGCCGTCATTGTACAATAGGGATCAGGCATGGCCGTCATTGTACAATAGGGATCCTGCTCGGCCGTCACTGTACAATAGGGATCCTGCTCGGCAGTCATCGTACAATAGGTGTAATGGATCCGACCGCAGGCTGCGCTTGGGTACTTCCGTTAGACTACCGATTCCCTATCCGAACACCGACAACAGACAACACAGCAATGGCCATCATTGTACAGTAGGGATCCCGCTCGGCCCTCACTGTACAATAGGGATCCCGCACGACCGTCACTGTACAATAGGGTTCCCGCTCAGCCGTCATTCTACAAGGTTCCTGCTCGGCTGTCATTCTACAATAGGGTTCCCGCTTGGCTGTCATTGAACAATAGGTATAACGGAAGAAACCCCAGGCTTTGCTTGACTACCACTACCCTGTCTGAACACCGCAGCAATGGCTGTCATTGTACAATAGGGATCCCGCTCGGCCGTCATTGTACAATAGGGCTCTCGATCGGCCGTCATTGCACAATAGGGATCCCGCACGGCCGTCATTGTACAATAGGGTTCCCGCACGGACGTCATTGTACAATAGGGATCCCGCTCGGCCGTCACCGTACAACAGGGTTCCCGCACGGCCGTCATTGTACAATAGGGATCCCGCTCGGCCGTTAATGTACAATAGGGATCCCGCTGCGCCGTCATTGTACAATAGGAATCCCGAACGGCCGTCATTGTACAATAGGGATCCCGCTCGGCCGTAATTCTACAATAGGGTTCCCGCACGGCCGTCATTCTACAAAAGGGTTCCCGCACGGCTGTCATTCTACAATAGGGTTCTCGCACGGCCGTCACTGTACAATAATGATCCCGCTCGGCCGTCATTGTACAATAGGGTTCCCGCACGGCCGTCATTGTACAATAGGGTTCCCGCACGGCCGTCATTGTACAATAGGGTTCCCGCACGGCCGTCATTGTACAATAGGGTTCCCGCACGGCCGTCATTCTACAATAAGGATCCCGCACGGCTGTCATTATACAATAGGGTTCCCGCTCGGCTGTCATTGCACAATAGGGTTCCCCTTCGGCTGTCATTGCACAATAGGCCGGGCGGGAAGGAATTAGGAATACCCCAATTTAAAAACAAATGTAGGACTTATGTATATATATGTGGCAAAGAGACCACAATAACAGCGCTCTTAAATTACAACTAAAATAAATAAATAAATGAAATAAATAAATGTCTAGAAAACCCAGAACCACAAAATAAAATGAAAATTTGTGACACAAAAATTATATAAAAAATGATATAGTGAAAATCAAATAACTGATCCTAAAGCGCTGAGCAAACTCTTGGCGCTCTATAAATCCTGTATAATAATAATAACAAAGTCCATCAAATAAAGTCCATATACTGTACATATCATATGATCTTCCTTCAATGAAGACATGGAATCTTTCTTTCACACATAATCAATCCTCCACCAATGTGAATGATCCAGTGCTCAACACCCCATCAAAGTGCAAACTCACCAGATACGGGTGATAAACCAGCATATCTTATATATCAATGGATGTGAGATAAATCAGCAGCATATCGTTAGTAATCATTCATCAGATGTTCTCAGTAATCTCCATCATATTGAGCATGAGCCACATGTGAAGAAATAGAAAACATAGATTATAGATAAAAATAGATATAATAAAGAGAACATACCTGTTCCAAGATGGCGACGGAGCAACATGCCATCAGAGAGCTCCGTCGCCCCACTGCCTAATCCGCTGCCATCTGGGCGGCAACGGACACTACGAGGGCCCCGACACACCTGCGGCCCCTAGTGAAGCATCCGGGAGGGGTCCTGAGCAGTTTTGGCCCCCTTCGAAATCGCGGCCTACTAAAACCGGCGATGCCACGGCCTCGATTTATTCGCGGGCCGACTTGCGGCACCGCCGCCGAATCGCAGCGCCGCCGTTCCGTCCCTCGGCTCCTGCCCTCTGACACACAGCGGGGTGGTCCTCCCCAGGCGGCCCCTGACCCTCTCCACCGTCTCCAGGGCCACAGCAGCCTGACGCAAGGTGACAGCAACCACCCCACCAAAGATCTGCCTAGCAAGGACCACCAAGCTGACAGCAGCCCAGGACCACCCCAGGATACCTGCACGGCAGCACCACCAGAACGGGTAAGCTGCCACCACCGATCCCCACAGACTTGCCAGCCTCCGCAGGGCCCTCCTCACTAGCCCTGTGTCCATCCCTGACCACCAGGAACCAGCTCAGGCCCACTGATCGCTGCTCCGCTGCCCAGCCCTTACATCGGTTCTGGGCCCACCCCTGGACACCCTGCACCCAGCTACCGGGCACCCAGCTACCACCCCTGGACACCCAGCACCCAGCTACCAGGCTCCCAGCTACCACCCCTGGACACCCAGCACCCAGCTACCAGGCTCCCAGCTACCACCCCTGGACACCCAGCACCCACCTCTGGACACCCAACACCCGGACCACCCAGCGAATCGAGACGTCGCCCAGCGAATCTCCCGGACCCGGACCACCAAGCGAATCTCCAGTCACCGAGCCGCCAGCATCACCAGACGCCGTGCCTATCAACGCCCCCAGACATCACACCCTACGTCCCCTCCACTCGCCGATCCACCGGACCCACTGAAGACCCCTCAGACGCCAGCATACTGCACCCACAGATTGCAGCCAACCAGCTGCTGGACTTTACTCCCACTCTCCCCCTACAGAAGGACTCTAGTGGACTCCTCCACGGTGATACAGACTCTCCACATCACCTCGCCCTGACCCGTATCCCTTCACCTCCCCTGACCCGAACAGCACTGCACTCACCCCAGCATGCCACCTGCACTTCTCCTCGTTTTCCTCTCCTCCATCCCAAAAATCGCCTCCCTCTACCCGCCCACCCCCCCAAAACAGCTCTACATTGCCCCTTCACTTCTGCCCTCTCCCCACTACGGCACTCACCCCCTCCTCCTGGTACTCCACTCCCCGGTCGACCCACGTGCCACCACTACCAGACCCACACGCTCCTGCACCTCCCATTCCCATGCCACCCTCCTCACCCTTCTCCTTCTCATATCCGCTGGGGACATCTCCCCGAACCCTGGCCCCTCACCACCTCTCCCCCCCTCTAGGAACCCCCCCTCCAGGGACCCCCCTGCAGCCGCCGCAACCCCCTCAACCTCATACCTGTGCACCTCCTCCCCGCATCCATCCCCCCTCTCTCGGTTGCACTTCTGAACGCCCGTTCGGTTTGCAACAAACTAACTGCCATCCATGACCTCTTTATCTCCCGCTCCCTCAACCTCCTAGCCATCACCGAAACCTGGGTACAGGCCACTGACACTACCTCCCTTGCGGCACTCTCCCATGGAGGTCTCATCTGGTCCCATTCACCAAGACTGGGCGGTCACAAAGGTGGTGGTGTCGGCCTGCTCCTATCACCGCTGAACACCTTCCAGGTCCTCCCTAACCCCCCCTCCCTAACCTTCTCCTCCTTCGAGGCTCACTGCATCCGGCTCTTCTCACCCACCCCCCTAAGGATCGCAGTGATCTACAGGCCCCCCGGATCCATAGCCCGCTTCCTGGATGACTTCGCCGCCTGGCTTCCCTTCTTCCTCTCCTCTGAGCTACCGACCATCATCCTCAGGGACTTCAACATCCCCATCAACGACAACACCCCAGCTACCTCCCAACTCCTCCACCTAACCTCCTCCTTCGCGCTCACACAATACACTCAATCCTCCACCCACATCAATGGGAACACCCTGGACCTCGTCTTCTCCCACCTCTGTACCCTTAACCACTTCACTAACACCCCCTTCCCTCTCTCCGACCACCACCTCCTCACGTTCTCCATCTCCCCTTCCCCTAACTCCCCCCCCCCAGTGCGCCAAACCATCACCAGCCGCAACCTTCAGAACCTGCACCCGGCCCCCCTCCACTCGGCTGCCGACCGCTTACACGACAGCATTCTTTCACTGTCATGTCCTGACCTAGCCACCACCGCGTACAACGACTCACTATCAGCTACCCTAGACTCTCTGGCACCCCTAACCACACGCAACATCAAACCCAGACCGCTCCAACCATGGCAGAACGACCATACTAAATGCCTCAAACGTCGCAGTCGTGTGCTGGAGAGACTATGGCGCAAAACCAGGTCCCCTCATGCATTCTCCCTCTACAAATCTGCCTTCCTCACCTACACCTCCTCCCTCCACGCCACCTAGCAGGCCTACTTCGTTGACCTGATCAACACCCTCTCCACCTACCCTCGCCGACTCTTCTCCACCTTCAACTCCCTGCTCTCTCCCCCCCCTCCTCCACACAGTACCTCACTTACCGCCCACGAGATTGCCACTCATCTCCACAACAAGATTGACGCAATCCACAAGGACATAGTCAACTTGCAATCTACCTCCCCATCTAGCCTCCCCCCTTCCATCACCCCCTTATCTCTCCCCTCCTCTGACCTCGCAACGGCACTGCCCACCACCACACCCAAGGCCCTGCCTACCGTAACCCCCCCATTACTGCACTCCTTCAGCCCTACTACCACTGAGGAAGTCACCAGAGTCTTCTCAGAAGCCCGCCTCACTACCTGCCCCCTGGACCCTATCCCCTCTCAACTCCTCCGGTCACCCCCCTCTTCCCTCATCCGCTCCCTTACCCACATCTTCAATCTCTCCCTCTCTACTGGCGTCTTCCCCTCCCCCCTAAAACATGCGCACATCACCCCATACTCAAAAAGCCCTCCCTGGACCCCACTGACCTCAACAACCTCAGACCAATTTCCCTGCTGCCACTCACCTCCAAGCTCCTTGAGCGCTTGGTCTACGATCGCCTAAGCGCCCACCTAACTGACAGCAACCTCCTTGACCCACTACAGTCCGGCTTCCGTCCCCTACACTCCACCGAAACTGCCCTCCTCAAAATCACCAACGATCTACTAACCGCCAAAGCCAAAGGCGACTACTCTGTCCTCCTTCTCCTAGACCTCTCCGCGCCCTTTGACACAGTCGACCACCCCCTCCTCCTTAATAAACTACTCTCCCTTGGCATCAGAGACACCGCTCTCTCCTGGTTCTCATCCTATCTATCCCAACGCTCCTTCAGCGTTTCCTACAACGGTGCCACCTCCTCTTCCCTCCCCCTCTCTGTTGGGGTCCCCCAGGGCTCTGTCCTTGGACCCCTTCTCTTCTCCATCTACACCTCCTCCCTTGGCAAACTCATACACTCCCACGGCTTCAACTACCACCTCTACGCTGATGATACTCAAATCTACCTATCCACCCCTCACCTCACCCCCACATTCTCCGCCCGCATCACTCACCTCCTAAACGACATCTCTGACTGGATGTCGCTCCATTTCCTCAAGCTCAACCTCTCCAAAACCGAGCTTCTCGTCTTTCCCCCTTCCCGCGCCCCCCCCCCATCCTTTCCATCACTACCAACAACACCACCATCAATCCTGCCCAGCAAGCCAAGGTCCTTGGCGTCATTCTGGACTCAAACCTTTCCTTTCAACCTCATGTCAAATCACTTACAAATACATGCAGGCTCCACCTCCGGAACATCGCCAAGATACGCTCCTCCCTTACCCCAGACACCACTAAACTACTCGTACACTCCCTGATTATCTCACGCCTTGACTACTGCAACTCCCTCCTCACCGGCCTACCCCAGTGCAAACTCTCCCCGCTTCAGACCATCCTGAACTCAGCTGCCAGACTCATCCACCTCACCAGCCGCTCCACCTCTGCCTCCCCCCTCTGCCTCTCCCTCCACTGGCTCCCCATTGCCCAACGCATTAAATTCAAACTGCTCACTCTGACCTAGAAGGCCATTCACAACACTGCCCCTAACTACCTCACCGACCTGATTCCCAGGTACCACCCTACCCGTACCCTTCGCTCTTCACAGGACCTCCTTCTATCTTGCTCCCTGGTCTCCTCCTCCCACGCACGACTGCAAGACTTCTCCAGGTCCTCCCCCATCCTCTGGAACTCACTACCCCAATCCATCAGACTGTCACCTTCCCTCCTCACCTTCAGGCGCTCCCTGAAAACCCACCTCTTCAGGGAAGCCTACCCCACCCTCACCTAACAGCCGCTGCCCTTCCCTCCTCCTACCACTCCATCCCCCACAGCCATTTCCTCCTGTACCTCTACCCCCTCCCTCCTAGATTGTAAGCTTGAAAGAGTAGGGCCCTCTTACCCCTTGTGTGCTGTTTGATGTTACTGTACTGTTTCATGTATTGCCCCCCCCTCTATTGTACAGCGCTGAGCAGACCCTTTGGCGCTATATAAACTCGATAAATAAATAAATAAAACTCTCTATAGTGTAAAAACGTTTCAGAAATTTTATTCCAACAAATTCCCCCTTAAAACTGCACTCACATTAAGCAAATATAAAGCCTTTTAATTTAAAAATCGGTCCCAGCCTGCAGCGCTTAGTACACGGCTGCCAACACACACAGTGACGTCTCACCTGCCTGCAACAGATGACGCGATTGCAGTCATGTGGATCAGACACGTGATAATGGCGTACGTGATAACTTCACTGCTGGATCACCTCCTAACGCGTTTCGTCACACGACTTCGCCAGAGGGTGTGATTAGCAGTGGATTAAGCTAGCTCTTATAGAGCCACACAGTCTCCCATTGGTTGGCATAGATTTACATAGCAACACCTTCTGACAATTGAACACAGGATGACCCAAACTAAGCTGATTGCCTCATTTAGACACCTTATCAGAGGAGAATATGAAACTACTCATTAGTGTATAGTAGCAGCTCCAATATAATCAACTATTCTAAATACTATATTCATGATGTGCGATGATATAGGCTTTAGGATACATTGATTCTATATAAATGTTTTTCTTTGGTCTATATTTTTCTAAATGTAGGACTTAAGTTTAGTGTTGTTTAGGATAGTCCCACCGTCAGGAATGGGCTCACCTGCTGTGTGGGATGCAGTACCGGTGCTTGCCAGCGGGTGCTTTCATCAGCCAGGATCTCACTCCTGCAATCAAGCCATCACCTGAGGCTGATTGCAGGAGGTATATTTAACCATTTGACGTCCGGCCAATAGCAGTATGGTGTCCGGAAAAATGCACTACCTTTCCGGGAGGCCACCATATGGCGTACTCCTGTACATACGCAGGTTCGCACACTTGCAGAGCCACAGATCTGAGTATCAGCCCCGTTGCCGATACCATGTGACCTGCTGTGACCAATCACAGCAGGTCACATGACAGTTGTATACAATGGATGACTTTATTCATGCCATCCATTGTATACTAGTGTCTAGCTGTGAATGGTCACAGCTAATCACATGCACATGTCATGTGATTAGCTGTGGCCAAAGCACAACTAAGCATAAAAAAAAAAAAAAAACCCTGAATGAATCGATGTCATTCAGGTAAATGCTTGCTTATAGCAAAGTAATTCTTTGCTATAAGCAAATTGTGGAAAAAAATAAATAAAAAAATACTGATCACTTCCCCAAAGTAGTACAATGTTACTATGGACATACTTTGGACATAGTGAAATATGAAAAAAAAAACTTAAAAAAAAAAAGAAAAAAAATTTAATAAAATAATTTTTTTTTCACACTGTCACCAGTCAGTGTTCCTGATCACCGCCATGCCAGTTATATGATGACGCTGTACTTCACTGGTGACAGTATGTAAAAAAAAATAGTGAAAATATTTTTTTTTATTTTTTCATTTTCCGAAAAATTATGACAAAAAAATACAACTTCAAAAAATTCGCAATGCCTCTTATGAAGTACGTCGGACTGTGTACTTTGCAAAAAGGGGTCATTTGGGGGATATTTGTACTATTCTGACATTCTTGGACCTCAAGAAATTAGATTGGCTGTCAGTACTTCAGGATTGATCAATATTCAGATCTATACCATAGTTTGTGAACTCTATAACTTTCCTACAAACTAAAAAATACATCCTAATTTGGGTCATTTTCACCAAAGACATGTAGCAGAATACATCTTGGCCTAAATTTATGAAGAACAATTTTTTATTTGCAAACTTTTATAACAGAAACAAAGAAAAACATGTTTTTTTTCAAAATTTTCGGTCTTTTTTTGTTCATTTAGCAAAAAATAAAAATCTCGGCGGTGATTAAATACCACCAAAAGAAAGCTCTAGTTGTGTGAAGAAAATGATAAAATTTTAGTTTGGGTACAATGTTGTATGACCGCGCAATTGTCATTCAAAGTGTGAGAGCGCTGAAACCTGAAAAATGGCCTGGGCAGGAAGGTGTAAGTGCCTTGGTGTTTTCCCATGTGCCCTGTTGTCCTGATCCTGTTTCCTGTCTCCTGCCTGCTTGACTCTCCTGCTTGACTCTGACTCTGCTAGAACTCCGCCTGCACCAACCCCGGCTATTCCTGACCATTCTCCTGCCTGCTCCTTTTGTACCTTGTCTGCCCGATTGTTCCTGACCCGGCCTGCCTGACCACTCCACCTCTCCAGCCCTGACTGCAATTGTACATATCTATTATTAGTTGGAGGTTTGGTTTTTGGTTGCATGTGCGTTTGTATATTTGTGCTCCTAATAAACGTTATTATTATTTCATCATTTCTGAAGCCTGCTGTTCCCTGTGTCAGTCCACACATCTCTGGTCATACCTGGCACCTACACTTAAAAACAAATCCTCTAGTCAGAGGCATGACTAGAAAATTTAGGGCCTTAACCTTGAAGGGCCTCCTTGACCTCTGGCCAGGGCTCTTGCCACCGATACCGGGACCCTTTACTTCCATCGAAAGGGCCCTTCATTACGCATACCTTACAAATGTCAAACTTGTGAATGAAAGACACGTGAGGGAGGCAGATATTTTGCAGGTAAAAAAATTTGCATTATTTATGTCCAAAGGAGCCTAAAAAGCATTGCACCAGGGATCAGTAGATGGCTGATGCCATGCAGGTCTGCAGATCTGTCAGAATATCTGCTTGCCGTACGGGATTCACGGGGTGTACGGGATGTACTGGATGTAAGGGGTGTACTGGATGTAAGGGGTGTACTGGATGTAAGGGGTGTACTGGATGTAAGGGGTGTACGGGGTGTACGGGATGTAAGGGGTGTACGGGATGTACAGGATGTATGGGGTATACGGGTTGTAAAGGATGTAAGGGGTGTACAGGATGTACGGGGTGTACAGGATGTACGGGGTGTACGGGATATACTGGATGTAAGGGGTGTACGTGGTGTACTGGATGTAAGGGGTGTACTGGATGTAAGGGGGGAACTGGTTGTACTGGATGTAAGGGGTGTACGGGATGTAAGGGGTGTACTGGATGTAAGGGGTGTACTGGGTGTACTGGATGTAAGGGGGGAACTGGGTGTACTGGATGTAAGGGGTGTACTGGATATAATGGGTGTATGTGGTGTACTGGATGTAAGGGGTGTACTGTATGTAAGGGGTGTACATGGTATATTGGATGTAAGGGGTGTATGGGGTGTACTGGATGTAAGGGGTGTACTGGATGTAAGGGGTGTACTGGATGTAAGGGGTCTACGGGATGTAAGGGGTGTACGGGGTGTACTGGATGTAAGGGGTGTACTGGATGTAAGGGGTGTACTGGATGTAAGGGGTGTACTGGATGTAAAGGGTGTACGGGGTGTACTGGATGTAAGGGGTGTACGGGGTGTACTGGATGTAAGGGGTGTACTGGGTGTACTGGATGTAAGGGGTGTACGGGGTGTACTGGATGTAAGGGGTGTACTGGACGTAAGGGGTGTACGGGGTGTACTGGATGTAAGGGGTGTACTGGATGCAAGGGGTGTACTGGATGCAAGGGGTGTACTGGATGCAAGGGGTGTACTGGATGCAAGGGGTGTACTGGATGCAAGGGGTGTACGGGGTGTACTGGATGTAAGGGGTGTACTGGATATAATGGGTGTATGTGGTGTACTGGATGTAAGGGGTGTACTGTATGTAAGGGGTGTACATGGTATATTGGATGTAAGGGGTGTATGGGGTGTACTGGATGTAAGGGGTGTACTGGATGTAAGGGGTCTACGGGATGTAAGGGGTGTACTGGATGTAAGGGGTGTACGGGGTGTACTGGATGTAAGGGGTGTACTGGATGTAAGGGGTGTACTGGATGTAAGGGGTGTACTGGATGCAAGGGGTGTACTGGATGCAAGGGGTGTACTGGATGTAAGGAGTGTACTGGATGTAAGGGGTGTACGGGGTGTACTGGATGTAAGGGGTGTACTGGATGCAAGGGGTGTACTGGATGTAAGGGGTGTACTGGATGTAAGGCCAAGCAGATAGTAAGTGGAGGTGGGGGGGGGGGGGGGGGAACTCAGCTCAGTGGGGGAAAGCAATGCCTTCTGACTTTAACCATTTGCTGATCTGGGCAATTTTTTTAATTTTTCACATACATGCAAATATTAGTATTTTTTGCAAGAAAATTACTTTGAACTCTCAGACATTATATGCTTTCTGAAAGCAGAGGCCCTGGAGAATAAACTGGTGGCTGTGGCAATTTTTTTATGTCACATGATATTTGTGCAGCTGTTTATTAAACACAAATTTTTAGGAAAAAATATACACTAAAATTAATATTATTCGTTTTGTATGGGTTTGATGGCCAGTCGGGTGTTCACCAGTCATTTTTTTTTATGGTCATTTTGGATTATCCTGTTACAGAGATATATTGGAATTTGTATATTCACCCACATTTCATTTTTTATACATCCCCTATTGGGGAGGTCATTTATTTGCATACGAGTTGGATGGTCAGCCGGGTGTTTACTGGTTAAGTGAATTTCCACTAGCTTTGTTTATCCATTTATTGGGTTATTTTTCATTTTTTTGTTACACCTATGCTCACAGATTATTGGAGGTTGTGAATGTTATTTAATTAGCAGCACCGCACACATTTATTATCTCTTCAAATGAATGTGCTGCCCTTTGCTGTCACACAAAAACAATGTTCAAAAAAAGCGCAGCAAATGTGATGCGGCGGTGTGAATGGGGCACGGCAAAAGAAGCTGCTAGACTATTTACGGCATTGAGCTTTCTGCTGTTTTTGTGCATTTTGCTGTGACAAACTGCATTTGCTTTCCCCATTGGGGGGTGACAATAACAATTAATTGCTTCGCAAATGCAACTTGTGATTTTCTTGAGCTCCTGAAACTGAAATGTGCATTTCTGCATGCTTTTTATGAATGCACAGGTGCGAATGCAAACTAAAGCCTAACTAAAAAAAAAAAAATCGGCACAAGTGACATTACTAACAATATATTACCGTATTTTTCGCCGTATAAGACGCACCTGACCATAAGACGCACCTAGGTTTTAGAGGCAGAAAACAGGAAAAAAAATTCTGAACTAATGGACTGCAGACACAGTACAGGAGATGACCAGAGACTGCGGACAGCACAGGGATGACCAGAGACTGCGGACAGCACAGGGATGACCAGAGTTTGCGGACAGCACAGGGATGACCAGAGACTGCGGACACAGTGCAGGAGATGACCAGAGACTGCGGACAGCACAGGAGATGACCAGAGACTGCGGACAGCACAGGAGATGACCAGAGACTGCGGACAGCACAGGAGATGACCAGAGACTGCGGACAGCACAGGAGATGACCAGAGACTGCGGACAGCACAGGAGATGACCAGAGACTGCGGACAGCACAGGAGATGACCAGAGACTGCGGACAGCACAGGAGATGACCAGAGACTGCGGACAGCACAGGAGATGACCAGAGACTGCGGACAGCACAGGGATGACCAGAGACTGCGGACAGCACAGGGATGACCAGAGTTTGCGGACAGCACAGGGATGACCAGAGACTGCGGACACAGTGCAGGAGATGACCAGAGACTGCGGACAGCACAGGAGATGACCAGAGACTGCGGACAGCACAGGAGATGACCAGAGACTGCGGACACAGTACAGGAGATGACCAGAGACTGCGGACAGCACAGGAGATGACCAGAGACTGCGGACAGCACAGGAGATGACCAGAGACTGCGGACAGCACAGGAGATGACCAGAGACTGCGGACAGCACAGGAGATGACCAGAGACTGCGGACAGCACAGGAGATGACCAGAGACTGCGGACAGCACAGGAGATGACCAGAGACTGCGGACAGCACAGGAGATGACCAGAGACTGCGGACAGCACAGGAGATGACCAGAGACTGCGGACAGCACAGGAGATGACCAGAGACTGCGGACAGCACAGGAGATGACCAGAGACTGCGGACAGCACAGGAGATGACCAGAGACTGCGGACAGCACAGGAGATGATCAGAGACTGCGGACAGCACAGGGATGACCAGAGACTGCGGACAGTACAGATGACTGCTGACCTTTGGGGAGGTGGGGAGCGGGTACCTGAATTTGACAGGTACCCGCTCTTACTTCCGCAGAGTTTTTGTTCGATCTTACCTGTTCCTCGATCCAGCCGCGCGCTGTCTTCCCAGCTTCTGTAATGGCGCTCGGCATGACAGCCGGGTGCCCAGTGCGCATGAGCGAGAAGCACTTGCGCTTTGTGATTGGTATCAGTGGGAGGAATAGTGCCCCATCATTGGTGTCAGTGGGAGGAATAGTGCCCCATCATTGGTATCAGTGGGAGGAATAGTGCCCCATCATTGGTGTCAGAGTGAGGAATACCATACCATATTGAAATCAAATCTGATGTTTTTTAATTTTTGGTGTGCGTTGGAAGAGGGGTAGTCTTATACGGAGAGTATAGCCCAAACCCTATATTTTAACAGGAAAAGTAGGGGGTCGTCTTATACGCCGGCAAATACGGTATATCTGTAGGTGATGTATATAGAGTTTGTGCATTGTAACACGTAATTGTTAGTATTATTAGCGCTACACTATTTATTTTTAATTGATTCCCCATGAAGTTTTGGAGTGCAGTCCAGTGTGTGCAAGCCAGTGGTGCTCCCCTCCTTTCCAGGTGACGACCAGATCCCTGATGACCATTGGTGTTCTCCGCTTGGATATTACACTATTATGCACATTTTGCTTGCGCTTCTAGTAAGTGCAAGCATACTTCATTCTCTTACTCACAAGAATCACCCGCACTGGATCTACTGGATTATCTGCACCTAGTATTCTCCAGGTCCTCCCCCATCCTCTGGAACTCACTACCCCAATCCATCAGATTGTCGCCTTCCCTCCTCACCTTCAGGCGCTCCCTGAAAACCCACCTCTTTAGGGAAGCCTACCCCACCCTCACCTAACAGCCGTCCTCCTACCACTCCATCCCCCACAGCTATTTCCTCCTGTACCACTTACCCCTCCCTCCTAGATTGTAAGCTCAAAAGAGTAGGGCCCTCTAACCCCTCCTGTGCTGTTTGTTGTTGTTGTACTGTTTCATGTATTGTCTCCCCCTCTATTGTACAGCGCTGAGCAAACCCTTTGGCGCTATATAAACTCGATGTAATAATAATAATAGTATCTACTCACTATATCACTGGACTATTTTTAATATTCATTGATGAGTTACTCTCTTGCTTGTTGGTATATATTATATATATATTTTTAACACCATATTTATATATACATTTTTTACTTTTGTGCAATATTTGATACAGCGCTGCATATTTAGATCACATGTTCTGTTCTGAGGATTAAAAGGTTTTTTCCTATGTGCTAGCAGCTATTTACTTCCTTTCTATGTTTGCTCACTCTTCTCCTATAAATATTATAATATTGTAAATATACAGGGTGATTGAAAAGTAACTCCCTATTTTAAACTATTTATACATTTTTTTATATGAAGTTTGTTCTGCTTGGCGTTATTGAACAGTTGTATAACACTAGTCAGACAGTCTACCAATAATTCAGAAGTCAAGAAACGTGAGACATGAGATCTGTATGTATTCTTTGTTCTGAATAACTTTGTAAAATTACAACATAAGCACAAACAAAATATATGTGTCAGCAGGGTGGATAAAAATCAATGATTTTTTTAAAAAAAATCAAAAAAATCTGTTTTTTTTAGATTTAAATCGGATTTTTTTTATTTAAATTGGATTTTTTAAAATAAAATGCTTTTGGAGGAAAATATATTACCATCCAAAGGTTATTCCATCATGAAATAAAGATTAGTTTTTTAATTATGTAGAATAAGGCTGTATATGTTTCATTTTTTTGGTAAATAAATTCCATGAATCCATTCACAATGTCATGCTCTTCCAGAGGTTTTTGTATGATTATTGGGCAGTTTCTCTGCCTACAAGATACTATCACAGATGCTTGGTTTACTTTTGCAGTTCTCAAAACTGAATTTGACTCAGCGGAGATCACATGCCTCTTCTTCACAGCAAAAATGTTATAACATGAACAGAGTTAAGAAAAAGACCTTCATCCTAACTTCTACAAACCTATGAATACAGAATCAACCCCTTCAGTGCTAAGTTTCAAGAAGTTCAGTGAATAGAATAGAAACAATATTTTTCTGATTGTTTGGAGTGGAATAGATCTGCACAAGAAGAAAGTGAAACTAAGTGTGAGGAGGAAGGGGCTGACAGTCTAAGTTTTTTAAAATATATATATTTTGTTTAGCCAAATTAGTTAACAAACATGGATGTTTAAGCAAGTCACATATGCTGGAATGTTATTGTTTCAGTTGAATAAATCTATTTAAATTGTTATTATTAAGGTAATGATTATTTTTCTCCATCCTAAGTACAACAGAAAAGTTGTCCAAATATGAATGATTAACCTATTAAACTGGGGATAAAAAAACTAATATGAAAAGTTGTTATTCTAAAAATCTTCATCTACTTGCATATTAAAGTTATACCAGCAAGAATTAGTCTTTATGTAGAAAACTAGGATTTAAATCAAGCCTTACTGACTAGTGATTTAAATTAGTTTGATTTAAATCAAATCCACCCTGTGTGTCAGTACATTAAACATTATAGAACAGCTTCATCCCATCAGTGAGTGTACTCACGGACAATTCCACCATAAGTCCAGGAATAGCTTGGAGCTCCATTGTAAGTTGCTTTCTAGATACAGAAGCAGTCACAAAATGGAGGGTAGGAGGTTCCAGGTTAAAGGTTAAAATGACCACTTCCTATCAAGTCCTGAAATAACTAGGCATATTAACTCTAACCAATAGATGGTAGCAACATCACATAACATTACAGTATATTACATACATTATTTTCAACAATATGGGCAGAATCAGGGGCGGACTGACCATTTGGAAACTCGGGCAACGCCCAAGGGCCTGGGGTCAGTAGGGTGCCCCATGAGATGCCCCTGGTATCCCCCATGAGATGCCTCTCCACATTTTGCTATTATTGTTTGTGAATGGCTGAATCAGGGGCGGACTGACCATTTGGAAACTCAGGCACCGCCCGAGGGCCCGGGGTCAGTAGGGGGCCCCATGAGATGCCCTGGTACCTTTTTCATAGGCTTTTTTGAGTTTGGGCAAGGACACAGGGGCCCCATAATCCCCTATTGCCCAGGGGCCCCATGAGTTTTCAGTCCGCCCCTGGGCTGAATGAACATTTTCCTCAACTTTTTTCTCAATTCTTTAATGTATGTTCCTTAATCTATGACAAATCTGCGATACCATGAATGCAAGGTATCTCACTATGCTGCAAGATGAAATCTGGCCAGTTGTCAATACCTGGGACAATATTGAAGACTTGATTTTTATGCAAGATGGTGCTCCTCCACATTTTGCTATTATTGTTCGTGAATGGTTGAATCAGGGGCGGTCTGACCATTTGGAAACTCAGGCACTGCCCGAGGGCCCGGGGTCAGTAGGGGGCCCCATGAGATGCCCCTGGTTCCTTTTTCATATGCTTTTTTGAGTTTGGGCAAGGACACAGGGGCCCCATGATCCCCTATTGCCTGGGGGCCCCATGAGTTGTCAGTCCGCCCCTGGGCTGAATGAACATTTTCCTGGGAGATGGTTGGGTCGTCGTGGTCCGCATGAGTGGCCGGCCAGAAGCCCCGATTTAACACCCTCCGACTTTTTTCTTTGGGGTTGGTTGAAGGAACAAGTTTCTCTACGAAACCAAAGACTTTAGAAGAACTTGAAGGGCGACTACAAGAAGTTATTTCTGCCATCCCACAAGAGTTTCTGCGAAGATCAGTTGATGCGATTCCCGAGCGGCTTCAGAAGCTGCAGGCGAATGCTGGTGCACATATCAAATTTTAAATAAAACTCAATGTTATGTGTGTTCTTCTCATATTCATTTTTTGTAAAAATAATGATTAAAAAATAAATGATAAGATTTTTAAAATAAGGAGTTACTTTTCAGTCACCCTGTATATAAAAGCTTTCAGTATTTTTCTAAATTTTAGTTCAAGCAGTGTCTAAACGTTTAACCAAAAAGCCAGGAAAACACATATTATATATTCAGTGACAAGTCATGGGATGAGGATTCAGGGATTGCAAAACTGGAGTTAAAAAACATACGCTGCAATCTGCAAAACTGAAGCTAGATGGTACTATTGCAA
Source organism: Staurois parvus (assembly GCF_062004578.1). Taxonomy (NCBI): domain Eukaryota; kingdom Metazoa; phylum Chordata; class Amphibia; order Anura; family Ranidae; genus Staurois; species Staurois parvus. The sequence goes on along the minus strand of NW_028318111.1, from coordinate 2,860,856 downwards.
TAGACTGAATGTAAGCCGTCCTTGCCTAGGAACGTTTGTGTGCTGGCCGTGTTTTCCGGGGGAAGGTTGGCGGACTGGTTGGCAGCAGGTAGGGCAGTGTGGTTGGTGGGATGGCGGAGTCAGGTCTGTTGTATTCTCATTCCCCCTCTGACAGTCTGGGGCTCATTGTCAGGCTTTGACCTTCCCTCTATAGAAGTCTATATTGTGATGTGTTGGAGGTCTGTCATTGTTATTGTCTTCACCATACATATCACAATGTACTCAGGGTGGAGGTAACCCATAGCAACCTGTGATAGGCCGATCGATCGTCTATCCATGGCTGAGGATCCACAGAGCATTATTGTTATTTTATTTATTATTAGCAGTTTTTATACATTGTATATGTGTGTTTCTCTATATCTTTAAATAGATTTTATTTTATATATATTTTTTCTATATTCCGTCTTGTGTGGCTACAGAAAGAGAGCTGCCGGCTCCCCCTGTGATCTTTCGGTGACCCACGTTATCTACTGGGGACCCCAGTGATCTGTTAGTGACCCCAGTGAAATGTTGGTGACTCCTGTGATTTCTTGGTGACCCCAGTGATCTGCCAGTGACCCCAGTGATCTGTTAGTGACCCCAATGAAATCTTGGTGACTCCAGTGATCTGCCAGTGACCCCAGTGATCTGTCGGCGACCCCAGTGATCTGTCGGCGACCTCTGTGATCCGTTAGCGACCCCAGTGAAATGTTGGTGACTCCTGTGATCGTTCGGTGACCTCTGTCATCTGTTAGCGACCCCAGTGAAATGTTGGTGACTCCTGTGATTTCTTGGTGACCCCAGTGATCTGCCAGTGACCCCGGTGATCTGTCGGCGACCTCTGTAATCTGTTAGCGACCCCAATGAAATCTTGGTGACTCCTGTGATTTCTTGGTGACCCCAGTGATCTGCCAGTGACCCCAGTGATCTGTCGGCGACCTCTATGATCCGTTAGCGACCCCAGTGAAATGTTGATGACTCCTGTGATTTCTTGGTGACCCCGGTGATCTGTCGGCGACCTCTGTGATCCGTTAGCGACCCCAGTGAAATGTTGGTGTCTCCTGTGATTTCTTGGTGACCCCAGTGATCGTTCGGTGACCTCTGTGATCTGTTAGCGACCTCTGTGATCTGTTAGCGACCCCAGTGAAATGTTGGTGACTCCTGTGATTTCTTGGTGACCCCGGTGATTTCTTGGTGACCCCAGTGATTTCTTGGTGACCCCAGTGATTGTTCAGTGACCTCTGTGATCTGTTAGTGACCCCAGTGAAATGTTGGTGACTCCTGTGATTTCTTGGTAACCCCAGTGATCTATCAAATTAGAAACAAACTCTCCTGCGCTCTGAGACCCAAAAGGGGTGGATAGATGAAACCAGAACTTGAAAAATTCAACCACCAGTGCATATGGGGTTGTGCAGCTTCAGACAAGGCTGGGGAAGCCCGACCAATACTGTGAAGCGAAAACAAAAAGCCCACCAACCTTGCACATTACCTTAGTAAACCAAAATTTTATTGAATACAGAATAATACAAACAACAAAGTATTTCAAGCATGTAAGTCCTAAAGGAATTATGGAATAGTAGAGCCTGTACCTTGAGTGTCCACCCCTATGATGGGACTCGCGCAGGCTTTACTATTCCACAGTTCCTTTGAGGACACTCATGCTTGAAATACTTCGTTGTTTGTGAGTATCATTCTGTATTCAATAAAATTTTGGTTTACTGAGGTAATGCGCAAGGTTGGTGCACTTTTTGTTTGTTTTCGACACCAGTGATCTGCCAGGGACCCCAGTGATATTTCAGCGACCCCAGTGATCTGCCAGGGACCCCAGTGATCTGCCGGCGACCCCAGTGATCTGTCAGTGAATCCAGTGGTCTGCTGGCAACCTTAGTGATCTGTCAGCGACCCAAGTGATCTGTTGGCGACTCCAGTGGTCTGCCAGCGACCTCAGTGATCTGTCGGTGATCCCAATGGTCTGCTGGCGACCCCAGTGTTCTGTCGGCAAATCCTGCGATCTGTCAGTGACCCCTGTGATTTACTGGTGTCACCAGTGTGTGTTCAGAGGAGGGGGAGAGGTGACGTCACTAAGTTCGGACCGCACACTACAACATGATTAATACGTATTTACAGAACTTGTTTATTAGGAAAAATAAAGACTCTCCAATTCAGCAATATTATTGAAAAATGTTAGTGACTCCTGTGATTTTTTTGGTGATCCCAGTGATCTGCCAGTGACCCCAATGATTTGTTGGCAAATCCTGCAATCTGCCGGTGACCCCAGTGATCTGCCGGCGAATCGTTCGATCTGTCGGTGACCCCAGTGATTTACTGGTGTCACCAATGTGTGTTCAGAGGATGGGGAGAGGGGTGATGTCACTAAGTTCAGACTGCACACTACAACATGATTAATATGTATCTAATTGAAATGAAAATGAATAAATGTTTGGCTAGAGTTTGGGTTTAAAGTGGAATTTCATTCTCTCAATCAACAATGACTATTTATAACTGTTATGCTGCTAACATTAGCACTTAGATAGGAAGGTCAGGGATGCACAAATTATATCGCTCAATGCCTGGGACTTGCAGTGCCGGCAGGTGGTTTCCATTTACTGTTAGCCCTGCTACGGCAAGCAGCAGGGTTTACTTTTTTTGCCCGAGCGGGACAACATGGCCTTTCCTCCACCTGCGGGACTGACGCCCTCACTTTCACCAGTGGTTAGTGACCCCCTACCCTGGGCCTGAGACGCCCCCCCCCCTCACCTGTAGTGACCCCTAATATCACTTCTACTGGGGACACTGATCACTGACCCTCCAAACCTATATGGAGGGACTCTGACCCAATATATCACTTATGCTGCAGAGGACAATGACACCTACCTGATACCCCCTTATATAACCTCCTAAATATATATATATTTTTTGCAACAGGCATTTTTTCCTTCTAAGCAGAAGTGATTCAAGTGGCTGAACAGCCACTTCTGTAGGTGGCAGAAGGGGCCCACCACCTCCCGCCTTTCCCAGGCTCTACCGTCCAATCACGGACCTGGTGAGTGCTGTGACCGTTGGCGACAGCGGCACTACACTGAGACAGAGGAACCGACACTGTTCCTTCCTCTCTTTTACCCTGGAAACCGGAAGGTTCTTTGTTTCAAAGGCTGTTAGCAGCCAGGAAAGCAGCCAATCAGACCAATCTGTGTCTGATCGGCTGCATTGAAGCCCAGAGGAGAGATCTGGGGTCTAATAGACCCCGCATCTCTCCATAAGAGGACCTGTCATGGCCCATAGTATCAAAAGGGATGCTGCTCATCCCTTGTGATTTATTTATTTCATGTACTTATAAAGTGCTGTCAATTTACGCAGCACTTTACATATATATTGTACATTTACATCAGTCCCTAACCCTCAAGGGGCGTACAATCTAAGGTCCCTAACTTACATTCATACATACACATACTAGGGACAATTTAGACAGGAGCCAATTCACCTACCAGCATGTCTTTGGAGTGTGGGAGGAAACCGGAGTACCCGGAGGAAACCAACGCAGGCACAGGAAGAACATGCAAACTCCAGGCAGGTGGTGCTGTGGTTGGGATTTGAACCAACAACCCTAGTACTGCCAGGAGGAAGTGCTAATTATTTAGCCACTGTGCTGCCCACTACTGGAATGTATCTGCCCTTAGCTCAGACATGTAGGCAGGAGGGTGTGTTTAGCTGAGAAAATCCCTCCTCCCCTTCTAAAGACTTCTGGGATGTATGACATCATTTGCCTAGGCCAGAAACCAGGAAGTAACTGAAGGTGGTGCCGTGGTTGGGATTCGAACCAGCGGCCCTAGTACTGCCAGGCGGAAGTGCTAATCATTTAGCCACTGTGATAGCTTAATACAAAAAAAAAAAAAGAAATTAGAGACAGTGTAAAAAAAAAAAAGTTTTAGATGAAATAAATAATAATAAAAAAATTAAAGTGCCCTCATTCCACCCTGCTTACGTGGAAATGCGAATGCGTATGTAAGTCCCGCATTCAAATGTAAACAATGATCACACCACACTTGTGAGGTATTGTCACGAACGGCAGACAAAAAACAATCATTTTAGTGCAAGACCTCCTGTGTCACTCTAGACCAGGGGTGGGCAAACTTTTTGACTTGAGGGCCACAATGGGCTGATATATTGGACCCGGGGGCCGGACCAAGAGTAGATGAATGATGTGTATGTGTCATCCATAGTAAGTATAGTAATATTCCCCCATAGTAAGCATAGTAATTAATCCCCCATATAGTAATTAATCCCCCATATAGTAATTCATCCCCCATATAGTAATTCATCCTCCATATAGTAATTCATCCCCCATATAGTAATTCATCCCCCATATAGTAATTCATCCCCCATATAGTAATTCATCCCCCATAGTAATTCATCCCCCCAATAGTAATTCATTCCCCATATTAAGTCCCCAAGTCCCCCCTGTGTCAATTCACTTACCTTTGCTCCGCGCGTTCCTCTCGCCGTGTTCCCGCGCCGTTCCGGTGTAGCATGAAAATCTGTCTCCTATGAGGATCTGTCCCCTTTGACGTATCTGCGCATGTGCCAGTTTCAGGCATTAGCAGCCGATCGGCGATCTCCGGCACATGCGCAGATACGTCGAGGGGGACAGATCCTCATAGGAAACAGATTTTCATGCTACACCGGTCTTCAGGGCGGACTGTGAGAGGAGCCTAGCTCCCCTCACGTTAGTCACGCTGCCCCGCCTACACACATCCTGACAGCCATCCTGACATCACGCTCCGCGGGCCGGATTAAAAAGGTCCGCCGGGCCGTAGTTTGCCCATTGCTGCTCTAGACTGATAACCTGTAAAAAGGAGTTTAAAGCGTCACCTACTGAGACTTTTAGGTACCCTAGTTTGGTGCCATTCTACGGGTGTGCGTGACATGTTAGGTATCTATTTACTTGGTGTAACATCATCTTTTACATACAAAAATGGGTATTCTATTGTGTTTGTATGCCAGAAAATTAAAGTGTATTTTTTCCAAAAAAACTTTGTTTGCAAAAACACCGCACAAATTCCATGAGACATAAAAAACATGGTGGTAATGGAGCGGACACTGGAGCTTGATTTGGCTGCTGAGCATTCGCTTGTACTGAGCACCCTAGTACTTCCGTGTATGAGGGAAACTTGAAAGTTTTTTTATTTTTTTAAATTTCTCATTGGGGCTTGCGCTTCATTTACTCGCTCAGCAGATGCACTTCTGCTGAGCGTAAAGAGAGCCTGACACTCCCATATCCTGAATAGCAATCAATCGGTGCTCGCCACACTGAAAGGTCTCTCTCCTCCCTGCTAGTGAGAAGGAGGTAAACCGCAATTTTTAAAACATGAAACGTTTAAGTCGCCAAAAAGCCCCTTTCATTTTTAAAAGCCCCAGACATTCTAAAAACACCTCATAAAAAACAAAAACCTTTCTTGCGATCAATAAATACCTTATTTAAATACGGTTTTGGCTACATTTTGTTTTCAGGACAAGATTGTCATGAAGGACAAGTAGATTGGGACCCGGATTTGGTCCCTTGGACAGTATTTTTTTTTTTTTTTTTTTTTTAGATTTCCACACCCCTTAAGGTATATTATATTTAATTGTTTTAAACTTTTTTTTACATTTTTTTCAGTTACTTCCTGGTTTCTGGCCTAGGCAAATGATGTCATACATCCCAGAAGTCTTTAGAAGGGGAGGAGGGACTTTCTCAGCTAAACACACCCTCCTGCCTACATGTCTGAGCTAAGAGCAGATAGATTCCAGTAGTGGGCAGCACAGTGGCTAAATGGTTAGCACTTCCGCCTGGCAGTACTAGGGTTGTTAGTTCGAATCCCAACCACAGCACCACCTGTCTGGAGTTTGCATGTTCTTCCTGTGCCTGCGTGGGTTTCTTCCGGGAACTCCGGTTTCCTCCCACACTCCAAAGACATGCTGGTAGGTGAATTGGCTCCTGTCTAAATTGGCCCTAGTATGTGTATGTATGAATGTGAGTTAGGGACCTTAGATTGTACACCCCTTGAGGGTTAGGGACTGATGTGAATGTACAATATATATGTAAAGTGCTGCGTAAATTGACGGCGCTATATAAGTACCTGAAATAAATAAATAAATAAGTAAATGCTACATGAATCATCTGCCCTTACTCAAGATGGCTATGGCCAGAAAGGCTGGGGGGGGGGTTCAAAGTCATTTCTCAGCAAAATAAACCATGGAGACAGATGGATGGGAGAGTTTTCTTTCAATATGAAAAATTAATTTAATATTGTCTTTGGTTTTTAGTGCTCAGATGCAGCGTAGTTCCACTTCAAAGTGTATCTAATTTTGATTAATTTTCGTATCACTACTGGTACACTTTCAGGTCAATCACCTACAGGTGAAACTCGAAAAATTAGAATATCGTGCAAAAGTTCATTTATTTCAGTGCAGCAACTTAAAAGGTGAAACTAATATATGAGATAGACTCATTACATGCAAAGCAAGATAGTTCAAGCCGTGATTTGTCATCATTGTGATGATTATGGCTTACAGCTCATGAAAACCCCAAATCCACAATCTCAGAAAATGAGAATATTGTGAAAAGGTGCAATATTCTCGGCTCAAAGTGTCCCACTCTAATCAGCTAATTAAGCCATAACACCTGCAAAGGGTTCCTGAGCCTTTAAATGGTCTCTCAGTCTGGTTCAGTAGGAATCACAATCATGGGAAAGACTGCTGACCTGACAGTTGTACAGAAAACCATCATTGACACCCTCCATAAGGAGGGAAAGCCTCAAAAGGTAATTGCAAAAGAAGTTGGATGTTCCCAAAGTGCTGTATCAAAGCACATTAATAGAAAGTTATGTGGAAGGGAAAAGTGTGGAAGAAAAAGGTGCACAAGCAGCAGGGATGACCGCAGCCTGGAGAGGATTGTCAGGAAAAGCCATTCAAAAGTGTTAGCCTTAATTAGCCTTCATCATAGAAAGAATAGGCTAAAATTCTTTCTATGATGTGTGTATATGTTTATATATACACATATTTAAATTTAGATTTTTATAGGAGGAAGGATTTCCTGCACCTTCTGATTATTTATGGTAAAGATTGCAGGTATTTTAGCCTATTCTTTCTATGATGAAGGCTGTCCCGCACCTTCATGATTATATATATATATATATACTCTTTGCAAATTCCCATGAAATTAATTTAGATTTAGATTACCCTTCTGGGGTGGTTTTGCCATTTAAAGTGGTTTGGTTTTAAATATTATAGTTGGGTTTTTTTTTTTCTGCCAGTTATAAGGACATAGTGGGCATTAATGCATCGCTGCAAGTAGTGTATTGTGCTCCGTTATCATGGCTGCGGTGGGCGTCTTCCCACTGGGCAGGGTGACGCCCCTGCAGCCTATAAATGGCTGATGTGTCAGTATGGGCGATTCACTCTGAGGAAGTCACGTGGATCGTAAAGGAAACGCGTTAAGGTACGCACTGACATCATTTCCGGTGGCGCGTTGACGTCATTTTCGGCGTCGGCGCCATTTCTGGAGGGATTGTGGAGCAAGTGAAGCTGCATGCATTTCTTAGCATGAGAACCATGGAAACACACCCATGATATGGGAAAAAGCTGATCTTTGTCATTTCACATGTGAGTGGGCATTTTATTTATATTCATGTTATTTATTAAAACTGGATTACACTATGGAGGATCTTCTTTGTTTTTAATGGTATCTTAAACGGTTTTGTGGAATCGAGTACCTAGGAGATAGGAGAAGACATTGGAGGGATCTATCCAAACGTTCCATCCTTTGATGATACCGTATTGGGTGTATAAGGTCACCTACATAGCTGTTTGGCCCATTGGGTCGCATTAAGGAGGTTAGGGGCCATCTTGGCCATCTGTGGATTGACCGCACACTGAGTGGCACTGTGATCACCTCACGGAGTTTGCTGTGATTTTTCACCATCATTGGCATTTATGGACTGCTGCACATAGTATTCATTTTATGAGCACTTAACACCGAATATTTATTGTGCATTCTATGTGTGATATTTCCATTTATCTCATTTGTATTTTAGTATAGGTTGTTAGTGCTGCACTATTTTTTGTATTTTTATGTTCTTTCCTTGTGGTTGAGGCGAGTGTGAGCTGCTTATTAATAGGTGTTCCATTGAGCGCAGGAATTTTTTTCATTATCTATGTTTTGGAATTACCTGTATGATTTGCTTCCATCAATGTGCCGCTAAACTAATGTTTACATTATGTTAGTGAGGCCATGTATTAGCTGTACTCATGTGTCTACATTCTCATACAGGGTGTCGGACTATGGCGGTGTCACCGGACATGGACGCCCACCTCCTCCCTCTGCCATGGAAGTCTCTGCAGATTGCACAGTGCACTTACTTATGTAAAGTCCATTTCACGGACTCTGCGTACTGCTTGCTGCTGTCCGACCTCAGCGGTGTCTGGTGCGAGGAGGTGGGAGCGGATGTCATACAGGAAAGGTCAAAGGTCAGTAAGTTGCTTAGTTCAGCAAAAAAACTTTGATGGATGTGGGGCTGGTGGCCCTTCACCTAATCAAACTGAAATAATTTATTCATGCTATAAATAACCATTTCATTGGTATAAGGTCAGGTTATGTCATTCTGTTAGTCTAGGTTCACACATGGGCAGCTGCTGAAAAGTGATCCACTGCACTGGATGTTAGCTAAGCAGCCACTGTCAGGCCCTCAGAATCCAGCTGCCTCCTGAATGCTGTTTTTTTATCAGGGTGGATTTGATTTAAATCAAACTGATTTAAATCACGATTTAAATCACTAGTCAGTAAGGCTTGATTTAAATCCTAGTTTTCTACATAATGACTAATTCTTGCTGGTATAACTTTAATATGCAAGTAGATGAAGATTTTTGGAATAACAACTTTTCATATTAGTTTTTTTATCCCCAGTTTAATAGGTTAATCATTCATATTTGGACAACTTTTCTGTTGTACTTAGGATGGAGAAAAATAATCATTACCTTAATAATAACAATTTAAATAGATTTATTCAACTGAAACAATAACATTCCAGCATATGTGATTTCCTTAAACATCCATGTTTGTTAACTAATTTGGCTAAACAAAATATATATATTTTAAGAAACTTAGACTGTCAGCCCCTTCCTCCTCCTCACACTTAGTTTCACTTTCTTCTTGTGCAGATCTATTCCACTCCAAACAATCAGAAAAATATTGTTTCTATTCTATTCACTGAACTTCTTGAAACTTCGCACTGAAGGGGTTGATTCTGTATTCATAGGTTTGTAGAAGTTAGGATGAAGGTCTTTTTCTTAACTCTGTTCATGTTATAACATTTTTGCTGTGAAGAAGAGGCATGTGATCTCCGCTGAGTCCAATTCAGTTTTGAGAACTGCAAAAGTAAACCGAGAATCTGTGATAATATCTTGTAGGCAGAGAAACTGCCCAATAATCTTACAAAAACCTCTGGAAGAGCATGACATTGTGAATGGATTCATGGAATTTATTTACCAAAAAAATTAAACATATGCAGCCTTATTCTACATAATTAAAAAACTAATCTTTATTTCATGATGGAATAACCTTTGGATGGTAATATATTTTCCTCCAAAAGCATTTTATTTTAAAAAATCCGATTTAAATCAAAAAAATCCGATTTAAATCAAAAAAATCTGATTTAAATAAAAAAAATCATTGATTTTTATCCACCCTGTTTTTTATATTTACCAAATAGGTTTGTTTTTTTTAATGGGACTAAAGCGGCACCACCGACAGCCATTTGTTTGGGTTCTGGTTGTGGTGCGGGTTCATAGAATTGAACGGGTGAGTTTGACTGGAGGTGCCACCTGTCAGCTCCACAAGCCGAGTTAAGTTTGCTGCGGCTGTGATGCAAAGTCTCGCAGCGACCACATTTGTACAATCTCCCTATGGCTGTATGATAGATTTTAGATGGCCACTAAAACCACGGCCTAATTGCTTGTTTTGCCACAACCCCCTTTCGTGGCTGCCTATGTGAAAAAGGCCTTGGGATGAAGATACTACTTACCTGGCTGTCATGTGAATCTAAGGACGTAAGTACTTTCTGAGTTACTAGCTTAGAACAAGTAAGCAGATAAGGAATATGACTTCTCTGGCTGTTCTTGGCCCTTCAGAATACACTGGATTAAGAGGTTGAACAAGACAGCCAGGCAGGTAGTCTTTTTACATTAAAGAAACCCTTACCCTCACCCCCCCCCCCTTTGTTCTCCAACTATGCAAGAAGGAGTAGGAGCATTACACCAATGGTCAAAAAGTCCAAGGTGGTATTTGTTTAAATAATAAAAGCCAGTGTCTGGATACTCCATTTTTATCAGGACTACAGCACAAGCAAAAAGTGCATATAAAAGTTCATATACACTTTATTAGGTACACCTGCTCAGTTGCTTGGTAACACAAATTGCTAATCAGCCAATCGCATGGCAGCAACTGAATGCATTTAGGCATCTAGACGTGGTGAAGACGACTTGCTGACATTCAAACTGAGCATCAGAATGGGGAAGAAATGGGATTTAAGTGACTTTGAACATGGTATGGTTGTTGGGGCCAGACGGGCTGGTCTGAGTTTTATTTCAAAAACTGATCATCTGGGATTTTCACGCACAACCATCTCTAGGGTGTACAGAGAATGGTCCAAAAAAGAGAAAATATCCAATGGGTTTCAGTTGTGTGGAGGAAAATGCCTAGTTGAGGTCAGAGGAGAATGGGCAGACTGGTCCGAGATGATAGGCAACTAACTCTTGACAATATAGACCAAAATCTCTAAAGGATGTTTTAAACACCTTGTTGAATCTATGCCACAAAGAATGAAGGCAGTTCTGAAGGCAAAAGGGGGTCCAACCCTGTACTAACAAGATGTACCTCACGGGCTTCACCCATCCTCTGGAACTCCCTACCTCAAGCTATCAGGCTATCGCCTACCCTGCTCACTTTTAGGCGCACTCTGAAAACTCATCTTTTGAGGGAAGCCTACCCTGACCCTGCCTAACTACTAAAATCCCCTACTCCCCCAACCACTCCATCCCCCACAGCTAATTTCCTCCTGTACCACTATCCCCTCCCTCCTAGATTGTAAGCTCCCAGGATCAGGCCCTCTAATCCCTCTTGTATTGTTACTGTACTGTGTTCCTCCATAATGTAAAGCGCTGAGCAAACTGTCGGCGCTATAGAAGTCCTGTATAATAATAATAATAAATAATACCTAATTAAGTGAGCTGGTGAGTGTAAAATTTAAATGCATGCTGTAAAAGATCATAATAGAAAAATCTGTTTTTAAAATGCAATTAATATTGTAACATTGCCACATAGATTTAATCAATTTATTCTGACACACAATGACACCAGTATTGCTAAAAAAAAAAAATCACAGGCAGCCTGAGGCTGGTGTCTTCCCAATGCATAGCCATGGACAGGTGGTCAATAGTGTGAATGTGCCGGCACTGATTTTTAGGTTATGGATTTGTGACCAAGTGTATATCTGCCACCTCTGTCCATGGCTGGCTAAAGCCATTCTCAGATTTCCCATCTCCATATTTTCTGTGCAGGAGCTGAACAAAAGGCTGAAGGCTCCAATCTCTTCTTTCCTTTCCCACTTGTCTCGGCTCCTCCTTCCATTGCTGGATTCCAGGGACGATGGACATGACAGGTTCTCCTTTGAGCGGACAGAGAACACACTGATGCTGCAAGTGAAGAGTCGGCTGTCTGGCCTTCCTTTTTACTGGGAGTTCCACTGTAAGGAGGCCAGTGTCAGCACGGTGAGTGACCATACAACCTAAAAACACCTGTAATGGAGCGGGACAGAAAGAAAAGCGTCTGGGTTATCTCTATAAATATTTCTGCTTTCAGTTTTTTTACTACTGAACAGAAAATTTTGAGTTAAAATGGTTCTCAAGCCTCAGAGAGCAAGTCAATTCCTTGCTGTAGAATACATCTGCTCTCCCAGCAACCTTCTGGTTCCCCAGCTCTTTGTTAGTTGTAGTTCAGTCAGCACTCAGAAATGCAGTATGTATTGGTTATAGGGCTACAGGTCCCAGGATCCTCTGCTGTCTGAAAAACCGAATCCACTCTGCTAACAGGAAGTGATGTATTGGTCCCAGCATTGGGCACGAGGGGTAAAAGGATTAACCACTTCCTGACCGGCCGTTGTATATAAACGGCCGGACAGTGGCAGTGCAGGGTCGGGTGGCCGTTTATAAACGGCCTCCCCGCACCCTGCTTGTGCGTGCTCCCACCGTGATCCGGTGCCCGCTGTTTCCTCCGGACACAGTGAAACACCGATCGTCGGACGGGACCTCTGTGCGAGGTCCCGATCATGTGATCACTGATTGGCCAATCAGTGATCACATGCAAAGTAGCAAGCAAGATGTCACTTGTGACATCATTGCTTACTACGTGTGAATTCTGTGAATGATCACAGAGGTCACATGGTACAAGGCTATTCACAACAGCCTTGTACCATGTGACAAGCTGTGACCAATCACAGCTCACTCTGTATTTCTCAATGACTGCAAGAATGCAGACAGAGAAAGAGAAATGATTGCTTTTACATCTTATATGGGTGTAAAAGCAATCAGTGAAAAAAAAAAAATTAAAAAAACCTTCATCACCCCCCCACAAGTAGTACAGTGTCACCATGGTGACACTGTACTGCTAGGATGACAGTATGTAGAAAAAAAAAATAAAAATAAAATAAAAATTTAAAAAAAAATTTAAAAATTATAATTTTTGGTTATAAACTAATTTGGATTTTTTTTTTTACTAAAAAGATAACGGAATAAATTTTGGCCAAGATTTATGATGAAATATTATTTATTTGCTAAATTTAAAAAAAAAAAACACTTTTTTTCAAAATTTTTGGACTTTATCATTTACATAGCAAAAAAAATAAAAATCCCAGCGGTGAATAAATACCACCAAAATAAAGCTTTATCTGTCTCAAAAAAATGGTAAAAAATTAATTTGGGTACAGTATTGCATGACCACGCAATTGTCATTCAAAGTGTGATAGCGCTGAAAGCTGAAAATTGCCCTGGACAGGAAGGGGGTAAAAGTGTCCGGTCTGGAAGTGGTTAACTATTAGTCTTAGTGATGCACCGAAATTTCGGTGATCGAAACGTTTCGGCCGAAAACACCCCTTTTGGCCGTTGGACAAAATGAAAAAAAGCACCGAAGCAGGTGCCGAAAAAACCTCGCCTCTCACCGATGCTGCCGGCCCCGCTCGGTAGTTCTCAGCCTTACCTGAGAAACCATCGAGCGATCCCGGCGCTGGGCATAGAGATGAGTGAAGGAAAGATGGCCTCCACTCATCTCTATGCCCTTGGAGGACCGGAGCGATGTTACTTCCGGTTCCGGCCATTTTTTATTTATTTATTTTTGTAAAACTAGACCAATGCTTTTTTTGATCCAATGCTTTACATTGCAGAGGAGAGATGTGGGGTCTTATTGATCTCATATCTCTCCATAAAGAGGACCTGTCACTAATTATTTCTATCACAGGGGATGCATGCATTTCTTGTGATAAGAATAAAAGTGATTAAAACATTTTTTAAAGACACAGTGCAAAAAAAAATTAAATAAAAAAAGTTTAAAGTGCCCCTGACCCCCATGCTCCGTGAACACATACGTAGGCCACACCCACATATGTAAATGGTGTTCAAACCACACACGTGAGGTATCGCCACAAACGTCAAAGCAAGAGCAATAATTCTCGCACTAGACCTCCTCTGTAACTTTACAATGCTAACCTGTAGAAATATTAAAGCATCACCCATGGCGATTTTTAAGTGCCGCAGTTTCACTCCATTCCACGAGCGTGCGCAATTTTGAAGCGTGACATGTTTGGTATCTATTTACTCGACGTAACATCCTCTTATATTTTACAAAAAATTGGGGTATATATTGTTTTTTCTTTTGTTTTTTTTAATCAAAGTGTATCTTTTTCCAAAAAATATATATTCATTTTTAAAAACTGCGCATTTCAGTTTCGGTTTTCAACTAAGTGCATTTTGAATTTTCGTCTTCGGTTTGGGCACCAGAATTTTAATTTCAGTGCACCACTAATTAGTCTCATCTGTAAATTTCCCTGAATGACATAATGATATAGCCAGCTACATAGATATAGTAATTTTTAGCAGGGGTTCCCGGAGACCAGAAAGTAATTTCAAGGGTTCCTCTATGTTGAAAAGATTGGGAAATGCTGATCCAGATATTAAATAAGTGTGAACTAGACCAATGAGCACAAGTAATGATAATTATATCAAGTACATATAACCAAGCTGTCGCCTCACAGTACATAATATCCTTTTACATTGGGTATATCAAAAAGTAGACCGTTCTTATTATAGTAGCTTAACCAACACAGTTTTGGGGTGAGGCTAGACGAGGAGAGGATAACCAAGATGAGCGCATCTTGAAAAATGTTTTGGGGACATCCCTTGTACTGATGAATATTTATCTTTCTAGCAGTTGGTTATCAGTTTCCTTCCATTGTAATAACAATGGAGGTGTAGAAGATGTCAAATTTTGTGCTATTCATTTTGGGCAATGAACAATAATTTTGTGAGCATTATATGGAGTGATTCGGGAACGAAGTCTTCAGGGATAATGACCAATAATTCTATTTGGGAACTAGAGGCAACCGGAGGGGATAGAGGGCATTCATTGTTTTAAATATACAGATATACATCCACGTGCTATAGATCTATGCAGTACCAGCCATCTAGTTCAGTGAATATACAATAACTAATAAACAGAAAATTCCTTCTGCTTCAATGTTCAGAGCTGTTTCACACATGTGCAGCGCGGATTGAAGCTCAGGTTTCACAGCTAATTGATGCAGCAGTTGTTCATTGGTTCATGTCAGGCTTACATCAGGTTCAGGACAGGATTAGCTCTCATGATTATCTTGTTCACACATATGTGGTTTACAAACGGTTCCCATAGAAGTCAATAGCCTGTAATCCGCACCTGAACCTAAAGGCACTGCTCAGAAATCATACATGGCTCTTTTTCAAACCGCACCTAATCCCCACTGCCAGTGCACTGGACATATGTGAACAGGCACCATAGGAAGCAATGTTTTTTCACATGTCGTGCGGATTGGATGCGGTTCAAACTGCATCCAATCCGCATATATGTGAACCAACGTGAATTTATACCGTGTTTAAATTCAACAATATGATACTAAAACTAGATAAATAACTTTCATATCCTAAATTCAAAATAAAGTTCCATTATTCTATTATGTTCACCATGTGTGTAACTCATTTCCTCAATATCCATGTTTTTCAATCACAATTCGGTGAGTCCCACCACCACTGTGGCAATGTGCTCACCTCCGGCTTTGGATCCGTGTAAACCAGGTCAATGTCACCTTTTCCCCTGGGGATCACTCCAAATGCGGCTGCATGGTATTTCTAAAGATGTTACTCCATGTCCCGTATACAAAGAACGGCTCATTTAAGATTTTGAACTTGCTCTGAGATGTACTCTGTAATTAAGCTGAAGGACATATGGGGGGCCACATAGTGTCGTATATTAAAATTGCTTTCATTAATGTAAAAAATGCACTTACATAGGTTAAAACATATAGGCACTTTAATACAGAGCGGGGTCGCTGCTCCTGCCTCACTGCTGGTTGCTCCTGTCAATTGTGTCACCTGGCTCCGCCCCACGCATATCATTACAGTCATGTGACTTCCTTGAGGGATGTATATCTGTTTATTTAAGAACGCTGTGGGAACACACTTTATGTTTGCAGCCTTCTATTGGTAATGATTGATTTACTCTTAATGTGATTTATTCCTATTTATTTAATGTTTGTTTACTGTGAACAATGGGGCATATCATTCATCAGGGATGTCTAGGAAACAGAGCTTAAAATTAGGATAAGCATGGGATTATTATAACACTTTATTGTTGTAAATATACATGACCAGAATCTTTGATTTCCTTCTTCAATCGAGACCACATGACCAAATGTCTAGACTTTTGCTTATATATGCAGCACTGATAGGAGCCTGGAGCAGTATATTCACCTGTGAAGATGAATACCTTTTAGCCCTTTACAGTTTGTTTATTCATCTAAGAAAGACTGCGATACATGAATATATGTTAACAAATGAGCACAGGTCCACTTTAACTGTCATGTCTACCTCGCTCTGAGCTCATTCAGGGGACACTAACTACTTTCCCAGAAAATGGGCAGCACAGTGGCTAAATGGTTATCACTTCTGCCTGGCAGTACTCGGGTCGTTGGTTCGAATCCCAGCCATGGCACCTCCTGCCTGGAGTTTGCATGTTCTCCCTGTGCCTGCGTAGGTTTCCTCCTGTTTCCTCCCACACTCCAAAGACATGCTGGTAGGTTAATTGGCTTTTCTCTAAATTGTCCCTAGTATGTGTATGTATGATTGTAAGTTAGGGACCTTAGATTGTACGCCCCTTGAGGGTTAGGGACTGATGTGAATGTACAATATATATGTAAAGCGCTGCGTAAATTGACGGCGCTATATAAGTATTTGTAATAATCTGTAATAATAAATGTAGTGGTCTTATGAAATTCACCTCATTCAACCGTATACACCTTTTTTTAAAGGAAACGTCTGAAAGATCATATGAATGATTCTTGGTTCTGAACACTGCCCTCTGGAGTAAGGGCAGGGAGCTTGCCTAGCACAAAGTCATGTGACAAGAACCTACTGTCCTTCCCAGAAGCCATGAGATGCCTGAGCCTGTCATTAGAGAAACATGTAGGCTGACATCCTACTAAAGTGCTAGTCATCTGGTTGTCTCTGGCTCCATCACCATCCGAGTCACAGATCTACTTAGAACAAGTATGCAGTAGGCGCTTGATCTACATATTTATTTCAGGTCAGCGATTCGGGAACCTCAGAATCAGCCCCACAACCTGGCAACTAACTAGCAATCGCAATTCTTACCTCTTCAGAGGAAGTTGTTATATGACAATTAAGACACAAGATGGTGCTGTGTATCCAGGAAACTTCAGCTTAATTCGGGACGGCTTTATAATGTAGAGTAGCCGGGGCAAGTCATAGAGGGTTCAATGTGCCCCAATATATAATTGAGTAAAATAGATGATGAACAATGCTTTATAGGACCTATTTTATACACGGAAAGTTAATAGTCCAAATATAGATTTATTGCAAAAAAAACTTTTATCACTGCACCAATGCATTTCTGAGGTCAGAGAACACCCCCTTCGTCAGGGTTTGGAGTTTATACCGGGGTCTTTGACTAGATTTGAGAAAAAACTTTAAACTGATTGTAAAGGCTGAAGGTTTTTTACCTCCATGCATTCTGTGGGCAGCAGCCCCCCTAATACTCACCTAAGCCCCCTCTTGATCCAGTGATGTGCACACGATCCCCCGGTCTCCCTTGTCTCTCTCTCTCTCTCCTCATTGGTTGAGACAGCAGCAGGAGCCATTGGCTCCCACTATTGTCAATCACAGCTGATAAGCCAATGAGCAGTGATTGTGGGGGGGGCTAAGCCATGACTGTTTGTGAATGGTCACACAGAGCAGTGGCTAAGGTGCCCTCATAGTAAGCTGTGTGCTGTGGGGGCACTTGTCAGGTGGGAAGGGCCAGGAGCGCCGGCGGGGGACCCAAGAATGGAAGGTTTGAGCATTTGTGAATGGTCACACAGAGCAGCGGGTCAGGAGAAAGCCTGCTCAGGTGCCCTCATAGTAAGCTGCGTGTTGTGGGGGCACTTATCAGGTGGGAAGGGCCAGGAGCGCCGGCTGCGGGACCCAAGAATAGAAGGATTGAGTGTTTGTGAATGGTCACACAGAGCAGCGGGTCAGGAGAAAGTCTGCTCAGGTGCCCTCGTACTAAGCTGCGTGCTGTGGGGGCACTTGTCAGGTGGAAAGGGCCAGGAGCGCCAGCTGTGGGACCCAAGAATAGAAGGATTGAGTGTTTGTGAATGGTCACACAGAGCAGCGGGTTGGGAGAAAGTCTGCTCAGGTGCCCTCATACTAAGCTGCCTGCTTTGGGGGCACTTGTCAGGTGGGAAGGGCCAGGAGCGCCGGCTGTGGGACCCAAGAATGGAAGGTTTGAGTATTTGTGAATGGTCACACAGAGCAGCGGGTCGGGAGAAAGCCTGCTCAGGTGCCCTCATAGTAAGCTGCGTGTTGTGGGGGCACTTGTCAGGAGGGAAGGGCCAGGAGCGCCTGCGGGGGACCCAAGAATGGAAGGTTTGAGCATTTGTGAATGGTCACACAGAGCAGCGGGTCGGGAGAAAGCCTGCTCAGGTGCCCTCATACTAAGCTGCGTGCTTTGGGGGCACTTGTCAGGTGGGAAGGACCAGGAGCGCCGGCGGGGGACCCAAGAATAGAAGAATTGGGGCTGCTCTGTGCAAAACAATTACACAGAGCAGGTAAATATAACGTCTGTTTAATTTTAAAAAAATGCCTTTACAATTTCTTCAAGTATATCTAAACCCACGAACAAAAACAAAATATTGCAGATTATCAGTCCTTAGATGTGGTTGCTGCATTCATTTTCTTATTTCAGCCAATTTTTTCTTACTAGTGAGCCTTCCAGTAACACACTTCTTGTCCTAGGGTGATAATGTTCACTCACTGTACTATATTTATAGAGAAGCAGCGTTCTTACCCTAGGAAGAGAGTGCAGAACATCCCCCTGTCTTCATCTCCACATCATAGGGGGCAGGTGTTCTGTAGTCTACAGAAGTCAGTTAGGCCTCTTGCACACTACAGCTGGTTAAAGCTCAGTGTGTTTTTTTTTTTAGTGATCTAAAATGCAGTCCATTGTTTACAGTGTGTCTGTACACACATGCGTGTAAACAAGCGCTGTGTATTCTTGAGTATAAAAAAAAAGAAACATTTGCAATTTTGGTCAGTATTTGCGCTGGTGAGGACAAATATGAGCAAATATGTGCAAATACAGGCATATGAGCATAAATATTAATGGATTTTGCCTAGGAATGTATTGTGCGTACAAATGCGCATACCCATAAATGCGCGCAAAACACCTAATATGTCCAGAAATGCTGATGCTCAAACATCGGTATGCAAGAGGCCTTAGACAGGGTTGATATTATTTTTGGACAGAAGATTACAGATTACTCAGGACAGCACTGGATTTCCGACAGGATTGTCAGTTTTTTTAACATACAATCAGATGTAACCAACACTTTCAGTGGTATAATTAAAAGACCAAAAAGGAGCAAAAAATAAACATTGCTTTTTACAGTTTACATATATTTGTATTTCTCAGGACACTCTGGGAAACTATATTTTATTTGGGTGCTTGTCTTGGTGTTTTTATTTCATTTGTGCAGGCTCAACCTTGTTGTATGTGGCAAATGTTCACCCTCTCTTGTGTTTGATTGGCAGGTGTGTCGACATTTAGTCCAGCCTCTGGTGCGTATGACGAAGGCTCTAGACTGTCAGAGCCAGGAGCTGTGCACTATACTGCTCAGGAAAGATGCCGAAATTCAGGATTACCAGGAGAGCGGGGCTGTGCTCACTCGAGGTAAATAGGCCAGGCTTGTATGCATTATGCAATAACAACAATAACAGTATATTAAGGATGAGAGTGATACAAATTAATACTAAGACTAGAGATGGGAAGTCCTGAAAAAAATGTAAAGTTTGGGGCAAAAAATTTTTTTTTCTTTTTTTCCCCCCAAAGGTGTTTTTTTTCCGGAAAAATAAAAAAAAAACAGTGCAGAACATGTTCTTTTACAATGATAAATAATATATCTATGACATGGTATTCAAACTATATAATATGAACGATAACACAAAGAAAATCAGCGAGCGCTAACAAAAATAGCAGCTAAATGCACCAAAAAAGGAACTACAAGTCCTCTCAATATAATCAAATGTACCAAGGAAAGGTGCAGCGCATAAAGTAAACCAATCAATATCTGAAATTCATCTAAAACATCATAATCCTCAATCAGATTAAAATCATAAATCAAAAAGGTAGTGCAAGTAAACATATATGTGAGTCTCAAAATGTAAACTCTGTAACGTGAAGGTGCTATTCAAAAACCTTTCCTTGGTACATTTGATATAATGTGACGACCTTAATTAGGTATTTCTGAGACTTTATGTAAAGTCTTACATTATTCCAAGTTCTCTCAGCTGAAGACCAGCAATTCATGGAATACAATTCAAGTAACACTGTACTTCTCAATGCAGTTCTCAAACAAGAGAAATACGCATTTCTGCCACTAGGGGGCACGTCAGGGAAAAGGCTCCAGTTTAGTTTGCTTGTGGGCTCCATCTTGTAGCTCCTACAGTTGGGTGCAATTTCTGCTGAGAGCAAATGCTACATGGATGACAAAACATATCCTTGCATGCCAGAGGTGTCCTAAAGAAATGAATAATACTTTATGAAATTAAATGATGAGGATCAGAATGGAAGTGCAAGTAGCTTTTCCTTCCAGTGTTCTCATTCCAGAAACACTCTTTCTGCTGCTTCTGGATCATCACAAATGTTAAAAAGCAAGTTTGGTTTATTTACTGAATAAGCTGTACTTTTATTTCAATCACAATACTTTTATATATACTGCATTTGATGTTTACAGGGTAACAAAATGAATTTCTATTTGTAAAACTACTCCACACTGAATTTTTTTTCAACTTTTTTCGAAATTTTTCATTTTCTTCAGAAAAGAACAGGGGAAAAAAAAAACATTTTTTTTTCCCATGGCTTCAACATTTCTGGAAGTTTTTACATCTCTAAGACCAGAAAAAGTTTATCCTGACAACAGATCAGAGGATATTGCCAACATGTTTTTGGGACTTGCAACTCCCCCTTCTTGAGGGTTTGAGTGCTGGCAATAATTGGGGTGTACTGGACTGAAAGGGGGTTATTTGAAAACTCAGATGCAGCTCTGCAGAGAAACCAATCGGCTTCTAGATTTTATTGCCAAAGTTCAGTTGAACAAGTGAGAAGCTGATTGGCTACCTTGTATAGCTGCACCAGGTTCTGAGTACATCAGTTTTAGTAAATCTCCCTCATGTTGTTTATTATTATTATTATTATTATACAGGACTTATATAGCGCCAACAGTTTGCTCAGCGCTTTACATTATGGAGGGAGACAATACAGCAACAATACAGTTCAATACAAGAGGGATTAGAGGGCCCTGATCCTGGAAGCTTGCAATCTAGGAGGGAGGGGATAGAGGTACGGGAGGTAATTAGCTGTGGGGGATGGAGTGGTATGAGGAGTAGGGGATTCCAGTATTAGCTGGGGTCAGGGTAGGCTTCCCTGAAGAGATGAGTTTTCAGGGTGCGCCTGAAAGTGAGCAGAGTAGGCAATTGCCTGATAGCTTGGGGTAGGGAGTTCCAGAGGATGGGTGAAGCTGTTGAGAAATCCTGGAGACGAGCATGGGAGGAGGAGACAAGGGAGCTAGAGAGTAAGAGGTCTTGCGAGGAGCAGAGAGTACGGTTTGGGTGATATTTAGAGACAAGATCAGTGATATAATTAGGGGCAGTGTTATGAACGGCTTTATACGTCAGTGTTAGTGTTTTGAATTTTATCTGTTGGGCAACTGGGAGCCAGTGGAGGGATTGGCAGAGAGGGGTGGCAGATACGGAACGGTTAGTAAGGTGAATGAGTCTGGCAGCAGCATTCATGATGGACTGGAGTGGGGATAGCCTGCAATGAGGCAGGCCAGTGAGGAGGGAGTTACAATAGTCAAGGCGTGATATGATGAGGGAGTGAATGAGTTGCTTAGTGGTTTCCGAGGTTAAGAACGGGCGTATCTTGGAGATGTTGTGGAGGTGAAGTCTACATGAGTTTGTCAGCGATTGGACCTGGGGCTGGAAGGACAGATTGGAGTCTAGGATTACACCTAGTACCCTGGCTTGAGGGGAGGGACTGATGGTAGTGTTGTTGATTCTGATGGAGAAGTCGGGGGGGGGGGGGGCACAGACTGGAGGGAATACTAGGAGCTCAGTTTTGGAAAGGTGAAGCTTGAGGAAGTGGAGTGACATCCAGTCCGATATGTCACTTAGTAGGCTGGTGATGCGATTGGAGACTGAGGGGGTGAGGTGAGGGGTAGAGAGATAGATTTGTGTGTCGTCGGCATATAGGTAGTAGTTGAAGCCATGGGAGTTTATCAATTGGCCAAGGGAGGAGGTGTAGATGGAGAAGAAGAGGGGTCCGAGGACAGAACCTTGAGGGACCCCGACAGAGATAGGGAGTGAAGGGGAGGTGGCAGCGTTAAAGGTAACACTGAAGGAGCACTGCGGCAGATAGGAGGATTTGAATTTTTAGCCGGTTGCAAGTCTGACAGCCTGCTGTATCCCAAGTCCCAAAAGTTGTTAGTCTCCAATATGTGTTGGATATATCCTTTGGTCAAGATAAATTAACTTTTACTGGACTTAATAAAAAAATTGTGATGTGCCAATCCTTTTTATATTGTTTGTAGCACTCCAGGGACCCTCAAGGACACCCTGGTTGACAGCTGCTTTTAAAAATTGGATGTTGAGCTGTTCCCTTATTTTTGGGCCCAGCGCTCCGTTAACATGCCTCATGATTTTACTAATAAAGGAATGCTGGTTGTCTTATAGGCCGCTTGAAAACAGAATCTTTTGATGAGGGATCATTCCAAGAATCTTTCCTGGCAGAGGTAAGAGACTACGGCATGGCAGTGGTTATTCCTCCAGTTTTACCCTAGGTTCACATCTGTGAAGGTGGTGCCGCTGCGGATCCGCACGAAAATCTGTGCAGCCGCACCACCCGCACAGAGAAATGCGGACCCGCGGGCGGATGCCATTAGTTCTAATGGCATGCCGCCCGTACTGGGAATCGAGGTTTCCGTGCGGGCTGCGTTTTCAGTAGAAGTACAGAGACTTCTGTGCGTGTCACGGGCACGGGAGTCCATTCAAATGAATGGGCTCTCGTACCCGTGCAAAACGCGGCCCGCACGGTCACATATATGTGAACTAGGGCTTAGTAAATCTCCTCCATAATTTGTGTGTCCTGTGTGCAGCCATAACTCCTCCTCAGCTCATCATCAGCTGACAACATCTGAACCTGAAATAAAAGTCAGCTACCTTGCAACAATAAACTTGTTTCTTCAACTTGTAAGCTGTTACCAGTTTACACGATTATTAAGTGTTGCATGACAAGACCACTTCCTGTTATCCCACATATATATTCTTATTATTATAGCCAAATTTACCACCCTAACTCCTCCCACAGTTTTTACACTACATTATTATTATTCAGTATTATTATTCAGTATTTATAAAGCGCCAATAGTTCGCTCAGCGCTGTACATTACAAAGGGGGACAGAACATGTGACAGAACAATACCAATACAATGCAAAACATGAGGGGATCGAGGGCCCTGCTCTTTCAAGCTTACAATCTAGGAGGGAGGGGATGGTGGCACAGGAGGAGATAGCTGTGGGGGATGGAGTGGTAGGAAGAGTGGAGGAGGTCGGCAAGTTAGCAGGGGGCGGGGTAGGCTTCCCTGAAGAGATGGGTTTTCAGGGTGCGCCTAAAGGAGAGGAGAGTAGGTGATAATCTGATGGGTTGGGGCAGGGAGTTCCAGAGGATGGGTGACACCCTGGAGAAGTCCTGGAGGCGGGCATGGGAGGAGGAGACCAGGGAACTAGAGAGAAGGAGGTCTTGTGAGGAGCGGAGTGTGCGTGCTGGGCGGTACTTGGATATTAGGTCAGT
This sequence comes from Staurois parvus, assembly GCF_062004578.1. Lineage (NCBI taxonomy): Eukaryota > Metazoa > Chordata > Amphibia > Anura > Ranidae > Staurois > Staurois parvus. Next base: position 2,837,104 of record NW_028318111.1, on the reverse strand, counting down.
GATGTAGTTCGGGGCAGTATGGTGGACAGCTTTGTACGTCAGTGTTAGGATTTTGAATTTGATCCGTTGCGCAATCGGAAGCCAGTGGAGGGATTGGCAGAGGGGGGTGGCGGAAACGGAGCGGTTGGAAAGGTGAATGAGTCTGGCAGCCGTATTCAGGATGGACTGAAGCGGGGATAGCCAGCGGCGAGGCAGGCCAGTGAGGAGGGAGTTGCAGTAGTCGAGTCGCGATATGATGAGGGAGTGGATGAGCTGTTTAGTGGTTTCTGGAGTTAGGAACGTGCGGATTTTGGCGATGTTGCGGAGGTGGAGTCTGCATGAGTTTGTTAAAGAGTGGACTTGGGGCTGGAAGGATAGGTTGGAGTCCAAAATGACACCAAGTACTCTGGCCTGCGGGGCGGGTTTGATGGTGGCGTTGTTGGACATGATGGAGAAGTCAATGGGGGGTGGTGTCCGGGCTGGAGGGAAGACAAGAAACTCGGTTTTGGAGAGGTTCAGTTTAAGGAAGTGGAGCGACATCCAGTCTGATATGTCGCTCAACAGGTGTGTGATTCGGGCGGAGACCGAGGGGGTGAGGTGGGGGGTTGAGAGATAGATTTGTGTGTCGTCGGCATAGAGGTGGTAGTTGAAGCCGTGAGAGTGTATGAGTTGGCCAAGGGAGGAGGTGTAGATGGAGAAGAGAAGGGGCCCGAGGACAGAGCCTTGGGGGACCCCAACAGAGAGGGGGAGTGAGAGGGAGGTGGTGGCATTATAGGTAACGCTGAAAGAGCGTTGTGACAGGTAGGATGAGAGCCAGGAGAGAGCAGAATCTCTGAGGCCGAGGGAGTGTAGTTTTTTGAGGAGGAGGGGGTGGTCGACTGTGTCAAAGGCCGCAGAGAGGTCAAGGAGTAGGAGCACTGAATAGTGGCCATTAGCTTTGGCGGTTAGCAGGTCGTTGGAGAGTTTGAGTAAGGCAGTTTCGGTGGAGTGTAGGGGACGGAAGCCGGACTGTAGGGGATCGAGGAGGTTGTTGTCGTTGAGGTGAGAGCATAGGCGGGCGTAGACTAGGCGCTCGAGGAGTTTAGATGTAAATGGGAGCAGGGAGATGGGTCTGAGGTTGTTCGGGTCATTGGGGTCCAAGGAGGGCTTTTTAAGTATGGGGGTGATGTGTGCATGTTTCAGAGGGGAAGGGAAAGTGCCGGAGGAGAGGGAGAGATTGAAGATGTGGGTGAGGGAGCGTAGGATGGAGGGGGAGGGAGGTTGTAGGAGTTGTGTGGGGATAGGGTCAAGGGGGCAGGTGGTGAGGCGGGCATCAGAGAGGATCTTGGAGACTTCTTCGATGGTAGTAAGGTCAAAGGTGCGGAGTGTTGGGGGAGCTTCAGTATGAGGAATGTAGGGTGGGGTGGGAGAGGAGGTCAGAGCAGTGGTGGGGCCGTGGGAGAGGGGTGTAGAGGGGGTAGCTGAGTGAGGGGGAAGGGGGTTGGAGGGAGTTTGAGCAGCGACGAAGTCCCTGTGGGTTATGTCGAGGGGGAGGGGGGATGAGGGGGTAGCTGTGTGAGAGGGGACGGGTTGAGAAGGCGTGCGAGTTGCGGCAATGTCCTTGCGAATTGTGTCAATCTTGTTTTTGAAGTGATTGGCAATCTCAAGGGCAGTGAGTGAGGTGCTGGGTGGAGGTGGGGGTGGCGAGAGTAGAGAGTTGAAGGTGGAGAAGAGTCGGCGAGGATTGGAGGAGAGGGCCTTGATGAGGGTCAGGAAGTAGGCTTGTTTGGCAGTATGGAGGAAGGAGGTGTAGGTGTGGAAGGCAGATTTGTATCGGGTGAAGGCTTGTTGGGATTTGGTTTTGCGCCATAGTCGCTCCAGGGCACGACTGTGTCGTTTGAGGGTTTTGGTGTGATCAGTCTGCCAGGGCTGGAGCGGTCGGGGTCTGATGTTGCGTGTGGTTAAAGGCGCTAGTGAGTCAAGGGCTGTTGACAGCGCATTGTTGTAGGCGGTCATAGCCAAGTCGGGGCAGGACAGGGGGAGGATGCTGTCATGGAGTTGATCAACTGCGGAGTGGAGGGAGGCAGGGTTAAGGTTGCGGAGGTTACGGCTGGTAGTAGTGTGACATTTGGAGGGGTAGGCGTTGGAGGATGAGGAGATAGAGAAGGTGATCAGGTTGTGGTCAGAGAGAGGGAAGGGGGTGTTAGTGAGGTTGTGGGGAGCGCAGCGGTTGGAGAAGACAAGATCAAGGACCGTAATATACGGAAACGTGCGGATTGTTCCCGATTGGTGTGCTATTACTTTGTGGAAATGTTCGCCGAATGGTTCACGAAATATCAACGCTTTTGTGGTGAAATTGGTCCCATAGGAATGAATGGCGAAATGTTCAAAACTAGAGTGGGAGCTGACAAAAGCTAGAGCTGAAAAATCAGGACATGATTTCTAAACTGCCATCACTCCCTCATTTTCAAGCCCACCTACACAAATCTTATATCAAAACGTTCAGCTATCCCTGCTGCCACTAACAATGTCCACGGCTAAGCCACAGTCCTGATAGTTTTCACAATATGACCATTTGTTTGCAACTCACGCCGCCCATTGACATTCATTGAAACTCCACTCTAGCCACCTCAAATTTGAAGGGCAATTTCTAAACTGCGGCTGTGCCTTCATTTTTAATATTTCAGAGACATACTATGCATCAACAAGTAGGTCTGGGTCTTGTGATTCTCACAATATAAAGCTCTTTGGTGTAGGATTTATAATTTTTAAGCTACAACCGTTTGAAGATGGCAACCGCCAGTGAAGTGAGCAAGTTGGAGCAGTTTGTTTTTAACCGCTCTTCTCTGCCCTTGCTGTAGAGTGAGTTGGCATAGGAACCCAGGTGTGTGAGTAGCCAGCAGAGTGACAAAAGCTACTCCGCCCAGTTACTCCGCCCACTCCCGTTGTAGACTACTGGTGGAGGCAAGAACACTTCACACAATTTCCCCAGAAATTGTAGCTTTTCTAGCTATTATTATTATTATTATACAGGATTTATATATTATTATTATTATACAGGATTTATGGCGCCAACAGTTTGCTCAGCGCTTTACAATATAAGGGAGACAATACAGCAACCATACAGTTCAATACAAGAGGGTTAGGAGGGCCCTGATCCTGGGAGCTTACAATCTAAGAGATGATGCAGTGGAATGGTTGGGCAAAGACACTCGTTCAGGGTGTTGGACACTGCATTGGATTGCTTTTCCACAGCAAAGACATAAGATAAACGTATTATCAGATCATATTTAATTACTTTAGTTTCTCTTTAATAAAATATTCTGATTCTGCATTAGGCTGGACGTCTTGTAGAGCAACAAAGTAATGAAGTGCCATCAAAGGTGCTCTTTTGCCACCATGTGGCCTACTGCAATTACTACATTTCTACAAAAGCAAACTTGTAAAGGTACAAAGATACTTCTGGAGCAGTGGAAATAAAGCTGGGCTTGAAGTACACTTGTACCCGGATCAGTATTTGACATGTGTTTGATAAGCAGTGAATACAGTTTAAAACCCGCACTCTTCCATCTTGGTATATAGTAGCTTTGTGGAGAAAGTTCAAGTAGTAATCCGGGCAAAATACAAAAGTTACCTAAATCTGAAGATTAGCTAAAAAAACATTCATTTCTACAGATTTAGTTACATTACTTACCTGTAATGAAGTATAGGAAGCACAAAACTACATGCCTCGTGACGGCAAGTATAAACTAGGGATTGATGCTTGTTAAAATGTTACTAAACCCACAAACAGTGAAATCAGTCTGTAGATGCAGTAAAGCATGCTTGGTATACTCACTGTGGAACCTAAGGGGTTATTCCTCTGCTTTGTGTGAAAAGGCTGTTTGATCCTGTCTTCTCTGATCTTCTGTCCCCAATCCATCTGCTGATAGAACAGTGCCTTGGGGGCAAGCTGCACATGCTCAGTTTGTTGTGTATTACTAGAGATTTTTTTCTTTCTTGGGAGAGTGAATGTGATCAGCACAGCGCCAATCAGCACTGTCCAGACAGAGGGTCAGGGGTCCTGCAGTCTCATAGGACAATCGGGAAAACGACAACTCCTCCTACATACAATAACCAGTGCTCTGCTGGACACTGATAGAAGCAGGGACGGACTGACCACGGGCCTGGGGTCAGTAGGGGGCCCCATGAGATGCCCCTGGTACCTTTTTCATAGGCTTTTTTGAGTTTGGGCAAGGACACAGGGGCCCTATGATCCCCTATTGCCCGGGGGCCCCATGAGTTGTCAGTCCGCCCCTGGATAAAAGTCGTAAGACTGTTCTAACTGCTGATGAGAAAAGGTATTTAGCAGTTTATATTTACTAAAATAATTGCATTTCCGTGTTCTGCGTACTGTGGGAGACCAGATATAGTGAATGCAGAGTCCGGGGAGACCATATATAGTGAATGCAGGGTCCGGGGAGACCAGATATAGTAAATGCAGTATCCGGGGAGACCAGATATAGTGAATGCAGGGTCCGGGGAGACCAGATATAGTGAATGCAGGGTCCGTGGAGACCAGATATAGTGAATGCAGGGTCTGGGGAGACCAGATATAGTGAATGCAGGGTCCGGGGAGACCAGATATAGGTAATGCAGGGTCCGGGGAGACCAGATATAGGTAATGCAGGGTCCGGGGAGACCAGATATAGTGAATGCAGGGTCCGGGGAGAGCAGATATAGTGAATGCAGGGTCTGGGGAGACCAGATATAGTGAATGCAGGGTGCAGGGAGACCAGATATAGTGAATGCAGGGTCCGGGGAGACCAGACATAGTGAATGCAGGGTCCGGGGAGACCAGACAAAGTGAATGCAGGGTCCGGGGGGAGACCAGACAAAGTGAATGCAGGGTCCGGGGAGACCAGATAAAGTGAATGCAGGGTCCGGGGAGACCAGATAAAGTGAATGCAGGGTCCGGGGAGACCAGATATAGGTAATGCAGGGTCCGGGGAGACCAGATATAGGTAATGCAGGGTCCGGGGAGACCAGATATAGGTAATGCAGAGTCCGGGGAGACCAGATATAGTGAATGCATGATCCAGGGAGACCAGATATAGTGAATGCGGGGTCCGGGGAGACTAGATATAGTGAATGTAGGGTCCGAGGAGACCAGATATAGTGAATGCAGGGTCTGGGGAGAGCAGATATAGTGAATGCAGGGTCCGGGGAGACCAGATATAGTGAATGCAGGGTCTGGGGAGACCAGATATAGTGAATGCAGGGTCTGGGGAGACCAGATATAGTGAATGCAGGGTCCGGGGAGACCAGATATAGTGAATGCAGGGTCTGGGGAGACCAGATATAGTGAATGCAGGATCCGGGGAGACCAGATATAGTGAATGCAGGGTCCGGGGAGACCAGATATAGTGAATGCAGAGTCCGGGGAGACCAGATATAGTGAATGCAGGGTCCGGGGAGACCAGATATAGTGAATGCCGGGTCCGGGGAGACCAGATATAGTGAATGCAGGGTCCGGGGAGACCAGATATAGTGAATGCAGGGTCTTGGGGTTTAGTAACACTTTTAGAATTGTAAATTGTTTAGTGTGCATAGTCTGAGCATAGGTGCATTTAAGGGCACGTTTTCACCAGATGCATTAGGGGTACACTGGCTTCTATTTCCAGTACAGCACCAATACATATACAAGACAAAATGTTCCCAATGGTGTCAGTTCATCGTTTCTGCGGTATGCTCTGAAAAAAAATGCCATCACAGCGCCACTGCAGTGAAAAGAGCTGTCCTGAAATGTTATTCATCACATTTCAATAACATTTTATGGAAAACGGTGTGATCATGAGCACTGGGGGAGATTTACCAAAACTGTCACTCTCAATCTGGTGCAGCTGTGCATAGTATCCAATCCGCTTCTAACTTCAACTTGTTCAACTAAGCTTTGGCAATAAAATCTGGAAGCTGATTGGTTTCTATGCACGGCTTCATGAGATTTTGTACCTTCCAGCTTTATTTAATAACCCCACTGTGTTTCACAGCACAGCAGTGGCAGTGCAGCTTGCTAGTGTCACCGAGCCCTACATGAATCAGAAGGGATCCTTTTATTCTGCTATATTTATATTGATTTGGAGAATAGAAAGACAGAGGAGTGGTACTAAAAAAAAAAAAAGTGTAGATCTACCGCATTATTACAATAGTGGTGTGACCCTCTGTAGAGAAAATCCCTGTGCAGCTAAATGATCTTATGTGTCCGGTTTCCTCCTACACTCCAAAGACATGCTGGGAGGTTAATTGGCTCCTGTCTAAATTGTCCCTAGTATGTGTATGCATGAATGTGAATTAGGGACCTTAGATTGTACACCCCTTGAGGGTTAGGGACTGATATGAATATACAATATATATGTGTAAACTGCTGCGTAAATTGACGGCGCTATAGAAGTACCTGAAATAAATAAATAATGTGTTATCAAATAATGCCAAAATATATGATATCAATCCCAAATCACTACATATCCATATTCATACATAAAAACATGTAGAAAGTTCATTAATAATTGCAGATCAATAATAAATCATTTGTCCGCAATACTGGTGAATAGGTAGCAATAAATACAAAATGTGAAGTGTACACAATAATAGCAATAAAAATAATATCGCAATAATGGGAGTTTATTAAGACTGTTTGGATAACCCAGTTTGGTACAGGGATCCTCCAGTACCAAACTGGGTTATCCAAACAACCTTAATAAACTCGTACCGTGATAAGCAGGCAAAAACAACAGTCACTGGGTGATCAATCCATTGATATGTCCTCCGTGGCTTTACTCCAAGACCACCATGTGTCCCGCCACCAGTCCATATATGCGCTCACCTTCGATTACGACCTGTGCCCAGGTCTAGATGCGCCTTCCCCAGTGGGGTTAAATATCCAGTGGCAGGCTGCTTCCTACAGATCCCCTGTGTTCCTCCATTCGTAAGTGAACTTGCTGTTGACTATGCAATACTCTTCATATAGAGGTGTGCTCAAATTGATTATTAAAAAAAATAGTGCTAAACTGTATAAAACGGATTCTTCATTAAAAAAAAACATAAGTTATCCACTCACATTATATAGTGCACCAACTCCTGTGCACATGGATAATATGCTTTACGTAAAGAGGTGTGTGGCCCCTTCTTATTGCCATTGCCATCCAGTATGATCTGAGAGCTCGAGATCTTCCTTCTTGTTCGGCGTTATGACGTCGCAAACTCCTCCCCAACGCGTTTTGTCACAGATCACGGAGCTCAAGGAGAAAGGAGAGAAGCGGTACTAATCCACTGAGAGCTCCTGCTAGTGGCTAATTTACAAATCTCTGTATTTAAAGAATATGTTCACATTTTGTAACATGTTACACCCGTATAGAATGTAACATGTTCTGTGCTGAAGTGCCCACACTTCTATGATCCCTCATTATGGCATTTGGTGGGGGATCCTCTCCCTGCACACACTGTCACAATATAAAAATAGCATGGTTGTGCTCCACCCACATAGCCATGTCATTTGCATATATCTGTGAATGTGTGAACTACATGTCCTGTTTGCCACCCTGGCAGATGGCTTGTAGTTCTCAGTGAGTACTCACTGAGCACTCTCTTAGTTCATTGATTGTTCCTGCAATTCAGTAACTGTCTGCCCGTAGCTATACTGCATGTTTGCAGGAGCCTGACATTGCACTCATGATCCACTGATTGTGGGCACAATGCTTTACAGGCTGTAGTGTAAAAACTAATAAATGCACATTATTTTACCTGAAGAAAGATCTGCATTTATTATTATTTATTATTATTATTTTTTTTTTACAAAAGGTGAGCGTATCTTTTAACGCAATAGCAGAAATGTGGAAGAGCAAGTCTGAAAGATAAAATGAGAAAGGCATTTCAAAATTCACTTCTAAGATTTCCTCTTGATATGTTTAAAAACCGGCTGCCAATGCAGTGGTAGCATTGTCACCCTCCTGTGGAATCTTCAGGTATTCATGTTGTCACACACTAGGTTGTCAGCCCGTGTCCATGCCCCCTACAATGCCCAGCAGTGGAGCAGATGGGGCTTGCAGAGTTCCATTTTGAATCCCAGCACCGTGACTGGCAGTGAGAATTTGCTGCAATTTTTCCCAGCCCACATATCTGTTTAGTCATATCCAACTCTCTGCGATTCTGTGAGCCAGCTCTCTGAGCCCCATGTCTGATACCCTTTTTCTATAACATTTTCTTGGTGATATTTTTACGAGGTAGGTCACCAGTTTTTTTCTCAACCCTCCCCAATTTCTCAACATGGGTCTGGCATGCAGAGTGTGCTAACACATGTGCGTAGACAATTTTCACTCAGTGTAGACTGGACCCATTTAACCTGCCAGAATGTCTTTGGAGTGTGGGAGGAAAACGAAGTACCGAAGGGAAACTTATGCAAGCATAGGGAGAACATACAAACTCCATGCAGACATTGTACTGGCAGGGATTCCAAACAATGACTCCACTACTGCAAGGCATCATTTTAACCTCTTGCGTCTTGCACGTGTGCAGCGGCAAAGAAAGTGGTTTTTAACATCAACAAACCGCTCATATGCGTCAATGGGCAGCAGAGGTTTCTGTGCTGATAGCCGACTCATTGTGTGCACAGCAACTGAGCTGTCAAAGATAACTTCTGGTCTCTAGTAATGATCGGGAGCCATCAGCTCTAATGTCCAATCATGTGACCCCAGACAGCCAATCACAATGGTCATGTGATCAGGCACACCTTTCCTCCCTTCGGACCTAACTGCCCATTTGAAGGGACAATGGGCTAAGCAGGAAGGGAGTAATAAACTGTCCTTACCATGTTGTTATATATGTTTGGTAATTGCAGAAAAGTACCTGTTGATATAGTCAGAAACTCAGAGCTGTCCTGTGTTATCTTAACCACTTGCTGACTGCGCTGTAGCGAAATGATGACTACAGTGCGGTCGTCCAGTTCTGAAAGGGCGTCGTCCAGTTCTGGGAACCCCATCCCATGAGCACCCACCCATTACCATGTGATCAGCTGTGTCCAATGAAACAGCTGATCATGATGTAAACACAGTTGCCAGTTATCGTCAGTACTTTCCTCACGCTGTGATCAGTGCAGCCCCAACAGTGTCCATCAGTGCTGCTAAGCCTATAGCGAAATGATGACTACAGTGCGGTCGTCCAGTTCTGGGAGGGCGTCGTCCAGTTCTGGGAACCCCATCCCATGAGCACCCAACCTTTACCATGTGATCAGCTGTGTCCAATGAAACAGCTGATCATGAAGTAAACACAGTTGCCGGTTATCGTCATTACTTTCCTCACGCTGTGATCAGTGCAGCCCCAACAGTGTTCATCAGTGCTGCTAAGCAGTGTCCATCAGTGCTGCCTATCAGTGCCTCCTACAGTGTCCATCAGCGCTGCTAAGCAGTGAACATCAGTGCTGCCAGTCTGTGACCATCAGTGCCTCCTATCAGTACTCTTCAGTGTTGCCTATTAATGCCCATCAGGGCAGCCTCATCAGTGCCGCCTATCAGTGCAGCCTCATCAGTGCCGCCTATCAGTGCTGCCTCATCAGCGCACACTATTCCTCCAACTAATACCAATGATGAGGCATTGTTTACTCCCTCTGACATTGAGGCATTTTCTACTCTCACTGACCACAGTCTGGCCCCCTCAGAGTCTGAAGAACAGTAAATTGGCCCTTTGTTTAGAAAGTTATCAGGTAATGTCTCCTTTCTGAGTTACATGATGACCATCATCACACCAGATTCCTTCGGGGACAATGAGGAGCAGATCATGTAAAAATGTTGTCTACCTAGATTCTAAATTTAAAATAAACATTGCAATAATAACTACAAATATGTGCTTTCTAAAAAATATAATTTACTTTCCCTTTAAATTGCTGAACATTTGTGTACTTCTGATGGTGTCTGTAAGTGTAAATTAGGTAAATGAGACATCAATAGAATATTTTAATGCTGCTGAGTGAGATGTTACAGAATGTCTTGGCGTGTGACAGTATGATGTCAGTCCGTGCTTGTACTAGGCGTGTATATAAACACATATTGCTGCTGATACTTGCCTCCTGCCCGCGCGTTCCCACAGTCAGGCTTGTGGCGGGCGCATGCATTTGGCAGCATTGTAATTAAAAAGGAATTGTTTAGGGTCCCGTGAGAACAAATTTATTTTAATTATTTATGTTTTGTTCAGTGATAACATCAGCGTTCCATGCAACATAGAAAGCTTCTAATCTAATAGGGCCATCAACATCTGTCCTGTCCTCAAGAATCTTAAAATCGAATGCAATTTCTGCAGTCAAAGGCCCTTTTCACATGGGGCGGACTCATCAGCAGATCCGCTTGCCCATCCGGGGATCTGCCCGCTGAACCCTGCTGAGCAAGCGGATGACAGGTCCGTATCTCCGTGTCCACTCCGCTTTTGCGGAGCGGACATGGACATATGACTGTCATCCAATCCGATCCGCCAGACAGATGCGGAACGGATCGCCATCCAATCCACCAGACGGATGGGGAACGGATCAGATGCAGGTGGGTGTAAACGAACACACACCCTTTTACACCCGCTTGAAAAATGGACAGGGGGACCCAATCGGTCAGTTCGAGTGAAAGAGGCCTTACACTCACCGCACTGGGACCAGTGTGAGATCAGAAATTCTGTGACTAGACAAACAATTGCATGGCAATCCCCATCCCTTAATTCTATAGAAATTACAATTAGAGTACCCTGGGCAATACTGAAAATATAACAACTAAATTGACAGATACTGTGGTTGAAGTCGAGAAACTCAGGTCCTCTTGGAAAGACAACTTTTTTCCTCCCAATTTTGACTACCATCTTCTCAACCCTTAATGGTCATTTACTACAACTTGATAACGTGTTTTACAATCCTTGGCTGTCATCATTCCCTAGACCAGGGGTAGGCAACCTGCGGCTCTCTAGCTGTTGTGGAACTACATTTCCCATGAGGCATTGCAACATTACAAAACTGACAATTACAGCTATGACTTGCAGAGGCATGATGGAACTTGTAGTCCTGCAACAGCTGGAGAGCCGCAGGTTGCCTACCCCTGACCTATACCCTCCTCTACTTACTCTTTTTACATTAACTTGCTTTTTCCTTACTACCCCAACTATTCACCTACTTGTGTGGGATGAATGCTGTTTGCACACACGGAACTGACACGTGTGTTCACCTTTGTGCACAAGCACAGGGGGGGCTGCACTTTCTTTTTTTTTTAATTACATTTTTTTTTTCCATTTTTACACTGTTATTGCTGTCACAAGGAATGTAAACATCCTTGTGAACGCAATAGGTACGCGACAGGTACTCTTTATGGAGGGCTCTAGAAGACCCGAAATCCCTCCTCTGCACTTAGAAGCATTCAAAGCGCTAAGATTGGTGTTTTGAATGCTTTTGAGTTTTTAAAAATGGCGCTGTAACCCGTGATCACAGGTCATCGTCTCTTTGGTTACTGAAGCGGAGAGCCGAACAAAGCCGGGATCGGTGGGACTGGAGAGGCCGAGCCATCCATGGATTGCTTGTAATAGCAATCAAGCTGCAAGTTAGCCTCTCCGATTGCTATTACAAGACAGCCGACCATCGGCTCTAAAAAAATAGTACCAGGGTGATACCTGCAGCTACAGGCACCATCCCGCTACACCCACTTAAAGACCAGAGATCTACCAGGTATGTGACTGGCCGGCATTTGGATAAACACCTTTTCCTGGACCCTTAACATTTCTCATTAATGGAGATGAGTTGCTCTTATACATTGGGGTTGATTTACTAACACTGGAGAGTGCAGAATCTGCTGCAGCTGTGCATTGCAGCCAATCAGCTTCTAACTTCAGCTTATTCAGTTAAGTTTGACCAAAAAACTGAAGCTGATCGGTTTCTATGCAGAGCTGCTCCAGATTTTGCACTTCAGTTTGAGTAAATCAACCCCACTGCATAGCCAGGCTACTAGAATGATAATTCAATGATTCATATGGACTGCGTCTCCTCCTTTTGTTTTGTTACCCTTTTAAAACTTAATAAAAGTGTAGTGAAATTAGATCAGAAATTGTTTGGATTGTAAGAAAACCTTGAAAAAATGCATGCTTGCACCAAGCAAGTAGTGACTCTGGTGGGGGCTGAACCCAGGACACTCTTCTAAACAATCCTCAAACATCTGTAGCACACTGTTCGTAAGAGCCGCTGGTGATTTGGGCCTATTTCCTCTCCTCTCACTCACAGCCAGTCACACAGCATTTTCAGCATTCTTTCTCTGGCTCAAGAATCTGGGTTTTTTGTGGTTTCAATGTAGAATGATGAACTTGAATGGGGACAGGGAGCATGGGATATCCAGAACTGTAGAACTTGAACAAACTTGAGGACTGCTAACTTTCTGGCTGCTCTTACCAAACTCTTAGAAAACATGTACAACTCTGGCTGCACTTGTACAACACCTGAAGGTATTCCACCCCTGCTTGGCTGTACTTGCACAACTACTGGCTGTACGTTCCCAGCAATATTCCCACAGAATCCCTATGCAGTCTGTCATCTCCCCAGAGATTAAAGCACTACACTGTTACACTTGCAGCACTGGGGTCATCTGCTCACTTGGCCACAGGATCATTGGATGCCTCCTTCCGATATCCACCAGGCTTTTACCCCATGAGGGAAATGAGGACTCATTCAGCCTCTGGACAACTTGGGCTCTCTCCCACAGCTTCCTTTCCATCTTTCCTCCCATGAGCTTTTTCCTAACCTCTTAGATTCCTGGTATGCTCTGCAAATAGGTCCCCCCTGCTAAGCCTACCTGGGACCTTGGGGGGGCTTCAAACTGGCTTCTGCCCAGGAGAGCTAAGCGCCTCAACAGGGGTCTCCTCCAGCAGGCTGGACCCTGGAATGCTGCCTTACATCAGCATACTTCAATCTCCCCCTGCTGTTCAGGCCTCAGACAATTTATGGGCTCCTCCCACCTGCTGAGTACACCTCCCCAAGGATTGGCTGGAGTTCTATAAATATTCAGGCTGCAGACTCTGCCCTCCCTCCCCCTAGATTCTAGAAATCTCTAGAAGACAGGGGAAAGTAGCAGAGCAGCAGCCTGTGAAACCCTGAGCAGCCCAGATTAATCAACCCTTGCTCCTCTGATTACAGTGGAGCTAAAACTAAATTTGGTCTAGCAGCCCACCCTGTCTAGGAGGGTGCTGCACATCAAAGAACAGAGTAACATGAGTGAAAAAAGAGCAGCGTCACCCAGGTAAAAGGGAAGAAATGGGAGGTATAGGGGAAAACAATGGGGTGAGGGTACAGTCAGCTGGGAACAGTACATGAAAAGTGTCTCTTCTGTATGAATTCACAAGGGGGTGTCTAAACGGACCCATAGATCCCACACCCACTCGATAGTAGTAAGAGCATTATTCATTCAGGGCCTTGTTTTTTGGTGTTGGAACTGCCACCCTGGTGAATGATAACTGATAAAGTAATGACCAAGAAGTAGCAGGAAAGGTTTAGGAACCATAGAACGAAAGAAGCAAGGAGATCCTTGCACTGTAGGTCCTCAGGTACAGCTTCCTCTCCAGCAAGGAGAACTGCGAGCAGCACAGTAGTGACATCACCAAATATTACTCCAAATATTGTGAGACTAGTAGTTAGAGGCAGCAATGCCTTAGATGACCTCACCAATGATGGGGCACTGTTCCTCCCACTGACACCAATGATGGGACACTGGTCCTTCCTCTGACATCAATGATGAGACACTATTTCTTCCACTGATACCAATGATGGGGCACTGTTCCTCCCACTGACACCAATGATGGGACACTGTTCCTTCCTCTGACATCAATGATTCCTTCCTCTGACATCAATGATTAAACACTATTCCTTCCACTGATACCAATGATGAGACACTATTCATTCCACTGACACCAATGATGGGGCACTATTCCTCCCACTGACACCAATGATGGGGCACTATTCCTCCCACTGACACCAATGATGGGCACTATTCCTCCCACTGACACCAATGATGGGGCACTATTCCTCCCACTGACACCAATGATGGGGCACTATTCCTCCCACTGACACCAATGATGGGGCACTATGCCTGCCACTGATACAAATGATGGGTCACTATTCATTCCACTGACAACAATGATAGGGCATTGTTTACTCCTGTTGACACAAATGCATTTTCTACTTCCCTTGGCCACAGTACACCCCCCCCCCCCCCCCAAATTCTGAAGGACAGTAAGCTAGCCCCTTTTTTTTTTTTTTTAAAGTTTGGAGACCCCTGCTTAAGGTTAGTGAAACTCATTGCATTTTGTGCTGTTTGACCCTGAAATCACAATATATCTTACGTTTCATAGAATGCATTGATTTCAGTACCAATGTTATCAAGATGTTACCAGAGACACGAGTCTGTCTGTATCCTTCTGTTTATTACATGACGTGCGTTGCATGCTGACACTAGGAGGGACCTATAAACAGGACACGGAGACCACAGGAGGCAGACGTCTACAAAGTGACATTTCAATAAATAATATGATGGATGAAGACACAGTTAGCCGCTTCTCATGTCAGAAAACGGAGTGCAAATAAACGTACAAATATAGATAGGTATACAGTACATGACAGTTCCAAGGGACATGCTACTTCTACAAATACATCAATATAAAAACCTTCGTGTAATCTCTGCTAGCAGTGCAGCAGAATTAAGTATCACCTTGCATGATTACATTTAAATATACATGATTTAACATTTTTTTCCCCGTAGATATTGGATAGACAGTTATCAATGCTATGCATTTATTTAAAATCATTAAATGCATTTTTTAAATACAACTGGTATGAGCACCTGAAATAATGTTTATGTACAGATTGCTGGTGACTTGCTTTGTTCTCACTTGTGGCTAGGGCGCAGTAAAACCATGGGGTTAAGACGTAGTTTTTCCATCCTCCGACAACCTGCCTGAACCAGGGCATGCTGTGGCAAAAACGAAACAGAATGTCACATTCAGCAGGCAGTACTACTGAAGAATGCGACCATTGCAAGTAGGGTTGCACTGATACCGTGTACCGATACTTTCGGTTAGGTACTCGCCGATACCGAGTAACGATACCTTTGACTCTATGCAAAATGAATGGGCTCAAATCGCACTGCAAAGAATCACAAGTGATTTGAACAGCAATGCAACGTGATTACTGTCCAAATCGCATGTGGTTCCCCCTACCACTCCTGTGTGATCCCAGTATAGACAGACAGGGAAGCACCATCTAAGAAGAGCAGCCATGGGCAAAAAAACAGTTTATTAATGTTATAACAACTCACGTGTTAAAAGTACATAATATATCTTGCATCTCAAATCCAAAACCACGACCGCTTGTGGTGCTCACAAGGCTGGAGGAGCTGTAGGAAGTTCCAGGACCCCTGTGGGTATAGGGCCTAAGTGATGTCAGCTTGGGAGCGGATCGCCCATACATCTCCTCCAGCCTTGTGAGCACCGCAAGCGGCTGTGGTTTTGTATTTGACATGCAAGATATATTATGTACTGTTAACATGGAAGGTTTGAAAGGTTTTTTTACAAGACATGTAGAGAATGTATTAAGGTACAGAAGCCATTTTGACTTTGGAACCACTTTAACCAGTTGCCGACCACAGATAGCTGAATGACGGCTACACTGCGGCCGGCCAGTTCTGGGAGGGCGTCATATGACCTCCTACCAGAACGCGCTCTCCTGCACGCCCCCTGAGGTGCGCACCCGGCGATCTCCATGAGATCCTACGGACACAGCTGATCACGTGATGTGGTAAAAGGCCAATCACAGCGGCTTTTTACCACGTGATCAGCCGTGTCCAATGACACGCTGATCACAGGGAAATGCAATTGCAGCTTCTCGGCTGCACTTTCCTCACGCTGTCAGAACGTGGGGAAAGTACTGCCGAGAACCGGCAGTTGTCAGAGCAGGGAACGGCACCGATCATCAGTGCCCTGATGATCGGTGCCCAGCAGTGCCACCCACCAGTTCCACCCACCTGTGCCCAGAAGTGCCACCCACCTGTGTCCCCCACCTGTGCCAAGCAGTGCCACCCACCTCTGCCCATCAGTGCAGCCCAGCAGTTGCGCCAGTCAGTGACCAGCAGTTGCGCCAGTCAGTGCCCCGCAGTACCGCCAGTCAGTGCCCAGCAGTGTCACCAGTCAGTGCCGCCTATCAGTGCTGACTATCAGTACCCATCATCAGTGCCGCCTATCAGTTCCACCTATCAGTGCCGCCTATCCGTGCCACCTCATTAGTAGTGCCCTTCAGTGCTGTCTGTCAGTGCCCATCAGTGCTGCCTATCAGTGCAGCCTCATCAACGCACATCAGTAAAGGAGAAAAATTACCTGTTTGCAAAATTTTATAAAAGAAACCTTTTTTTTTTCAAATTTTTTGCTCGTTTTTTTGTTTATAGCACAAAAAATAAAACCCCCAGCGGCAAGTAAATACCACCAAAAGAAAGCTCTATTTATGAGAAAAAAGTGATAAAAATTTCATATGGGTACAATGTTGCATGACTGCGCAATTGTCAATCAAAGAGCGACAGCGCTGAAAGCTGAAAATTGGCCTGGTAAGGAAGGGGGTATAAGTGCCCGGTAGGCAAGTGGGTAAAGCAGATTTCCCTCCCCCATTTTTTTTAAAACTGCTACTTACCTGGTGGTGAGTTGTGCACATTTCAGATATTCACCCACCTAGTGGATCCAGCGTTGTCCAGCACCACCGTGTTTTGGTGTGACGTCATCGAGAGGCTACCGGCTGTTCTGGGTTCAGCCGGTATGCCTCTTGATGGCACTCCGGTCAATCCACCCCCTCGTCTTTTACTGAATTTGTGACATGCATATCCCATGAGGCAAGGCAGCGCAAAGCCTAGGTGAATGACATGCAAGGGGGGCAAGGCCAGACAGTTTAGTAAAAAAAAAAAAAAAGGTAGATAAAGAAAAATAAGCCCTATTGGTGCATAGGACCAGAGGAGGGATAATGTATTGGAGGGTGAAGATCCCCTTTAATGTGACCACAACTGATATGCAGGGTTCATGGCTAACCCTATGCAAATACTGATCTATACAAAGTTTGTTTTTCTGGACCTTGGTGGCAAAATGGGACAACTGTCTGCACAAGGCAAAAACCACGATGCCTACTTCAAAAGTTCGCTTTTGATTTTTCCCACAGTACAGTCACTTTAAAGGGATATTAAAGGCAATTCAAAAAAATAACAAATATGTCATACGTGCCTGCTCTGTGCAGTGGTTTTGCATAGAGCAACCCCGATCCTGCT
This sequence comes from Staurois parvus, assembly GCF_062004578.1. Taxonomy (NCBI): domain Eukaryota; kingdom Metazoa; phylum Chordata; class Amphibia; order Anura; family Ranidae; genus Staurois; species Staurois parvus. The sequence goes on along the minus strand of NW_028318111.1, from coordinate 2,819,816 downwards.
CTTCCCAGATCCACCACTCCTGCTCCTGCCCCCTTCCCTCCTGCCTAGTGCCCTCAGAGCAAGCAGCATGCTATGGGGGCACCCAAGCAGGCTCGCTCCTGAGATGCTACTGTGGATGTCCATTCAAACACAGAGCTGCAGCTCAGCGCTGCCCTCTCTCTCTCCTCATTGGCTCACTGGCTGCGATTGACAGCAGTGGGAGCCAATGGCTCCTGCTGGCTCATGGGCAAGCACCATGTTGGATTTGGCTGCCCTCTGGCGGTGGGAGGTGTGCACGGAGATTATGTGGGAGGAAAAAGACATTTTTCAGTTAATGTTTTTGTAAACAAACTCTGATAAGTTTTGATTTTATAAGTACTTGAAATCAAGGAGTGTTTTTGTCATCACCCTGAACTTTAACTCCACATTTTGCAAAAAACATAATGAATGCCCCCTAAATCTGGTTGTATCATGTAACGTGGTCTAAGGGGCTCATTCACACTTGCTTTGATCTCTATGGAGCGCTTTGCACCAGTGGGAGCCAATGGCTCCTGCTGTTGTCTCAGCCAATGAGGAGGGAGAGTCCTCAAGCAGTCCCCAAGCTGTCGTGCTGTTGTGCATATTGCTGTATCAAGATGGGGCTCAGGTAAGTATTAGGGGGGGAGCTACATAGATTGCATGAAGGTGAAAAACCTTGAGCCTTTACAACCACTTTAAACCCTGGTTCACACTGTAGCGACTTGTCATGCTACTTGCGACAAATAGGGGGTTGTCACGGTATGGGAGCCTGCCAATTATTAATCCCCTTATTAATGCCTTGTATCACATGCCCTCAGCGTCCTGCTCTGTATTGTTCCAATTGTCCCCTGTGTCACTAGGCCAAATGGCCTAATTCAATGGCCTAATCAAATTACTCTGGGCCCCCCTCTCTCCCGGCTAGCTGGCTGGGAGCTCTCTGCACACCTCCCAACTTGCTTTTCATCTATGCAGACATCATCCCTGCCCCCCAGGATGTCCCTGTCACCAGTCTGATTCTCCCTGAGGTCTAGTATTCCCTTCTCCCTCCCGGTTGCCAAGGCGACCAGGGAGCATCCTGCAGCAGTTTAAGAGGCTGATGTTGGGAGCTCCGGTTTCATTCCGTTGTGCAGTCATCAAAGGATCTCAAGCTCCGGCGAGACCTTTGTGACTAGACTCTGCAAGTCTACTCCCCAGCCTCACAGAGACCCCACAGGAGGGAAGAGACAACCAGAGAAAGCCTGCCTGCGATTGCGAGAGACCCCACAGAAGGGGTAGAGACTACCACAGCCTGCCTGCCAGAGCCAGAGGCCACCCGCCTGATCCGGACTCCACAGGTACCTGCGTTCTGCTTCTACCCCTGGGAGACCAGGCACCCTGTTGGATCCGTGAGTACCTACTTCCCCACTGTGTTACCTGAACTGTTGCGGTGGTGACCCCTTGCACCCCCCTCCTGTGTCGGACTACCCCTGTTACAGGGACACCCCCTTGGCTCTCCTAGTGGACTATAAGTGGGTGGGGCCCCCTCGTTACCATTTAGTGGTAAATCCACCCCCTCTGCCACCCCTCAGATTGAAGGACTGCCGTCTGTTTGTCTCAATAAAGCTTTGTGCGTCTGTCATCCACTCTGTGTGTTCTGTCCTGCCTTTCCTCCGTTACAGGGGTTATTTACTAATGCCAGAGAGTACAAAATCTGGTGTAGCTCTGCATAGAAACCAATCAGCTTCCAAGTTTTATTGTCAAAGCTTCATTAAACAAGCTGAAGTTAGAAGCCGATTGGCTGCACCAGATTCTGAGTGCTCCAGATTTAGTAAAACTCCCTCATAAAGTCACATGACAAGTGAAAAAATGAATTGCAATGGCTGCCATTCCAATCAATGCAACTTTTAAAAAGGCTCCTGCACCACCTAGATGCGACTTGAGTCTCGTAGACTTTGAAGTCGCATGAAAGTCGCAAATAATTCACACTGGAAATCACATGCCGATGGGGTCGCAGCAGTGTGAACCAAGCCTTAAACATAGTACACGTGTAAAGACGATTTCCAGGAACTCGTCTTGATACCTAGTACCGTGACTGGAGCCCGGGGAGATTGGGCATCTATGTGCTCGTCATGTCTACAAATTCCTCGTCTGCTTAGCGTTCAGCTCCTTCTCACACGTGTGGGCTTTAGCGTAATGAAAAACTTTGTTTTCATAGTAAACAAATAAAACAAAATCGTCTTGAAGCTCACGCCAGCATTAACAGCCAAAAAGGGTTTCAATTACACCTAAGCAATTCATGCTTCCGTCCCGAAGTCACCTGTTCATTAAAGAGGCCGCGCGTAGGCTTGTTTCTGACAGGCGGGCGCAGTTATTATTTTTGGAGCGCGATGCACATGTTTACGGAAGTTTTGGATCTCAGAGCGTGTGAATTCGGCTTCGCCGTGTAGCCTGACCAGTCTTCTGGTGAATAATGCGCCGGTCTCCTTTTATCTCGGTGTTGATGCTTTTTATAGGCGTGAGATGTTGTGTCTAATTGTTTGTCTTTGAGGAGAGATCATTAAGGGCTCGCAATATTGTTAACCGCACAGGCAAGCTGGCCGTCACCCAATGCATATTAGGCAGGGCGGCTGCATACTACAATGTAACCTTTCTGCTGCAATTTACTCTCAGGCTTTGCACAAAGGCCACTTCTCTTTGTTTAGGATTGCCGGCTTCTTAGAGGGTGAAAAGTGAAAAGCCGTCTTTGTCTGTAAAGATCCTTGTCTTGGTGGAAGGTTGAAGGTCTTTTTTAGGCAAGCAATGTTCTACTGCCCTAAAGAGAGAATTTCCTGGGTCGTAATTGATCCTGTCCATTAATACTAGAGGGGATGTTGATAAGAAGAACACCCAGCTCTGCTCCTTTAAGTGTTTCTAAACCCTGGACCCTGCATTCACTATATCTGGTCTCCCAAGACCCTGCATTCACTATATCTGGTCTCCCCGGACCCTGCATTCACTATATCTGGTCTCCCCGGACCCTGCATTCACTATATCTGGTCTCCCCGGACCCTGCATTCACTATATCTGGTCTCCCCGGACCCTGCATTCACTATATCTGGTCTCCCCAGACCGTGCATTCACTATATCTGGTCTCCCCGGACCCTGCATTCACTATATCTGGTCTCCCCGGACCCTGCATTCACTATATCCGGTCTCCCCGGACCCTGCATTCACTATATCTGTTCTCCCCGGACCCTGCAATCTCTATATCTGGTCTCTCCAGACCCTGCATTCACTATATCTGGTATCCGTGGACCCTGCATTCACTACATCCGCTCTCCCAGGACCCTGCATTCACTATATCTGGTCTCCCTGGACCCTGTATTCACTATATCTGGTCTCCCCGGACCCTGCATTCACTATATCTGGTCTCCGTGGACCCTGCATTCACTACATCCACTCTCCCTGGACCCTGCATTCACTATATCCGGTCTCCCGGACCCTGCATTTACTATATCCGGTCTCCCCGGACCCTGCATTCACTATATCCGATCTCCCCGGACCCTTCATTCACTATATCTGGTCTCCCCGGACCCTGCATTCACTATATCTGGTCTCCCCGGACCCTGCATTCACTATATCTGGTATCCCTGGACCCTGCATTCACTATATCTGGTCTCCCCGGACCCTGCATTCACTATATCTGGTCTCCCCGGACCCTGCATTCACTATATCTGGTATCCCTGGACCCTGCATTCACTATATCTGGTCTCCCCGGACCCTGCATTCACTATATCTGGTCTCCCACATTACACAGAACATGGAAATGCAATTATTTTATTAAATATAAACTGCGAAATCAATCTTGAGACTTCTATCAGTGTTCAGCAGAGCGCTGATTAAAGCTTATAGGAGGAGTTTTCATTCTCCTCTGACTGTCCTATTAGGCTGCATGAGCCCTGACCCTCTTTCCGGACAGTGCTGATTGGCCCTGTGCTGATCACATGCACTCTCCCAAGAAAAAAAAAAATCTCTAGCAATACACAACAAACTGAGCATGTGCAGCTTGCCCCCAAGGCTCTGTTCTATCAGCAGATGGATCGGGGACAGTAAGATAGTAGGATCAGAAAAGACAGGCTCAAAAATCCTTTTTAGTGGGTTTAGTAACACTTTAAATCTGACCTCCAATCTTAACTTCAGTCTTGTACAGTTGTACCGGCTCCTCTCCTGGACTGAAATTGCTTGCTTCGATTTCACCGCACACTGTGAGCTTCTCACGAAGTGCCTTAGAAGCTGCAACAAGCGCCATAGAGCCTGCCTCATTTCCTGCCTGGAGGACATCCAGCATTAGCTAGTCCTTTCCTCCCCAGCCTGCCTCTTTCATTCATTGAGTTTCAGTTTTCTTTAATCATAGAGGCTCCGCATCAAATGTGGGTGTTATGCAGTAATAATATACAGTATCATGTGGTCTGCATGCAAATGCAGATCAGTTTCAGAACACCCACTCCCCCAAACTTACATCTACCCATTAAGGCCTTTTGATATTTGCATAACTCCTCCAAAGAGCCCACTGCTTTACTCAGAGGAGCTCTGAGGCAGGGCTATATGATCTATTCAGGAAGCTATATACAGCACCTTACCAGCCCCTCCTGCCAGCCATGATCTGCCTTTATTGCATAGAGAAGCACAGAGACCCAATGGTGACATCAATGGAGCTAAAATAAAGTTTGTAATGAAAAAGGTTATATTTTTAAACTTCATTAGGTGAAGGAGGGACCGGGGAGGGCAAAACATAAGCTTCAGTTTTAAATGTGTAGAGGAAGTGGAACACTAACACTAAGGGAACCTTACGTGCTAGAGCAATTCAGAAGCAAAAATCAATTTAAACTTTTTTTTTTTTTTTTTGGCTTCTTTGAGCAAAATCTTTTAGGTTATGGTACGTTGACTATTATTGTATGTGTGAAAATATTTTGTTGCTTCTATGTACATGGCACTAACACTGTGACGCAGGTTATGTTCAACAGAACTCAGGATCCAATGAGAAGTCATTTATACTATCTTGTAACCTGGTAGATTTGTTATTGGGAGTATAGTGCTGGTGGTTTTTATTGTGGGGCACAAAAACAAAAGTCTGCAGATTCCGTTATTAAAAAAAAAGAGTAAAACCCACTTATTATGCCATATAAAAGACGCAGTGACATCATCACTGAGCTGAACACAGCCTGTACAGGGAGCAGAGCTGTGGGAGGGACACAGTAATCTCCACCCACTACAGGCTGCCTGCAGAAAACTACAAGAGTGGGCGTAGACAAGACCAGTCCTCCTGCACAAAGAGAGAGAGCAGCAGTGAGTGGTCTTTATTACAGGAAGACTCACACTGGATTACTGACAGATCTGGAAGATATACACAAAGCACAGCGAGACTCATTGAAGAATACATAATGACTGTTATATTTGAGCAATATTTGCTTCTCCCAGGATTCAGCTAACATTGAGCTCCTATTCTGCTTGCTTGCACAGTAGGGATGCACCGATACCACTTTTTGATCGGCGGTCAAGTACTCACCGATACTGAGTACCGATACTTTTCGGTGCACTTTGCCTCCATACAGAATGTATGGAGGCAAATTGCACCACAAAGTGTAGCATGCGATTTGAATAGTAATGCGATTTCTGTTTTTTAGTGCATGCTCCTGTTGCAGGATAATGTGAGCACTAGCGATAACAATGCCTATATCTAGTATTTTCACAAGTACTCGTACTCCCATGAATGGTCCCGATACCCAAATCAATACTTTGCGGAGCGATTTGTATCAATACAAAAATAAATAGCATGCGATTTGAATAGTAATGCGATTCCTGTGCAAATTGCATGCGGGTTCCCCACTGCTCCTGTGTGAACCCAGGCTTGTTATAGACGGAGTCCACACAGGAGTGGTGCGGGAAACCTCTTTGCATCAATCCCATGCTGAGCGGAGAGTGGTGTGTGTGGGGATGTATACCTTGGTGTTGGCCATCGGAGGATGGAGGCATATACTCCAGATTCTGAGCTGTAGGAGAGGAGAGAAAGCTGTGGCAACGCTCCACATGCTGAGCTGTAGGTGAGGAGAGAAAGCTGTGGCAACGCTCCACATGCTGAGCTGTAGGTGAGGAGAGAAAGCTGTGGCAACGCTCCACATGCTGAGCTGTAGGTGAGGAGAGAAAGCTGTGGCAATGCTCCACATTCTGAGCTGTAGGAGAGGAGAGAAAGCTGTGGCAATGCTCCACATTCTGAGCTGTAGGAGAGGAGAGAACGCTGTGACAATGCTCCACTAGATGAACTGTAGGTGAGGAGAGAAAGCTGTGGCAATGCACCACATTCTGAGCTGTAGGAGAGGAGAGAAGGCTGTGGCAATGCTCCATATGCTGAACTGTAGGAGAGGAGAGAAGGCTGTGGCAATGCTCCACATTCTGAGCTGTAGGAGAGGAGAGAAGGCTGTGGCAATGCTCCATATGCTGAACTGTAGGAGAGGAGAGAAGGCTGTGGCAATGCTCCACATTCTGAGCTGTAGGAGAGGAGAGAACGCTGTGGCAATGCTCCACATTCTGAGCTGTAGGAGAGGAGAGAACGCTGTGGCAATGCTCCACTAGATGAACTGTAGGTGAGGAGAGAAAGCTGTGGCAATGCTCCACATTCTGAGCTGCAGGAGAGGAGAGAAAGTTGTGGCAATGCTCCACTAGCTGAGCTATAGGTGAAGAGAGAAATCTGTGGCAATGCTCTACATACTGAGCTGTAGGAGAGGAGAGAAAGCGGCGTGGATTCCCAGCGGCTTTCTCTCCTCTCATTGCAGGGATGACAGTATGGGCTAGATAGCCTATCAAAGGCCTATCAAAAGCCGTCTAGCCTGTCTTGTCATCCCTGCAAGGAGAGAAGAGAAAACCTTGGAGATTTCAAATCCCCACCACTTTCTCTCCTCTCCTACAGCTGAGAATCCGGAGCATCTGCCTCCATCCTCAGCATGATAGCTCATACCAGTACGTACATCCGATTCGCCCTTCTCTCCCACCCACCGCTCGCTCGCTTAGCATGGGATCTGTGCAGGGAGGTTGCCCGCACCACTCCTGCATGAACTCCGTCTAGGACAAGCCTGGGTTCACACAGGAGCGGTGGGGAAACCGCATGCGATTTGGACAGGAATTGCATTCTTGTTCAAATCGCATGCTATTTCTTTTTGTATTGATGCAAATCGCACCGCAAAGTATTGGTTTGGGTATCGGGACCATCTGTGGGAGTATGAGTACTCGTGAAAATACTAGATATTGCCATTGTTATCGCTAGTGCTCACCTTATCCTGCAACAGGAACATGCACTAGAAAAATGCAGCTCGGTGATCCCAGCGCCATAAGAAATTGCTTCACCTCTAACCACATGACTCAGTGTAACCTTGATTTGTAATCCAGCTGTAGCCCTGACCCTCACCTCAAACCTCATAACTAACCACCAGCTTTAAACATCCACTATTGCACACAACATTTTATTCTGGTAACTATATGTGCTTAAAGAAGAATTCCGGGTTTGGATATTTTATAGAAAGCTACATTGGTCCAGTTTGGCCCAATGGAAGAATGCATATACCATACCTGGCTGATGCCCCTGGAAATCATTGAAGTAGACCCCGATACTCCAGCGATTTCCACTAGCTTCTGGGTCCCATGCCGAGCAGCTGCCCTGCTGCATTGTGAACACAGGAGGTAGGCTGCTTGGCATGGGCGCCATTCAAAGAATACTTGGCATTTTCTGAATTGAATGGAAAGCATTCTGCGATTGAATGAGGTAGAGAATGTGACATCACCACCCTGCCTCTTCACCTCCTCCAATCAGAGAATAATTTGCATTCATTCAGAAAATGCAAAACATGCTCTGAATGACACCAGTGCTGGGTGGCTGACCTCCTGTGTTCACAATGCAGCGGACCAGCCGCTCAGCGTGGGACCTGGAAACAAGTGGGGATCACTGAAGTAGCAAATTCTACTACAATGATTTCCAGCTTCCAGGGGCATCAGCCAGGTATGGTGTATACATAGTTACATCGATCCAAGCTGCAGCGATGTAACTATGTATGAAATATCCATACTTAGAGTTCTTCTTTAATACCTGTAATGATATTGTGCAGAAAAAGTCAAATGAAGTGACGAAACGCGTCAGTAACACGTGACGTCTGACGCATCGACGTCAAACCGGAAGTGCGATCGCGGCCATTTTGGAAGAGGGAACATGCGGTTACTGTTCCCTAAGCTTTGTCCATATACCCTGTCTCTTATGTGAGGAGCTGCTTTTCTTAATCTTTGATGTAAGTTGCTGAATAAATTTGTACTACATTGAATTTACCTTATCTAACTACTGATTTGTCCATGAGGAAATTGGAGGAAAAGATGGGTAGATCCTGAAGAAAGCGATTATCTCAGTCTTGCGATATGCCTTTCTGATTTACCCGGGGGGTATGTGATTACTGGAGACTTCCTGAATTGAGAAGAAGAAAAAGATGTTTCACGGATGGTGTTTAGAACATTGGGGACATTAAATTTTTATATTGGACACTTTTGTATGTGGATTGCATTTGTAAAAAGAAAAGTCTTTTTTGATATATTTAGATTAACTTTCAAGGGTGGAAGTGATTTACTTTTCTATAAAATTGGGGTTGATTGAGGGAGTGTGGTGCTGTTTAATTAATAGATGTAACTATGTATGCAATATCCATACCTAGAGTTCTTCTTTAATACCTGCAATGATATTGTGCAGTATATGATTTCATTTTTAATGGTCTTTATGTATTTTCTCTGCATTTACAGTATATGCAGACCAAGCTGTCCAGCAAAAGTGACAGGTACAGAGATTGCGACAAACCACATTGTACTGCTGGAGGTTATTCCTAGGATTTAAACCTTTTTCCAAAAAAAAGTTAGAAAGTTTGCCTTAAATTTGTTTGTCTCCTATTTTTTTTTTTTTTTGTGTGTGTCTAACAACCATTTATTAGTAAAGATGTATAAGTAGGTTAACAAAACAAGAACACCCATCTCACATGAGGGAGCAGCATATTCAATAACATCAGTAAGGTTTGAGCATAGCCAGATAAAGGCACATTAAGGTGTTACTAAAGTCTGACATTTTTTAAAATTAACCACTTCAAGTCCGGACACTTTTACCCCCTTCCTGTCCAGGCCAATTTTCAGCTTTCAGTTATCACACTTTGAATGACAATTGCGCGGTCATGCAACACTGTACCCATATTAAGTTTTTAGCATTTTTTTGAGACGGATAAAGCTTTATTTTGGTGGTATTTATTCACCGCTGGGATTTTTATTTTTTTTTGCTATGTAAATGAAAAAGTCCAAAAATTTGGAAAAAAAGTGTTTTTCTTATAGAATTTTGCAAATAAATAATATTTCATCAAAAATCGAGGTCAAAATTTATTCTGGTATCTTTTTAGTAAAAACAAAATAACCCAAATTAGTTTATAACCAAAAATTATAATTTTCAAACATTTTTTTTTTTTAATTTTTTTTTTTATATTATTATTTATGGGGTTTTCTTTACATACTGTCACCCTAGCAGTACAGTGTCACCATGGTGACACTGTACTACTTGTGGGGGGGTGATTAAGATTTTTTTTTTTATACACTGATTGCTTTTACATCCATAAAGGCTGTAAAAGCAATCATTTCTCCTTCTCTCTGGCTGCATTCTTGCAGCCATTGAGAACTACTATGTGAGCTGTGATTGGTCACAGCTTGTCACATGGTACAAGGCTGTTGTGAATAGCCTTGTACCATGTGATCTCTGTGATCATTCACAGATTTCACACGTAGTAAGCAATGATGTCAGAAGTGACATCTTGCTTACTATTCTGCATGTGATCACTGATTGGCCAATCAGTGATCATGTGATTGGGACCTCGCACAGAGGTCCTGAACGACGATCGGTATTCCACTGTGTCCGGAGGACACAGCGGGCACCGGATCGCGGTGCTGCGTGCTCCCAGGGAGTGCGCACAAGCAGGGGGCGGGGAGGCCATTTATATACTGACGGGAGGTGGTTAAAATAACAAACATGATATACAGTACTTACAAAACCATTGCACAGAGTGGCCCTGATCCTCTTCTTCCCCGGTTCCCCGCCGGCAATCTTTGCTTCTCCTCTTCTTTGTGTGTCCTCATGGCAAGCCATTTGCTAGGGGGCACACACTGCGTGCTTGCTCCCGAACCTGTGTGTCTACGGAGCTGTGCTCTGTAGGCACACACAGCTGGACTTAGCCCTGCCCCCACTTCTTCTTCACTGCATTTGATTGACAGCAGCAAGAGCCAATGGCTCCTGCTGCCGTTTGACTCCCTGTGTGAGGAGGGGAGAAGAGATACAGCCGTGCACAGGGAAACTGAAAATTGTTTTTTACCCTAATGCAAGCAATGCATTCAGGTAAAAATCCTTTTTAAGTTTAGTATCATTTTAGGGTGAAAGTTGTAAACTCCAGTTCGTCTCCATTTAAAGTTTATTTAAAGTGTTACTAAACCCACAACAGTACAATCAATCTGTATATGCAGTAAAGAATGCTTGTTATACTGAATGTGGAACCTAAGGGGTTAATCTTTCACATTGTGGGAAAAAAAAGGCTGTTTGATCCTGTCTTCTCTGATCCTCCCCTTCTACTGTCCCCAGTCCATCTGCTGATAGAACAGAGCCTTGGGGTCAACATGCACATGCTCAGTTTGGTGTGTATTGCTAGAAAAGTTTTTTTTACTTTTTTGGGAGAGTGCATGTGATCAGCACAGGGCCAATCAGCACTCTCCAGACAGAGGGTCAGGGGTCCTGCAGCCTCATAGGACAATCATGGGAGAATGAAAACTCTTCCTACAAGCTTTAACCAGTGCTCTGCTGAACACTGATAGAAGTCACAAGACTGCTATATACTGCTGATGAGAAAAGGTATTTAGCAGTTTATATTTATTAAAATAATTGCATTTCCATGTTCTGTGTACTGTGCATAGTGAATGCAGGGCTTCGGACCTAAGAATAATCGGCTGATTTTCGCTCTGTTAGTGGGGCAATGGCATCGGTTGGTTTTCGTGTTTCCTCCCCATTTCGTTTATCGACCCCATGTCGTTAACCACTTGCCTACCAGGCACTTATACCCCCTTCCTTACCAGGCCAATTTTCAGCTTTCAGCGCTGCCGCACTTTGATTGACAATTGCGCGGTCATGCAACATTGTACCCATATGAAATTTTGATCATTTTTTTCTCACAAATAGAGCTTTCTTTTGGTGGTATTTAATCGCCACTGGGCGCTTTACTTTTTGCGCTATAAATTAAAAAAAGTGCAAAAAATTTGAAGAAAAAAAAAAAGTTTATTTGTTTCTTTTATAAAATTTTTCAAACAGGTATTTTTTCTCCTTCACTGATTTGCGTTGATGAGGCGGCACTGATGGGCACTGATAGGCGGCACTGATGGGCACTGATAGGCAGCACTAAAGGGCACTGATAGGCAGTACTAATGAGGTGGCACGGATAGGCGGCACTGATAGGCAGCACAAATTAGGGGTCACGGATAGGCGGCACTGATATGCAGCACTGATAGGCGGCACTGATAGGTGACACTGATGATGGGTACTGATAGACGGCACTGACTGGCATCACTTCTGGGCACTGACTGGCGGCACTGACTGGCACAACCCCTGGGCACTGACTGGTGGCACTGACTGGCAGCACTGGTGGGTGGCACTGGTGGACAGCACTGGTGGGTGGGCACATGTGGGTGGCACTGGTGGGCACAGGTGGGTGGCACTGGTGGGCACAGGTGGGTGGGCACAGGTGGGTGGCACTGCTGGGCACATGTAGGTGGCACTTCTGGGCACAGGTAGGTGGCACTGCAGAGTGGCACAGGTGGGGGCACTGCTGGGCACAGGTGGGGGCACTGCTGGGAATGGGTGGGCGGGGCTAGTGGGCGCACTGCTGAGCGGAAATGCGGGGGTCACTGCTGGGCACCGATCATCAGGGCACTGATCATCAGTGCCCTGATGATCGGTGCCGATCCCCGTTCTGACAACTGCCGGTTCTCGGCAGTACTTTCCTCACGATCTGACAGCGTGAGGAAAGTGCAGCCGAGAACCGGCACTTGCATTTTCCTGTGATCAGCGTGTCATTGGACACCGCTGATCACGTGGTAAAAGGCCGGTGGGATCGGCCTTTCACCACATCTCGTGATCAGCTGTGTCCGTAGGACACAGCGATCACGGAGATCGCCGGGTGCGCGCCCCCTGGGGCGTGCAGGAGAGCGCGTTCTGGGAGGACGTCATATGACGTCCACTCAGAACTGGCCGGCCGCGGTGAAGCCGTCTTTCGGCTATGCGCGGTCGGCAAGTGGTTAAAGGACTGATTTTCAAAATCATTGGTGGCACCTTCGGATTACAGAACGAATGATGTTTTGATTTTCGGACTAAAAATCGTTCAGAATTCGAACCATGTATTGAGTTCACAGCATACCTAGAAAACTGACCACACTGTGCTCTCATGCTTGGTGTAGCCAGTTTTTAATAGGAAAGCAGAGGCACTGGCAGGCTCACCAGGGATTTCACACAAAGGAAGCAATACAAAGAGAACTGGATACTTTTTCATACAAATACATGTTACAACACACAGGCACATATTAGGAATAGGAAATTTTGTGTTTACATGTTCTTTTAGGAGGACTGCACAATAGCTTAGTTTGTTACAATTTCCCATTAATAATAGCTTCCCCCCCTCTTCACAAAACACCTAGAAAAACATAATGTGTTTATGTGGAATATTAATGTAACACAAAATCAAGATCAGGTTAGGTTTGTGTGGACAGAAATAAGTATAAAAGCATATAAAGGCACCATTTTTACAGGCTTACTATTTTTAAAGTTTAATTTTTGTATATTTTTCCTTTTCCTGGTTCTTCACCCGCTTCACCCCCCATCAACATGCTATAATAGAGTACATCTCTGTTCAGCACTAATGCAGGCCATGGACAGGTCGAAAACCAGTCGTTTAAAAAATAAATAAATAAATTTAAAAAAAAAAATCGGTAGTTCAATAGGCCAACATTAACACCAAGGATAAAAAAACAGCCGATTTTCGTCCTGTCTACGGCCGGCATTTAATTACTTCTGTCCCTTGCAGAGAGCGCCGCTATTATATTTGACATGAAAAAGTATTGCGGTTGCAACAATGTATCTATTTGTATCCGAATAAAAACATCTGTGTCCAAAATGGATACAAATAGATACATTGTTGCAACCACAATACTTTTTCATGTCAAATATAATAGCAGACTGGAATTCTTCTTCTTCTTCACGGCACATGCGCAGATTTTTTATTGGTAAAACAATCGGCTGATTTGCCCATCATTGCTGGGAAAATCGGCCGATCTGCAAAATCAGACGATTTTTTTGCAACTTTACCGATAAGAAAAATGTGCCAAAACCTCGAAAAACGGTCGACCAATTAACCCATTAACTGTGCGAAAATCTGCGATTTTTTTTCGGACGAAAAAGCGGCCGATTTTCGACCCGTCTATGGCCTGCATTATAAGCAGGAAACACAGCCTGCATATATACGTAAAAAGGAAATATGGATGTCCATTTCTACTTCATAAAAAAAAAAAATTGAATGTATACTCTGACCTAGCACCTCCCCATCCCCCCTCTCCCCCATCTCATAGTTGCCTCTAGGATTCCCCTTCTCCCCTCCAATGCCCCTTTGACCCACTTCTCACCCCCTCTCTCTACCCCTTCCCCCTCCACTCCACCCTAACCCTCTCATCCTTGTCTCTTCAATCCAACCACTCCTTTCCTTCTCCTATTCTATGCTTTTAGCATCCTCTGTTCTCCGTTCATTTCTCTCCCTCGTTTCTTTTGGAACAATCCCACTCTTTTTCTCCATGTTTATCATTTAGGGAAGGCCTTCCTCCCCTTTACCTGTAGATAATATCTACAGACCCATATGATTACATTCAGCGTCCTCCTCTGTGCTGTGCAGTGTGTGACATGAAATCCCCACTCCCTGCCTTCTGAAGCTCAGAAATGTTGTGTAAATTCTGGGCTTTAAATGGCTGTAGAGAAGAGAGGGCTCAGATAAACAGGTACAACTCATGTAGGAGGATTTGCTTCATTTCTGTGTATGAGGCCAGTCACTTTGATTATATGTAAGAGGATATACCACTTTACGCTTATTACTCTTGTAATGCTTTTCATCACATTCCTATATACAGTGCTGTGAAAAAGTTTTTATTTTTTTGCGTATTTGTCACACTTAAATGAATTAGATCTGTGGTCTTCAAACTGTGGCCCACAGATTGCCTTTATCTGGCCCTTGAGGCATTATTCCACCAACGTAAAAACTTGGAGATTGGGTAAAATGTCCCACCATTTACACTGTTTTTGCCAACATCCCAAATACTGAGACAAAAAAACAAATATGGAGATATCCCCCTGGGACTTTGTGGGGCAAAAAAAGTATACAAAAGTATAAAAGAGTAATGTTTATTGCAAAAACTCTTTTTTAATAAAAATAATAAAATAATTCAATGAAATTGAACTGCAATACAAAAATTCATGACTTAAATATAAATGACATATACCATGTACATGCAGCCGGACTGTCTGGAATACATCAACTGCCGAGAGCTAGCAGTCCAAAAAGACTTGAACAATGATAGTATCCAGGTAAATCCAACGCGTTTCAGAACCCATGTTTCCTTTTTTAGGGAATAAATATGTCAGGTCTAAAATATAATAGAGCATCAAATAAATACAGACAACATAGTTCAAAGTGTCAAATTAGGGATGTGCAGAGGGCAACGTGATGTGGTGCAATCTGTAAGTGTATTAGTAACCAGCTTCTTCTGTACATCCGTAATTTGACACTTTGTACTATGTTGTCTGTATTTATTTGACTCTTTTTATTCTTTTTATCTAAAAAACAGTTTTTGCAATAAACATTACTGTTTTATACCTTTTGTACACACTTTTTTTGCCCCACAATGTCCCAGGGGGATATCTTTATATTTGTTTTTGTCTATTTCACCAACTGACACCATCGATGGGGCACTATTCCACCACCTGACACCATCAATGGGGTACTATTCCTCCCACTGACACCATAGATAGGGCACTATTCTTCCCACTGATACCTTCCTTTGGGCACTATTCTTCTGACTGATACCATCCATTGGGCACTATTCTTCCTGACATCATCGATGGGGCACTATTCGTCCCACTGACACCATCGATGGGGTACTATTCTTCCCACTGACATCATTGATGGGACACTATTCTTCCCATTGATACCAACCATGGGGCAGCATTCCTTCCATTCAAACCAATGATGGGGCATTGTTTATGCCCACTGATGTCCGGGCATTTTCTGCTCCCATTGGTCGCACTCTGTCCCCCATAAAGTTTGAAGGACTGTACACTGGCCCTTTGCTTAGAAAGTTTGGAGACCTCTAATTTAATCAAACAAATTTTAATATATAACCCAAAGATAACCCAAGTAAATAAAAAATGATGATTTAATTTATTTAGGGAAAAATGCTGTCCAACCTCCGGGCCCTATGTAAAGATCACAAAAAGCAACACATCGTGCCGTGATCTAAAGAAATTCAAGAATAGATGAGAAACAAAGTAACTGCCATGCATCAGTCTGGAAAGGGTTACAAAGCCATTTCTAATGCTTTGGGACTCCAGCAAACCACGGCGTGAGCCATTATTTGCGAATGGAGAAAGCTTGGAACAGTGGTGAACCTTTCAGGAGTGGCTGGCCTACCAAAATTACTCCAAGAACACAACGATGACTCATCCAGGAGGTCATAAAAGAACCCAGAATAACATCTAAAGAACTGCAGGCCTCACTTGCCTCTTCGGTTAAGGTTAGTGTTCATGATGAAACAATAAGAAAGAGTCTGGGCAAAAATGGCATCCATTGGAGAGTTCCAAGGCCAAAGCCACTGCTGACAAAGAAGAACACAATGGCTTGTCTTACATTTGCCAAAAAACATCTTGATTATCCCCAAGACTTTTGTGCAAATATTCTGTGGACTGATGAGACAAAAATTGAACTTTTTGGAAAGTGTGCATCCCATTACATCTGGCGTAAAACTAACACAGCATTTCATAAAAAGAACATCATACCAACAGTCACACGTGTTGGTAGTGTGATGGTCTGGGGCTTCAGGACCTGGACAACTTACCATAATTGATGGAACATGAATTCTGCGCTCTACCAGAAAATCTTGAAGAGAATGTCCAGCCATTAGTTCCTGAGCTCAAGCTCAAGTACACTTGGGTTATGCCGCAGGACAATGATCTGAAACACACCAGCAAGTCCACTTCTGCATGGCTAAAAAACCCCCCCCAAAAATTAAGGTTTTAGAGTGGCCTTGCCAAAGTCCGGACTTAAATCCGATTGAGATGGTGATGCATGACCTTAAATAGGCCGTTCATACTTGAAATCCCTCCAATGTGGCTGAAATACAACAATTCTGCAAAGAAGAGTGGGCTAAAACTCCTCCACAGCAAAGTGAAAGACTCATTGCCAGTTATCGCAAACGCTTGATTGCAGTTGCTGCTGCCAAGGGTGGTACAACCAGTTATTAGGTTTAGGGGGCAATTACTTTTCACATAGTGCCAGGTAGGTTTGGACAGCTTTTTTTCCCTTAATAAATGAAATGAGCATTAACCTCCCTAGCGGTCTGATTATGTCCATATTTCTGTGCTCAGAGCGGTAAATTTTTTTGCATGGAAATATGTATTTTTTTTATTGTAGGCCTGTAATTTTTAGGAATAACTCTCTGAAATCTGTCCGAACAAGAGTCTAGTAAACATCCCGGGTATGATACAATTTGAAACAGGAAATCATAAATTATAATATAATAAATAATCATAAAAAATAATAATATAATAATAATACATTTAATTCAATAATATAATCAAACCAAAAACACTGAAATTTGAAATAGAGCGCCAAGTTCGCACATCACTGAGCAAAGTTGCAAAATGGTTTTCAGTGTCTGATGAGGAATTTCCCCCACGAATCATTATCACTCAATTCTGCAAGTGGTTCTGATTTACTATCGCTGTTCTCTAGCCGGTCTAAAACCGCTTTTGACCTAAACTGACGCTTTTTGGACGCCATGGACGTTTCTCAGTTTTTAGGCAGAAAGAACAGTAAAAATGCAGGCAGGGCGCCGGACAAAGCACTCGGGACAAAATGTATGTGAAATGGTTTGATACAGGAATGTTATACTAACTATGTGATTTTAGTGAATGTCACTTTTTGTCACTTTCAAATTTCCCGTCAGTTCCGTCCCCCGTACGTCCTGACGTCGCAGGGGACGGAACCCAGAAGACAGATGCCGTCATCGGCCGGAGGACATTACAGGGGACACTGCAGGAGGGACATCGCGGGAGCGCAGGACAAGGTAAGAGGAGAAGAGATCCCGGAGCAGCGCCGCATGGTAAGCCCGAGTGTAGCTCGGGGTTACCGCTTGTGGTGCTGAAACTTTACCCCGAGCTACACTCGGGAATACCTCCAGGGAGGCTACAAAACTGCATTTTGTATTTACTCGGGTTATCTTTGTGTATTATTCAAATTTGATGATCTGAATCATTTAAGTGTGACAAATGTGCAAAAAAAAAATCAGGAAGGAGTCAAGAACTTTTTTCACAGCACAGTACTACCTATATTTCAAATTCACCTTTATTTTTCTTTGAATGTTGGACATTGTGAGACCTCGGACCCCTGACTCTCAACATAAAGAGTCAGACAAAGTAAACCTAAATTAGGGCCAAATACAGGCCTTTCTGTAGAAAGCCTTCAGATTTATAATGACCCAAGATTTTAGTATAAGCCCGGTTGTGGCTGGTTCCTCTTCAGCCAAAAGGTTGATTGGATAGGTGCCTTAAAGGGCCCCAGAATCTTCAAACGTCAGCCCATGAATGAAAGCTCCTTTTATCTCCTATTTTGCCCGTGTAAATTTCATCCATGTGTAACCACCTTAATATGGTCGCCGATAATCTGTTTAGCCTTTAATCAATATTTTCTTCAGCCCTAAATATAAACGTGTCTCTCTATTTATTTGTGTGTATGTACAGAGGCTCGGCCATTCATGTCAACCAGAGAAACCATTAAAATAGCCGCAATTCCATATTTAGCTTGTGTGTTGAGGCTGAGAGGTAAACGCTAATAGCTGCTTAAGTGATGTTTTTGGCTTTGGAACGGCCTTAAAATTTGTTCTCGAGGAGCAAAGGGAGAAAAAAAAAAAAAAAAGGCCTGGCACGCCGCCCGCGCTACTGCACAAACTGTTAATAAAAAGTTAGCATGTATATGTCTGCATGTATATAAACGCATATAAATTTTATTAGTTAAAGGAGCCTGTTAAAATATGCACGCTTGGCTGAGGGGGTGTATTCACATCTTCTACAGATCAGAAGCATAGCTGGCTGGCCAGTGGCGGTCAATTAGCCACTGGAAGGAGACGCAATGCTAAGTAAACAAATTAGAGAGGGTAAAAAAAAAAGCGCCTGCTGCCCGTCTACTGAAAGACTCCCAGGAGGGGAAGGTGACAGAAAGGACTTGTTAGAATGTGTTGAAGTGTTACATGTAAATGTTTCTCGCTCAGCGCGAGTAAAAAGGGCCGGCGCATTAAAATTAATCTTTCTTAGACAAGTATCGGCTCTGTTTAACATCTATCGATCGCTGAATCCAAAGGCTATTTTACGCCGGTTGTGGAGGTGCTGGATTAGGTTACGTTAAGTTTTAAAAAAAAAAAATTTTGAGATATAAGGATCAGTTTATAAATGTTTTTACTCAAGATTCACACAACTTTCACCCAAGAATCACACATATTCCTAATAGAGTTCCATTAGAAAAATGTGTGAAGTAATAAGTTGAGTTAAAGTTGAAGCTTAAAGCAGTATTATCCACTTTAACACCAGGCACTTCGCCCCCCCCCCCCGTCCAGTCCAGCCCAATTTTCAGCTTTCATCCCTCTCACACTTTGAATGACAATTGCGCGGTCATGCATCACTGTACCCAAATTACATTTTTTTATCATTTTTGTGAGACCGCCGCTTACTTTGGGTGGTATTTAATCACCACTTGGTTTTTTATTTTCTGCTATACAAACGAAAAAAGAAAGACAATTTTGAAAAAAAAAGTTTTTCTTAGTTTCTGTTAAAATTTAGCAAATACGTAATTTTTCTTCTTCACTGATGGGTACTGATGAGGCTTCACTGATGGGTACTGATGAGGCTTCACTGATGGGTACTGATGAGGCTTCACTGATGGGCATTGATGAGGCTTCATTGATGGGTGCTGATGAGGCTGCACTGATGGGCACTGATTAGGCTGCATTGATTGGCACGGATTAGGCAGCACCAATGAGGCAGCACTGATGGGCACTGTTGAGGCTGCACTGATGGGCACTGGTGAGGCTGCACTGATTGGCACGGATTAGGCAGCATCCATGAGGCAGCACTGATTGGCACTGGTGAGGCTGCATTGATGGGCACTGATGAGGCTGCACTGATGGGCACAGAAGAGTCAGCATTGTTGGGCACTGATAAGCTGCACTGATGGGTACTAATAAGCTCCACTTATAGGGCTGCATTGATTATCAGTGTAAATGTGTCCTGTCAGGATTGCTGGTCATCGGCATTCCTTTCCTCACACAGTGATAGCCCGTGAGGAAAGGAAACTGGCGTTTGTTTACATGAGATCAGCTGTGATTGTACACAGCTGATCACATAGTAAAGGGCTGCTGTGATTGGCCCGTTACGTCAATTTGTGATCAACTGTGTCTAAAGGACACAGCAGTCACAGAACGCGCCCAATGTGTGCCCTATGGGGTGCGTCGAAGGCACATTCTGGGAGAACGTCTATAGACACCCTCCTAGAACAAGAGAACCGCGCTGTATCTGTCTTTTGTCTATGGTGAAGTGGTTAAACCCAAAGGCAAACATTTATTATATTGCAGTTTACCAATTCTTCAATGTGATGACTGCATTAGTTTACTTTTTTAAGCTTGCTTTCTTCTATTTTCATCTGGTGATCTAGCCAACAGTTTTTCAAAATCACAAACTTACCAGCAGAATGTATCAGTTTACATGGATGAAACAAACCACCTAACACTGACATGGGTGATCAGCTTTTATTTCTTCATGTAAAACCTTTATAATCAATTACAGGAAATGTTCTTTTTCCTTTTGGGATAAAGCGTGAGCTGGAGTTTGGATTTGGTTTGTTATTGTATTCAAATCTGCTAATACATTTAACACTCCTATCCCCCAGATTGACAGTGCTGCTCTCAGCTGCGTCCTGTGCTCATTCATCTAGAGCAGCGGTTCTCAACCTGGGGGTCGCGACCCCTTTGGGGGTCGAACGACGCTTCCACAGGGGTCGCCTAAGACCATCGGAAAACACATATTTCCGATGGTCTTAGGAACCGAGACACCGCTCCTCGCCGCCGCCACCGCCGTCTCCAGGTGTGGGCGGGATGACATGCCGCCCCTGTCATCTGGACACACCTCGAGATCAATCCTCGCCTGTGATTGGCCGCCGGCACTGTAGCTCAGGAGAGGCACACAGGCGGCCAATCACTGGCAAGGAGGTGGAGCTTGGAGAGGAGGAGCCGAGCGGCACCGCGAAGATCGAGCGAGTGAAGAGGAGGAGAGCGGCCGGAGAAGGAAGACAGCTGACAGGTAAGTGTCGGTACCATGGGAGAGGGAGGGAGCGAGCGAGCCCAGGCTGGAGCAGGGGTCTGCAAGGTAAGTATCATTGGTGTCAGTGGGAATAGTGCCCCATCATTGGTGTCACTAATACCAATAATGGGGCACTATTCCTCCCACTGACACCAACGATGGGACACTATTCCTCCCACTGACACCAACGATGGGGCACTATTCCTCCCCCAAATGACACCAACAATGGGGCACTATTCCTCCCCCACTGACACCAAGGATGGGGCACGATTCCTCCCCCCACTGACACCAACGATGGGGCACAATTCCTCCCCCCACTGACACCAAGGATGGGGCAGTATTCCTCCCCCCACTGACACCAAGGATGGGGCAGTATTCCTCCCCCCACTGACACCAAGGATGGGGCACTATTCCTCCCCCCACTGACACCAAGGATGGGGCACTATTCCTCCTCCCACTGACACCAAGGATGGGGCACTATTCCTCCCCCCACTGACACCAAGGATGGGCCAGTATTCCTCCCCCCACTGACACCAAGGATGGGGCACTATTCCTCCCCCCACTGACACCAAGGATGGGGCACTATTCCTCCCCCCACTGACACCTATGATGGGGCACTATTCCTCCCCCCACTGACACCTATGATGGGGCACTATTCCTCCCCCCACTGACACCAATGATGGGGCACTATTCCTCCTCCCACTGACACCTATGATGGGGCACTATTCCTCCCACTGATACCAATGATGGGGCACTATTCCTCCCATTGATACCGATGATGGGACACTATTCCTCCTCCCACTGACACCTATGATGGGGCACTATTCCTCCCACCGACACCAATGATGGGGCACTATTCCTCCCACTGATACCAATGATGGGGCACTATTCCTCCCATTGATACCGATGATGGGACACTATTCCTCCTCCCACTGACACCTATGATGGGGCACTATTCCTCCCACCGACACCTATGATGGGGCACTATTCCTCCCACCGACACCAATGATGGGGCACTATTCCTCCCACTGATACCTATGATGGAGCACTATTCCTTCCACTGACACCAATGATGAGGCACTATTCCTCCTACTGACACCAATGATGAGGCACTATTCCTCCCACTGATACCAATGATGGGACACTATTCCTCCCACTGATACCAATGATGGGACACTATTCCTCCCACTGATACCAATGATGGGGCACTATTCCTCCCACTGACACCAATGATGGGGCACTATTCCTCCCACTGACACCAATGATGGGGCACTATTCCTCCCACTGATACCAATGATGGAGCACTATTCCTCCCACTGACACCAATGATGGGGCACTATTCCTCCCACTGATACCGATGATGGGGCACTATTCCTCCCACTGACACCGATGATGGGGCACTATTCCTCCCACTGACACCAATGATGGGGCTCTATTCCTCCCACTGACACCAATGACGGGCACTATTCCTCCCACTGACACCAATGATGGGGCACTATTCCTCCCACTGACACTAATGACGGGGCACTATTCCTCCCACTGACACCAATGACGGGGCACTATTCCTCCCACTGACACCAATGACGGGGCACTATTCCTCCCACTGACACCAATGACGGGGCACTATTCCTCCCACTGACACCAATGAAGGGGGCACTATTCCTCCCACTGACACCAATGACCGGGCACTATTCCTCCCACTGATACCAATGATGGGGCACTATTCCTCCCACTGACACCAATGACGTGGCACTATTCCTCCTACTGCAAAATTACAGTTATGAAGTAGCAACGAAAATAATTTTATGGTTGGGGGTCACCACAACATGAGGAACTGTATTAAGGGGTCGCGGCGTTAGAAAGGTTGAGAACCACTGATCTAGAGTGGTTTCTGACTAATACAGGAGGTATATTACTGGCCAGATCACCAAGTGAAAACAAATGGAAAAAAAGCCTAAAATAGAAAACAAATGCAGCTATCACATCTAATGATTGGTAAACTGCAATATAATACATTTTTGGTTTTTGGGGTTTAATACTGCTTTAATCTGTTTTCATTTTGCCTTACCTGATTCCTTCTTTCCCCTTTAATCAATATGATATTAAAAAAATCAAGTTTGTTAATAGACTTTTTTAAAAGTGTAAAACAACATAGAGGAAAATTGTCACACAGAACAGCTAAACCTAGAAATTAAAAGAAAAAATGAAAATAACCGAAAAAAGCACTACAGCACTAAACCCATAAATTGTCGTTGTTGAGTAGATATATCATCTGTACACCTCTGTGATACTTAGCAAGCTGGATATCACCCAAAGTAACAACATGTACAACATTTTCTGCACTAGGACATCCTGGCTGCCATTGTGCTATATGCTGGGTGTCCAGTGCACTCCTGTACCTTTAATAGGGGTGGGCTCCCTCAGGTTCACCTGCCCTTGATCTATCCTTTAAATACATGTGCCTTACTATGGGGGCTCTCAAAATTCGTAGAGTTAGGACCACAGAATACCAGGGTGCTGTGATGTGGCTCTGTGGCTTACATACAGTCAGGTCCATAAATATTGGGATATCAACACAATTCTAAAATTTTTGGCTGTATACACCACCACAATGGATTTGAAATGAAACAAACAAGATGTGCTTTAACTGCAGACTGTCAGCTTTAATTTGAGGGTATTTACATCCAAATCAGGTGAACAGTGTAGGAATTACAACAGTTTGCATATGTGCCTCCCACTTGTTAAGGGACCAAAAGTAATGGGACAATTAGCTTCTCAGCTGTTCCATGGCCAGGTGTGTGTTATTCCCTCATTATTATTTATTATTATACACTATTTATAAAGCGCCAATGGTTCGCTCAGCGCTGTACATTACAAAGGGGGACAGAACATGTGACAGAACAATAACAATACAATGCAAAACATGAGGGGATCGAGGGCCCTGCTCTTTGGAGCTTACAATCTAGGAGGGAGGGGATGGTGGCACAGGAGGAGATAGCTGTGGGGGATGGAGTGGTAGGAAGAGTGGAGGAGGTCGGCAGGTTAGCAGGGGGTGGGGTAGGCTTCCCTGAAGAGATGGTTTTCAGGGTGCGCCTAAAGGAGAGGAGAGTAGGTGATAATCTGATGGGTTGGGGCAGGGAGTTCCAGAGGATGGGTGACACCCTGGAGAAGTCCTGGAGGCGGGCATGGGAAGAGGAGACCAGGGAACTAGAGAGAAGGAGGTCTTGTGAGGAGCGGAGTGTGCATGCTGGGCGGTACTTGGATATTAGGTCAGTGATGTAGTTCGGGGCAGTATGGTGGACAGCTTTGTACGTCAGTGTTAGGATTTTGAATTGGATCCGTTGCACAATCGGAAGCCAGTGGAGGGATTGGCAGAGGGGGGTGGCGGAGATGGAGCAGTTGGAAAGGTGAATGAGTCTGGCAGCCGTATTCAGGATCGACTGAAGCTGGGATAGCCCAATTATGAGCAGATAAAAGGTCCAGAGTTCATTTCAAGTGTGCTATTTGCATTTGGAATCTGTTGCTGTCAACTCTCAAGATGAGATCCAAAGAGCTGTCACTATCAGTGAAGCAAGCCATCATTAGGCTAAAAAAACAAAACAAACCCATCAGAGAGATAGCAAAAACATTAGGCGTGGCCAAAACAACTGTTTGGAACATTCTTAAAAAGAAGGAACGCACCGGTGAGCTCAGCAACACCAAAAGACCCGGAAGACCACGGAAAACAACTGTGGTGGATGACCGAAGAATTCTTTCCCTGGTGAAGAAAACATCTTTCACAACAGTTGGCCAGATCAAGAACATTCTCCAGGAGGTAGGTGTATGTGTGTCAAAGTCAACAATCAAGAGAAGACTTCACCAGAGTGAATACAGAGGGTTCACCACAAGATGGAAACCATTGGTGAGCCTCAAAAACAGGAAGGCCAGATTAGAGTTTGCCAAATGACATCTAAAAAAGCCTTCACAGTTCTGGAACAACATCCTATGAACAGATGAGACCGAGATCAACTTGTACCAGAGTGATGGGAAGAGAGAGTATGGAGAAGGAAAGGAACTGCTCATGATCCTAAGCATACCACCTCATCAGTGAAGCATGGTGGTGGTAGTGTCATGGCGTGGGCATGTATGGCTGCCAATGGAACTGCTTCTCTTGTATTTATTGATGATGTGACTGCTGACAAAAGCAGCCGGATGAATTCTGAAGTGTTTTGGGAATATTATCTGCTCATATTCAGCCAAATGCTTCACAACTCATTGGACGCTTCACAGTGCAGATGGACAATGACCCAAAGCAGACTGCAAAAGCAACCAAAGAGTTTTTTAAGGGAAAGAAGTGGAATGTTATGCAATGGCCAAGTCAATCACCTGACCTGAATCCGATTGAGCATGCATTTCACTTGCTGAAGACAAAACTGAAGGGAAAATGCCCCAAGAACAAGCAGGAACTGAAGACAGTTGCAGTAGAGGCCTGGCAGAGCATCACCAGGGATGAAACTCAGCGTCTGGTGATGTCTATGCGTTCCACATTTCAGGCTGTCATTGACTGCAAAGGGTTTGCAACCAAGTATTAAAAAGTGAAAGTTTGATTTATGATTATTATTCTGTCCCATTACGTTTGGTCCCTTAACAAGTGGGAGGCACATATGCAAACTGTTGTAATTCCTACACCGTTCACCTGATTTGGATGTAAATACCCTCAAATTAAAGCTGACAGTCTGCAGTTAAAGCACATCTTGTTCGTTTCATTTCAAATCCATTGTGGTGGTATATAGAGCCAAATATGTTAGAATTGTGTCGATGTCCCAATATTTATGGACCTGACTATATGTATTTGCAAATATGTGCTAACTAAACTCCTGTTTTTAACGCATATTGTTAGACAGGTTAATTCGGTTGTTGGCAAACTGGCTGGCAAGTTGATCATTGAACCTTCTTTTTTCTTTTGTTTGGCCTGATTTTATACATCTGTGGCCATGGAGGTGCGTGGAACACCTGTATCCAATGATTTGGAGGGGTGTCCAAATACTTTTGTCAATATAGTGTAGACTAGGCAGTTTTCTGTATTCAATAAGGCTTCATCCAAATAATGAAATGCAGATTTTATAAGGAAAAGGGGATGCATCATTTGCAAAAACGGTAACAATTCTGCAAAATAACCAGAGTTGCTAAAATATAAGTGAAATTTTTTCGGGTATGGGTCATTGCCAGGGGCGGACTGACCATTTGGAAACTCGGGCACTGTCCGAGGGCCCAGGGTCAGTAGGGGGCCCCATGAGATGCCCCTGGTACCTTTTTCATAGGCTTTTTCGAGTTTGGGCAAGGACACAGGGGCCCCATGATCCCCTATTGCCCGGGGGCCCCATGAGTTGTCAGTCCACCCCTGGTCATTGCTACTGTTGCACATGTCACCGAAATCCCAGTGTCTGTTTTATGAAATTGTTCACATTGTTGAGCCCAATGTCAGACTGGTGATCTTGTTGGTGACAATTTTATAAAAGCAAACATTTGATACAATGCTACCATGACAAAGCATAATGGGGTTTCTAAAGAGAGAGCACAGCCACAGCTGTTTGTGTTCAGGCCCCTTCTCTTCTCCTTATTGAACTCTGCCAGCTGCATATGGCGGTGGAGTCGCTGCTCTGATTCATCAGTTGTGGGTACATTTCCACCTGAGCTATTGAACCCTGTAAATGGCAGGCAACTTTCAGCAAAGCAGGTTGGCTTGTTTGACAGCAGCACACCCTTTATACTCTGGTAATAGGATTTGTCGTGGCTCAAGGGTTAACCATTTCGAACAGCACCTCTTACATTCCATATTTGAAGTGTTATTAAATCCACAGCAGTAAAATCAGTCTGTTTATGCTGTAAAGCATGCTTGTTATACTCACCGTGGAACCTAAGAGGTTAATCCTTTATATTGTGTAAAAAGACTGATCCTGTCTTCTCTGATCCTCCCCTTCTTCTACTGTCCCCAATCTATCTGCTGATAGAACAGAACCTTGGGGGAAAGCTGTGAATGCTCAGTTTGGTGTGTATTGCCAGAGAGTTTTTTTTTCTTTGTGAGGGTGCATGTGATCAGCACAGGGCCAATCAATACTGTCCAGACAGAGTTGAAGGGTCTTGCAGTCTCATAGGACAATCAGGGGAGTTTGAAAACTCCTCCTACAAGCTTTAAGGAGTACTCTGCTGGGCACTGATAGAAGTCACGAGACTGCGCTAACTACTGATGAGAAAAGGTATTTAGAAGTTTATTTTTACTAAAATAATTACATTTCCATGTTCTGTGTACTGTGGGAGACCAAATATAGTGAATGCAGGGTCCGGGGAGACCAGATATAGTGAATGCGGGGTCCGGGGAGACCAGATACAGTGAATGCGGGGTCCGGGGAGACCAGATATAGTGAATGCAGGGTCCGGGAAGACCAGATATAGTGAATGCAGGGCCCAGGGAGACCAGATATAGTGAATGCAGGGTCTGGAGAGACCGGATATAGTGAATGCAGGGTCTGGGGAGACCGGATATAGTAAATGTGGGGTCCAGGGAGACCAGATATAGTGAATGCAGGGTCCATGGAGACCGGATATAGTAAATGCAGGGTCTGGGGAGAGCGGATATAGTGAATTCAGGGTTCGGACAGACCAGATATAGTGAATGCAGGGTCCGGGGAGACCGGATATAGTGAATGCAGGGTCCGGGGAGACCGGATATAGTGAATGCAGGGTCCGGGGAGACCGGATATAGTGAATGCAGGGTCCGGGGAGACCGGATATAGTGAATGCAGGGTCCGGGGAGACCGGACATAGTGAATGCAGGGTCCGGGGAGACCGGACATAGTGAATGCAGGGTCCGGGGAGACCGGATATAGCGAATGCAGGGTCCGGGGAGACCGGATATAGTGAATGCAGGGTCCGGGGAGACAGGATATAGTGAATGCAGGGTCCGGGGAGACCAGATATAGTGAATGCAGGGTCCGGGGAGACCAGATATAGTGAATGCAGGTTAATGGATTTAGTGACACTTTAAGATCTTGATGTGCACTGCTTTTTATGATGATTTTGCTTTTTTAGAAATACTGGTGACTCCCCCACCTACCGTTTTTGCACATTGGTGCCTCTCACTGGGTGGATCATATATTTTATAGGGACCTTGAGAATGTTATTTGTTGTGTCTTTACTGATTCTTTTATACTTTTTACTGTGTTCACCAAGGGGGAGCAAACATAAACGGCGGTGTCCCTTTCATTGAAAGAAATTGCCAAGTGCGAGGCCAGCTTAAGGCTCATCCATTCATCTATTCAGACATGGTGGCATACTTTTGTGAGCTGCTACAGGAAGTATCACATTCGTGCTTGGGATGACGGGACTTATCGTTACCCATGGTCAGACTTAACACCAGCTATGGATTTCTAAATTCTTACCTTCTCTAGGGTGCGGAAAACAAGTCCACTTGGAAAGCAAGAGGGCTTGTAAAAGTCTTTCCATTGGTGTGCGAGAGTGACATTAGTGAGACATCGTCATTACGGGTCAATAATAAAAATCCCACCTGCTGTTTACTGTCTGAGTACTGAGAACCTATCGCTGTTTCATTCCCTCTCCCGGCCTTGTTTGCGGCAGCCCACATTTTCCTAAAAGGCGCTGGGCTGTGAGTCACCTCTGTGTTTACCCACGGAACTGGCACAGAATGGGCAATGGGTGAGTTTCCCCCATCCACACCTCTTTTTATATACCTCGGCTCTTCCCCACACTCATTAGTGTCACAAACCCAGCTTAGTACAAAGTACCAATGTGTGACTGTTCAACACAACGCCATAGTGTTACCAGCAGGCAGAAACCACATTGCGGCCAGTGTCAACACCAGTTACGCTTCCAACTATATTTATACATAGCTAGTCAAGTCAGAGGGATGTACATCACAAACACGTAATCCTGTATGTTTCTTGATCTATGTTATTATCAGCATCTTGTGGCAATATTACACATTATTTATTTCAGATAGTTATCATTTACACAGCCCTTTACACATATATGTTGTACATTCACATCAGTCCCTAACCCTCACCCTTGGTTTACATCTGTGCGGGTGGTGCCTCTGCGGATCCGCACGAAAATTTGTGCAGCCGCACCACCCGCACAGAGAATTGCGGACCCGCGAATGGGTGCCATTAGTTTTAATGGCACGCCGCCCGCACTGAAAAATGCAACCGTACTGGGAACCGAGGTTCCCGTGCGGGCTGCGTTTTCCAAAGAAGTTCAGGGACTTCTTCCCTGCGCGTCACGGTGCACGGGAGTCCATTCAAATGAATGGAATCTTGTGCCCGTGCAAAACGCGGCCCGCACAGCCGCAGAGATGTGAACCGGGGGTTAAGGAGTGTATAGTCTAAAGTCCCTAACTCACATTCATACATACACATACTAGGGCCAATTTAGACAGGAGCCAATAAACCTACCAGCGTGTCTTTGGAGTTTGGGAGGAAACCAGAGTCCCCAGAGGAAGCCGATGTAGGCACAGGGAGAACATGCAAACCCCGGGCAGGTACTGTCATAATTGGGATATGGACTGATGACCCTAGTGCTGCTAGGTGGAAGTGCTAAATACTTAGCCACTGTGCTGCCCGTTGTAATTATTTTATTTGAGTTACAACAATCCCCTTGTTGAGGTAAACCTAACTTCAGTAGGTCTAAAGTGTTGTGTATTACATTTGTTGGTTTGTTATTTAATACAGTTATTGTTTTTACCTTTTTTTTTCTGGTTCAATGATTTTTATTAGTCATTTTAAGCATTGAAATCATAACTGTTAAGCCCACGCATGGGCAATGGCATCAAATGGAAGTTGGTAATAAGCACAGAAGTGAAATCAGCAAATTTGTGAAAGCCATCAAGAGGCAAGCGAAGCAGGTGTACATTGAAGGTTAGGAACAGTCGGACTAATGAGATGCCTTGCACAGATTGGACAGTTAGAATCAGATAGAGTGGGAGGGGGTTAGCAACTAAATGAGGAAAGAACAAACAGAGGGCGCACAGGCCTAGTGCATTACCATAAAAAATGTTTAATAAGAAATAAAGTAGGTGTTGTACTCACAAACGACAATAAAGTCAAGGCACATCATAAAAGAACAGCTGGGTCAACACCGCACTGAGTAACAGTCCGCAATGGGGAGTGTAGACATCCAATAGGCTGATGCGTTTCGAGGAGTTGCCTCTTTCTCAGAGCCACTGTTCCGGGACATTCTTAATGTGCTTGTAGCCTGCATCGAGTCCCTCCCCAAGCGCAGGAGCATTTGTGTTTGGGGGTTAGGAACTAGGTAGAAGGGAAGAAAAGAAGGAGAGGAGAAGGTAACAAAGGGATGGGGGGGAGAGAAGGATGGGAGGAGGTCTCCATGAACTTGGGTCCCAATCAAAATAGGGAGTGAAAGATAAAATAGGCTTGCTGAATTCAAAGAAGGAAGGGATACTGGATAGTTTCTCATTGAGTAGCATCTGATTCACACAGTCTTTGACTTCCTGTAAAGAGACCGAGGGCTTCTTCCATACTTGGCTATCGTTTGTGTGGCCAAGAAGAAAAGGTGCTTGGCTAGTCTTTGAGGATGGGTATAGTGGCCCGGGATTGGGCAAGGAAGCACAGCATACTTACCATCCCTGGATGCAATTGAATGAAACAGAGTTTGGAGGAGTTAATGTATTATCCTATATTCCTATAATTTTTACCTTTTTTTAATCTTTTGTTGCTTCTTATTGCTGCTGATCTCCTGTCAGCGAGAACTTCAGCAGTGGCTTCTGGCATTTCTCAGGGTAGATTTCTGATGGTAACAACTGTGGACCATACATGCCTAATGTTAATAAATTGATCAACTGTAATCTCCATTGGAAGCCTATGTAACAGGGTGACAACACAGGAGCATCAGCGTTTACAAGAGTACAGTTGTGTCCTGCCATTCGCTTGTGTACCAGGCTGTACGTGGCACCTTCAGCTCACCTGGCAAAATTTTACTTCCAGCATATTTTCAGCCTCTTGCAGTCCATGTTCATGAGACCTTATGATGCTTGAATGATGTTAGAAATGTTACCATCAGGTTTCCTAAATATTATTATTATTATACAGTATTTATAAAGCGCCAATAGTTCGCTCAGCACTGTACATTACAAAGGGGGACAGAACATGTGACAGAACAATACCAATACAATGCAAAACGAGGGGATTGAGGGCCCTGCTCTTTCAAGCTTACAATCTAGGATGTGTGTTGAATTGATCAAATTTACACACACAACTCGTGGAAACCAGTGGGACCCAGGTATACCCATCTACTGTCCAGAGAAGTCTGGCCAGAAGTGGTCTTCATAGAAGAATTGCAGCCAAAAATCCATACATCTGATGTGGAAACAAAGCTAAGTGACTCAACTATGCAGGAAAACATAGGAACTGGGCTGCAGAAAAATGGCGGCAGGTACTCTGGACCAGGGGGGGACTGAAAACTCATGGGGCCCCCGGGCAATAGGTGATCATGGGTCCCCTATGCCCTCTCCCACACTCAAACCACACCCAAAAAAGCCTATGAAAAGGTACCAGGGGCATCTCATGGGGCCCCCTACTGACTCCGGGCCCTCGGGCAGTGCCCAAGTTCCCAAATGGTCAGTCCGCCCCTGCTCTGGACTCAAAAGTCAAAATTTTGAATATTTAGCTGTAGCAGGAGATAGTTTGTTTGCCAAATGGCTGGAGAGTGGTACAATGAGTGTATGCAGGCAACCGTGAAACATGGTGGAGTGTCCTTGCAAGTTTGGGGATGCATTTTTGTAAACGGAGTTGGAGATTTGGTCAGGACCAATGGTGTCCTCAATGATGAGAAATACAGGCAGATACTTATCCATCATGCCACACCATCAGGGGAGCCCAAAACTTATCCTTAAGTACTATTTGAATAAAAGCTGCAGATTTAAAAAGATTGAGAATGACTTTGGAAATGACATGAACACGTTAAAGCTTATCTAATATTTTAGTGATATGAGGCATCACATTTTTTCATTCTATTGTTTCCCAAAGTTGCAAAGCACTCAAACACCATCCACAAGGAAATAAAAATTGAAATTGCTCTGATAGGATGCAGTGTAAAAATCGGATCATTTTCCACAAGATCGCCATAGTTTTCCCCAATTTTTATTATTTCATTTCAATTTGTTGTTGTTCAAGATTTATACTGTATTTTACCCAAGGAAAGGCTCTTTTCAGCCATACAAGGCAAGTTTTGACTTCCTGATCGATCGTATCCTGGTAGTTAATTGACGCTGTGGGTGGTAGACGGGTTAGTTTGCGGTGATTAGTTTCAATCGTATTTATTATTCTTGGTGGGTCAGAAGTGGTTGAAAGTGACTGAAATTTGCCACATGTATGTAAAAAATAATTTCTATAGATTTGTGCAGCAATACTTTCATTTGCCCAAAAGATGTTGTTAGTCTTCTGGGTTGAATAAAGCCCTGAATGAGTATATAGAAGTGAGAAGAAATCGCTGAAAATTAAGGGAATTCCTTGGGAACCACCAGGTCACCAGAACTAGTAATTGTAAGATTTCCTCTCTATTACTTTTCTCGGGACAACCTAAAATTTGGGATTTTCTTTTACTTTCAATGATAATGGTAAACAGGACAAATAGAGAGGATGGATC
Source organism: Staurois parvus (assembly GCF_062004578.1). NCBI lineage: Eukaryota > Metazoa > Chordata > Amphibia > Anura > Ranidae > Staurois > Staurois parvus. The sequence goes on along the minus strand of NW_028318111.1, from coordinate 2,787,451 downwards.
TCCCTAAGGGGGGGGCACAGATGGCAATAAAAACCTGACAGGGGTTCTGATCCATCTCCACTCTGTCCAAAACTAAAAAAAAAATGCCTTTAGTTATACTTTAACATGTTACACCCATATTTAGGGTTTACCTTGTAACATGTTTAGCACCAGACCCCTCTCCCCTCAATCCCCCCCATCCTTGTGACAACAAGCCGGGGATCTTCTCCCCATAGTTGCTGCCACAATTCAAAGAGAGCGTGGCTGTGTGGGGCTCCACGTCATTGATTCATGGGTCCCTGTAAATCAATGAACTACAAGTACTGACAGCCTTTGCATTTGTCGGCTTGTAGTTCTCAATGAACTACCACAACACTGTTGAATTCTGTGGTATTTCATTGATTTTTCCATTCAGTGTAAAACTGCTTGCCCATACGATGTACAAGCAGACAGATTACACTGAACAGTCTGCAGGAGACCTGCATGGCACCGGCAATCTGCTGATCACTGGTGCAATGCTTTCCAGGCTCTCAAAACAAAAACCAGTAAATGCACATTTGTTTACCTGCATAAAAAGTGCATTTATTATTTTTTGGTAAAAGGAGAACTTTAAGAGATAACATACCGTATTTTTAGCTCCATAAGACGCACTTTTTTCCCCCCCAAAAAATGGGGGAAAATGTCTGTTGCGTCTTATGGAGCAGCCAGCCCGGTATTCCCACCGCCGCCATGTTAGAATACCGGGCCAGCCTGTTCCTCGGTCCAGCGGTGTCCTGCTTTCACCGGCCGTCTTCTCTCCCTGGTGCCGGCATCTTCATTGTGGGCACCCGGCTGTGACAGCTGGCGGCTTCACAGCCTTGTGCCCGCTGCGCATGAGCGAGAAGCGCTGAGCTTTGTGAATGGCCCTGTAGTATTCTGGGACCTGTCATGTGTCCCACAAGACTACGGGAAGGCAAGGGGGTACTTGTCAAATTTGGGTAACTGCTCCCACTCCCCAAAGGTCTGCAGTCTCTGGTCATCTCCTGTACTGTATCCGCAGTCTCTGGTAATCTACTGTCTGCAGTCTCTGGTCTTCTCCTGTACTATGTCTGCAGTCTCTGGTCATCTCCTGTACTATGTCCGCAGTCTCTGGTCATCTCCTGTACTATGTCCGCAGTCTCTGGTCATCTCATGTACTGTGTCTGCAGTCTCTGGTCATCTCCTGTAGTATGTATGCAGTCTCTGGTCATCTCCTGTACTACGTCCGCAGTCTCTGGTCATCTCCTGTACTGTGTCTGCAGTCTCTGGTCATCTCCTGTAGTATGTACGCAGTCTCTGGTCATCTCCTGTATTATGTCCGCAGTCTCTGGTCATCTCCTGTACTGTGTCCGCAGTCTCTGGTCATCTCCTGTACTGTGTCCGCAGTCTCTGGTCATCTCCTTTACTGTGTCCGCAGTCTCTGGTCATCTCCTGTACTATGTCTGCAGTCTCTGGTCATCTCCTGTACTGTGTCCGCAGTCTCTGCTCATCCCTGTACTTTTTCCGCAGTCTCTGGTCATCTCCTGTACTGTGTCTGCAGTCTCTGGTCATCTCCTCAACTATGTCCACAGTCTCTGGTCATCTCCTGTACTATGTCTGCAGTCTCTGGTCATCCCCTGTACTATGTCTGCAGTCTCTGGTCATCTCCTGTACTATGTCTGCAGTCTCTGGTCATCCCCTGTACTATGTCTGCAGTCTCTGGTCATCTCCTGTACTATGTCTGCAGTCTCTGGTCATCTCCTGTACTGTGTCTGCAGTCTCTGGTCATCCCCTGTACTATGTCTGCAGTCTCTGGTCATCTCCTGTACTGTGTCCGCAGTCTCTGGTCATCTCCTCTACCGTGTCCGCAGTCTCTGGTCATCCCCTGTACTATGTCTGCAGTCTCTGGTCATCTCCTGTACTATGTCCGCAGTCTCTGGTCATCTCCTGTACTGTGTCTGCAGTCTCTGGTCATCCCCTGTACTATGTCTGCAGTTTCTGGTCATCTCCTGTACTGTCTGCAGTCTCTGGTCATCCCCTGTACTATGTCTGCAGTCTCTGGTCATCTCCTGTACTATGTCCGCAGTCTCTGGTCATCTCCTGTACTGTGTCTGCAGTCTCTGGTCATCCCCTGTACTATGTCTGCAGTCTCTGGTCATCTCCTGTACTATGTCTGCAGTCTCTGGTCATCTCCTGTACTGTGTCTGCAGTCTCTGGTCATCTCCTGTACTATGTCTGCAGTCTCTGGTCATCTCCTGTACTGTGTCTGCAGTCTCTGGTCATCCCCTGTACTATGTCTGCAGTCTCTGGTCATCCCCTGTACTATGTCTGCAGTCTCTGGTCATCCCCTGTACTATGTCTGCAGTCTCTGGTCATATCCTGTACTATGTCTGCAGTCTCTGGTCATATCCTGTACTATGTCTGCAGTCTCTGGTCATCTCCTGTACTATGTCTGCAGTCTCTGGTCATCTCCTGTACTATGTCTGCAGTCTCTGGTCATTTCCTGTACTATGTCTACAGTCCATTGGTTCAGAATATTTTTTTTCTTGTTTTCCTCCTCTAAAATCTAGGTGCGTCTTATGGAGCGAAAAAATATGGTAAGTATGAAGTGTGGGGGGAAGGGGGGCTGCCCAACTTGACCTCCCTTGATTTACCCATTATGGGCATAGCTTATAAATGATTACATAATCACTGAACTACACTATACATTCCCTTTTAGTAAATGACCCTCACTCATTTGATGTATATGAGGCATTGTTAGAAGTAGCAATCTGAATCGTTCTCAACCTGAAACCACATGCAGGGTGCAGTAATTAATTTGCATGTGTGTGCAACATGTGTCCTATCTGATATAATAATGATTGAATCCTATAGTATTAGAAATTCCAGAAGCTGCAAAGTGTATATACAGTGACTTTAGTCCGATTAGTCAAAGAGTAGGAAATCTAGAGAGAGAGAAGATCCACTGTGTCCTGTCCTGGAAAAAAAAAAAGAAATATTGCCGAGTTAAAAATGGCATCATGGTAAACAGCAGTAACCAGGACAGAAGCTTCATTTAATGCCTCCCTGACCACTGTCAGCAGCTTCACCCAAGGTTTGGAGCGCATCTGTCTCCTTTTAAAACTTCCTGGTGTACAAGTGTTTCTTTGTCATTACCAGGGCAGCAGTGAGTGAGAAGACCAGCTCTCTGCTTTATTTCACTCTTTTTGTTGCTTTTAAGTGAAGAGTAGTAATAATAGTTTTCTGAGGTCCTTTAGTAAAGGTCTTTATTCTACAGTTTGCAACCTTAAAGCCTCCCTGGTACCTGATAAACAACTCGCTCCCCCAAAAGTCCTGCAACAGTATGTTATGATGTGAATGTGTTTATGAAAAAGTATTTGCACCCTTCCTGATTTTATATTTATATCCATATTTTCTCACGCTTAAATGATTCAGATCATCAAACAAATTTTAATATTACACAAAGATAACCCGAGTAAATACAAAATGCAGTTTTGTAAGGATTATTTCATTTATTAAGGGAAAAAGCTGTCCAAACCTGCCTGGCCCTATGTGAAAACGTAATTGCCCCCTTAACCGTTTCAATACCGGGCAATTTTACCCCTTCCTGCCCAGGCCATTTTTCACGTTTCAGCGCTCTCACACTTTGAATGACAATTGCGCGGTCATACAACATTGTACCCAAACTAAAATTTTATCATTTTCTTCACACAACTAGAGCTTTCTTTTGGTGGTATTTAATCACCGCTGGGGTTTTTATTTTTTGCTAAATTAACAAAAAAAAAAAAAATTTTGAAAAAAACACGTTTTTCTTTGTTTCTGTTATAAAAGTTTACAAATAAATAATTGTTCTTCATAAATTTAGGCCGAGATGTATTCTGCTACATGTCTTTGGTGAAAAAAACCCAAATTAGGATGTATTATTTAGTCTGTAGGAAAGTTATAGCGTTTACAAACTATGGTATAGATCTGAAAATTGATCAATCCTGAAGTACTGACAGCCAATCTAATTTCTTGAGGTCCAAGAATGTCAGAACAGTACAGATATCCCCCAAATGACCCCTTTTTGCAGAGTAGACAGTCCGACATACTTCATAAGAGGAATGGCGAGTTTTTTGAAGTTGAATTTTTTTTGTCATTTTTCGGAAAATTAAAAAATTAAAAAAATTATTTTCACTATTTTTTTTTTACATACTGTCACCAGTGCAGTACAGCGTCATCATATAATTGGCATGGCGGTGAACAGGGACACTGACTGGTGACAGTATGAAAAAAATATATATATATATTTTTTTTTATTATTTTTAATTTTTTATTAAATTTTTTTTATTTTTTTTTAAGATTTGTTTTCATATTTTACTGTGACCAAAGTAGTACAATGTTACCATAGTAACATTGTACTACTTTGGGGAAGTGATCAGTATTTTTTTTTTTTTTTTACACAGTTTGCTTATAGCAAAGAATTACTTTGCTATAAGCAAGCATTTACCTGAATGAAATCGATTCATTCAGGTTTTTTTTTTGTGCTTAGCTGTGATTTGGTCACAGCTAATCACATGACATGTGCATGTGATTAGCTGTGACCATTCACAGCTAGGCACTAGTATACAATGGATGGCATGAATGAAGCCATCCATTGTATACAACTGTCATGTGACCTGCTGTGATTGGTCACAGCAGGTCACATGGTACCAGCAACGGGGGCCGGTACTCAGATCTGTCATCGGCCGTGTCCGAGGTACACGGCCGGTGACAGATCGCGCCGCTGCGAGGCTCTGCATTAGCGCAAACTGCGCATGTGCGGGTGCACGCCAAATGGCCATTGGCCGGGTGGCTAATGGTTAACCTAATAATTGGTTGTGCCACTCTTGGCGGCAAAAACTACAATAAAGCATTTGCGATAACTGGCAATGAGTCTTGGTGAATTTTAGCCCACTGATCTTTGCAGAATTGTTTTAATTCAGCCACATTGGAGGTTTTTTGAGCATGAACAGCCTGTTTAACCTCCTCGGCGGTATGATTCTTTCCGATTTTTTGTGCTGAAAGCGGTACCATTTTTTTGCATGGAAATATGTAGTTTTTTATTGTAGGCTGTAATTTTTAGGAATAACTCACTAAAATCTGTCCGAACAAGAGTCTAGTAAACATCCCGGATTTGATAAAACTTGAAACACAAAATCATACATTATAATTTAATAAATAATCATAAAAAATAATAATATAATAATAATAAATTTAATTCAATAATATCAAACCAAAAACACTGAAATTTGAAATACAGAGGCAAATTCGCACATCGCTGAGCAAAGTCGCAAAATCTTTTTCAGTGTCTGATGACGAATTTCCCCCACGAATCATTATCACTCAATTCTGCAAGTGGTTCTGATTTACTATCGCTGTTCTAAAACCGCTTTTGACGTAAAGGGACACTTTTTGGACGCCATGGACTTTTCTAAGTTTCCAGGCAGAAAGAACAGTCAAAATGCAGGCAGGGCGCAGGACAAAGCAGTAGGGACAAAATATATGTGAAATGCATTGAAACAGCAATGACAGCAAAAATGAAATTTTTAAAAAATTTCAAATTTCCCGCCGGTTCCGGCGCCCGTACGTCCCGAAGTCACAGGGACCGGAACACGGAAGCCGGATGCCGGCATCGGCCGGAGGAGATGGCCGGGGACGCTGCAGGGGACACATCGTGGGAGCGAAGGACAAGGTAAGATCTGCAGGGACCCCCTGAGCAACGCCGCATGGTAAGCCCGAGTGTAGCTCGGGGTTACCGCTCTTGGTATTGAAATTTTACCCCGAGCTACACTCAGGAAAACCGCTAAGGAGTTTAAGATCATGCCACAGCATCTCAGTCAGATTTAAGTCTGGACTTTGACTAGGCCACTCCAAAACTTTAATTTTGTTTTTTTTTCTAGCCATTCAGAGGTGGACTTGCTGGTGTGTTTCGGATCATTGTCCTGTGGCATAACGTAAGTGCGCTTGATCTTGAGGTGACGAACTGATGGCTGAACATTCTCCATCAAGATCTTCTGGTAGAGCGCAGATTTCATGGCTCCATCAATTATGGCTAGTCATCCAGGTCTTGAAGATGCAAAGCAGTCCCAATACACTAGTACTAGTGGTGCACTGAAATGAAAATTCTGGTGCCGAAAATGAAAATTCAAAATGTACTTGGCCGAAAACTGAAACCGAAATGTGCAGTTTTTAAAAATGAATATATATTTTTTGGAAACAAATACACTTTGATTAAAAAAACAATATATACCCCAATTGTTTTGTAAGAGGATGTTATGGCGAGTAAATAGATACCCAACATGTCACACTTTAAAATTGCACACGTTCGTGGAATGGCATGAAACTGCGGTAATTTCTACAGGTTAGCAGTGTAAAGTTACTATCAAGGTCCTACCTTTCCTCAGGGCTTGTGCTGCTCCATGTGCTGGCATCCATCTTAGGTCTGCAATGCATTGTGGGATCCTTTATGCTTTCACCCCTCTGCGGCTCCTCCCAGGAGGTGGCGGCTTATCACATTTAAGTCTGCTGTTTGCAGCTGTCCGTTGCATTTGTGTCCTGTCTGTTGCACAGAAGCAAGCTCCTGTTTAGTTAACTCTTTGCTCTCCTGGATACCGACTCGGCTTTGGCTAAGACTCCTCCTGGCTTCTGACCCCGGCTCTGGCGACCATTCTTCCTGGCTTCTGACCCCAGCTCTGGCGACCATTCTTCCTGGCTTCTGACCCCGGCTCTGGCGACCATTCTTCCTGGTTTTTTCCCGGCTTTGGCTTCGATTCCCGCTGGTTCTCGACTTGATTATCCTGGAAGACGACCTCGGCAGGAGAACTTCTGTCCTACCAAGTCATCCGCTGTTGCTGTTGGACTTGCATAGACTCTTGCCTTGATCTGTGTAAATAAACCTACCTTTAATTGCACCTCCTTGTGTGTCTGTCTCCTCGCTCCCTGACAGTTACAGAGGAGGTCTAGTGCGAGAATTATTGCTCTTGCACTGACGTTCATGGCGATACCTCACATGTGTGGTTTAAACACCATTTACATATATTGGCATGTTTACATATGTGGGCATGGCGTACATATGTGTTCACCACTACATGCGCAAGGAGGGACGGGGGCACTTTAAACTTTTAAAAAAAAATTTATTTAATGTAATCACTTTTATTCTTAACAAAAGAAATGCATACATCCCTTGTGATAGGAATAATTAGTGACAGGTCCTCTTTATGGAGAGATATGGGGTCAATAAGACCCCACATATCTCCTCTGCAATGTAAAGCATTAGATCAAAAAAAGCATAGGTCTAGTGCTTTAAAAAAAAAAAGAAAAAAAGCCCGGAACCGGAAGTGACATCGCTCTGGTCCTCCAAAGGCATAGAGATGTGTTGTGGCCATATTTCCTTCACCCATCTCTATGCCCAGCGCCGGGAGCGATGGTTTCTCAGGTAAGACTGAACTACCAAGTGGCGGACGGGCGGCGACGAGGGGTGGGCGGCATTGAGGGGCAGAGTTTTTTCGGCACCTATATCGGTGCTTTTTTTCATTTCGGTTGACAGCCAAAAAGGGTGTTTTTGGCCTAAACATTTCGGCCACCGAAATTTTGGTGCATCCTTAACTACCACCACTATGTTTGACTGTTGGTATGATGTTCTTTTTATGAAATGGTGTGTTAGTTTTATGCCAGATGTAATGGGATGCACACCTTCCAAAAAGTTCAATATTTGTCTCATCAGTCCACAGAATATTTGCCTTTGTGTTCTTTTGTGGTCAACAGTGGCTTTCCCCTTGGAACTCTCCCATGGATGCCATTTTTGCCCAGTCTTTTTCTTATAATTGAATCATGAACATTGACCTTAAATGAGGCAGGTGAAGCCTGCAGTTCTTTTAGATGTTGTTCTGGGTTCTTTTATGACCTCCTGGATAAGTCATCATTGTGCTCTTGGAGTAATTTTGCTGGGTCGGGCACTCCTGGAAAGGTTCACCACTGTTCCAAGTTTTCTGCATTCATAAATAATGGCTCTCACCGTGGTTTGCTGGACTCTTAAAGCCTTAGAAGTGGCTTTGTAACCCTTTCCAGACTGATACATGGCAATTACTTTGTTTCTCATCTGTTCTTGAATGTCTTTAGATCGCAGCACGATATGTTGCTTTTTGAGATCTTTTAACGTGCTTCACTTTATCTGACAGCTTCTATTTAAGTGGGTCTGGGTGTGGCAAGTGAAATTTAACTCCGCTTTCCAAAAAATGTGGTTAATCACAGTTCATGATTTAGCAAAGGGGGGATAATTACTTTTTCACATAGGGCCAGGCAGATTTGGACAGCTTTTTTCCCTAAATAAATAAAACTATCATTGAAAACTGCATTTGTTATTTACACGGTTTATCTTTGTGTAATATTAAAATGTATTTGATACTCTGAATCATTTAAATGAGAAGTACAGCCAAAGCTCTTTTGGCTGTACTTCTCCTGTGGATCACAGGAGTGCAGTTTGTTCTACACCCTCGTGACCCATTTTCAGCTGATGTCACTCAGCCAGTCCAGGCTGGGGAAAAATCCTGACTTCAAAGTCTGGATACACCCCAGAGTCTGGAGCGGCACCTGGCTCAGCCTCTCAGCGAACTTCTGAGAGCCTGAGCCAGACGCTCCCTCCCCCTCCACAGCCCAGTGCTCTAGTGAGCACTGGGGGGGGGCAGAGCAGACAACGGCGACTGACACCGCTCCACTGTCTGCTCAGAGCAGCTTTGAGAACTCCGCGATCAGTGGTCATGTGATTGCTGAGTTCTCACACTTGACAGATGCAGCATCCACCTAGGTAAGTATAATTGGGGAGAGAAAAATAAGTCCACACTTCTCTTTTAAGTGTGACAGATATGCAAAAAAAAAAAATCAGGAAGGGAGCAAATACTTATATTATTATTATACAGTATTTATAAAGCGCCGATAGTTCGCTCAGCGCTGTACATTACAAAGGGGGACAAAACAATAACAATACAATGCAAAACATGAGGGGATTGAGGGCCCTGCTCTTTCAAGCTTACAATCTAGGAGGGAGGGGATGGTGGTACAGGAGGAGATAGCTGTGGGGGATGGAGTGGTAGGAAGAGTGGAGGAGGTCGGCAAGTTAGCAGGGGATGGAGTAGGCTTCCTTGAAGAGATGGGTTTTCAGGGTGTGCCTAAAGGACAGGAGAGTAGGTGATAATCTGATGGGTTGGGGCAGGGAGTTCCAGAGGATGGGTGACACCCTGGAGAAGTCCTGGAGGCGGGCATGGGAGGAGGAGACCAGGGAACTAGAGAGAAGGAGGTCTTGTGAGGAGCGGAGTGTGCTTGCTGGGCGGTACTTGGATATATAAAAGTCTGACGCAGGGGAGCTGTACAGCAAACCCAAAGCAAAAAGCTAAACTCGGGTCAGTTCCTCACTAACACTCTAACAAATTCCCCGAAACAAAAAAAGCGCACATGTACCTTTTTTAGTGTTCTGTTTGCAGTCAGGTGTTTCACCCATCAACAGGCCTCCACAGCAGAGAGAGCACAAGCCCTGAGCATCAGCCAGCTCACATATTTAAAGGCCTTTGGACAGCTGATATTAATATTGAGAATCGACTGCCAGGTAAGATGTGGACCTAAGATTGAAGGCTTTATCCTATTCAAGGCTTTACAGGACCTAGAACATAACGTAGAGACGAATAGACTGTACACTTGCACAGGTGCAGTTGCTCTCTGCAAGTGCTATTGCTCTAGAGCTTAGTAAATGTGGTAAAGCTCTGCTTATTTGAAGCATTTAATGGCATGCAAGCAACATTTCTGTTTCTCTATTTTCCTTGAACCTTATTGGGTATTCTTTGTAATGTGAAGCTTCACCTCATCTGCTGAGCTCTGGAGCAGTCTGTTTACCTTTAGTAATACAACCCCTATGTGTATGTGTGTGTGTGTGTGTATGTATATATATATATATATATATATATATATATATATATATATATATATATATATACACACAGTATATGTGTAGTCTTTAGGCTATGCTGGCAGTGGGCTTTTCATGATGATGCACTTTGAGTAAAACTCTGGAGATGCCCTGTATTGTCCTCAGTCTTCCATTTTAAGGTACCCTGAGCATCATTCATCCTGGCAGACAGAGCATCTTAAAGCTGAAAGGTAGTACTGCAGTAAATTGCTCTGAATTAAAGGTATTATAGCCAGAGCTGCCTTTTTTCCTGTCTTGGGAACCATATCAAGATAAAAAACAAAAATAACCAGGAGTTGGGCTTTAAGATATATGGAACCTAAACACTAAGATCTCATATGAACATCCAAAATTTCTTAAGTACAAAGCCTGTGTTCAGAGGCTTCCAAAGCACTCATTGCAGGTTTACCCTAAACTATATCTAAAACAAAAATGGTTTCCTTTATTTTGGATGGAGTAGGAAATTGTTAAAAACACCTGTCAGTTTTTTTTAATACCATCTATGTGAAGAAACCACGGGCATGAAAATGGAGTTGGCTACCCTGAGCAGCTATAACAACCCGTACTCCACTGGAAAGTCTATTGTGTAGTGATGTTTTGAATGAGACGATCGGGCTCACAAATGGTATTCCAATTCATCCCAAAGGTGTTGAGTAAGGGTGAAGCCAAGGTTCTGTGCAGGCTTCACCCTTACTCAACACCTTTGAGATGAATTGGAATACCATTTGTGAGTCCGGGAAACTCATATGTGTGAGAGTCAGTTGTTCACAAACTTTTGGTCATATGGTCTCAGACCCTGTCTGAGAAATAGCTCCTCATCTTCTAGTGCTGGTACCATAGTCATACAAGTGCAAACATGTAAGCACTTTCCAAGTCCAGTGTGGTCTGTACTGTAGTGATCCAATATGTTTTTAGGTTCAGGAAGGATACCCAAAAAATATGGAGATCAGATAGGAACATCATGCAGATGTAGTTCTACTAGGAAATTAGCAAGGTACTCCAGTTCTACATAGCAAAAATGCAGAACACTTTACATGGTGGAGTTTTTTTGGTTGTTTTAGTAGCAGGAGTTTCAACACCAGGATTTTTCCCATAGAAATGTAAGAACAAATAAAATTTATACATGCATTGCACGTATGACGCAACCAAATTTTTAATTTATCATACCTGTAAAATAATTTTTTCATCCCACCCCCTTTCAAAGAAAGCTTACACTTACTGACCATAAACCTGAACACTTCCCACTAACTCTAAATATAAGCCTCCAGTGAAATTTTTCCATCAGAGTCTTCAAACTTGATGGACCTGTAGATTGATATAGTCAACTTTTTAAAGCAGAACTATAGTGAGTGGGAGAGCATCAGCATTTGCCATTGCCAATCTTCTGCTCTTCTTTCAGACATCGTGGCCTCCTTCTTTGGCCATTGGACAACAACTGATGATGTAAGTTATGCTACTGTACACTGGAATTACACTGGAATTTTTCTTGACATCCAGCTCCATAAAGACTTGGTTTGATGAGTTTGGCGTGAAGGAACTTGATTGATTTGACCTCAACCCTACCGAACACCTTTGAGATAAATTGGAATGCCATTTCCCAGTCAGGTCTTCTCATCTAACATCAGTACTTGACCTCACAAATGTTCTTTTGGCTGAATAGGGAACAATTCTCACAGACACACTCCAAACTCTTGTTGAAATCCTCCCCAGAAGAGTGGGGGGAGCTATAGCTGCAAAGGGTAGCCAACTCCATATTGGTGCCTTTGGTTTTGGAATGGGATGTCCATCAAGCTCATATGTTCAGGTGTCATAAGGTCAGGTGTTCACAAACCTTTGGCCATATAGTGCCAGTCTCTGCCAGAAATTAGCTGATCATCATCTAGTGCTTGTACCTTGGTCATACAAGTACAAATGAATTTGCAAGCGCTCGCCAAGACCAATGTGGTCTGTAAAAAGACAATATGTTTTTAGGTTCAGAGAGGGTACCCAAACAAACACGGAGATCAGATAGGAACGCCATGCAGATAGACCCCTGCCAGGAAATGAATTCAACCCTTCAGTGCTGCAAAGCAAGCGTGCAGAACATTTTACAGTTATTTGGAGCTGCGTGTGGAGAAAAATGACATTTCCGTTATCTCAGTGACGGCCCGCCCTGTGCCCTTGTTTGTTTGGCTGCAGTTTCCCTATGATAATGGGATGGATGCAATGACAGGGCTGTGGTTGCTATAACAGAGTAGTGGTCAAAGTGACAACACAATGAACTGAGATCAAATCCACTGTGGCTATTTAGTGATTCAGTGTCGCACACTTTTTACAAGGAGAATTGTTGTGCATGGTGAGCTTGAAAACTAACCCAAAAATTCCAGCAATTTCCCCAAGGCTTTGTGTTGCCAATCTCTCCATTCTTAATGCAAAAACTTTTCCAGATTAAAGAACTAGTTTTGGTGAATAAGTAATTCTTACACCCCCTTGAGTGCAACCCACTTGGTAGAATACTTGGTTTTCTGTATGTTCCATGATCTTTGCTGTGCAACTCTCCTTGACACACCACGCAGCCTTTGCTAAGACAATGTTCCAGCTGTAAACACAAATGCTCCTGCGCTTGGGGATGGACTTGATGCAGGCTACAACCACATTAAGAATGTCCTGGAACATGCACACCTTGCTGCCCTCAAATGGACCGGGGAAATCCAAATATACTGAATGAGGAAAGAAAAAACAGAGGGCGCCCAGGCCTAGTGCATTACCATAAAAAATGTTTAATAAAAAATAAAGTATGTGTTGTACTCACAAACGACAATATAGTCAAGGCACATCATAAAGAACAGCTGGGTCAACACCGTGTTGAGTAACAGTCCGTAATAGGGAGTATAGGCATCCAAAAGGCTGACGCGTTTCGAGGACTTGCCTCTTCCTTAGAGCCAATGTTCCAGCTGTGTAAGCGCAGTACATACTATGCAGCTACCCCATTCCTTCCCTTGGGTAAGTTGTCCTCATGGCGGCCTCCAGCTTCAGCTGCTGGTGGTCTTCAGCACAAACATGCAGCAAAGAATGAACAAAAAGGTACAAAAAGTATTTTATTTAAAAAATCGAAACCTTTTGAGACTCGGTGGGGTTTATTTACTAAAGGAAAATATGTTCACTTTGCAAGTGCAATTTTGCTCCAGAGCTTAGTAAATGAGGGGAAACTCTGCTGATTTCCATCGTCCAATCCTGTTCAAGCAAAAATGCATTTTTTAAATTTTTTTTTGCATGTTTGAGTATTCTTTTCAAAGTGAAAATTTACATCATTCATTAAAGTGGAGTTCCAGCTGATAAAAAAAATTAAAGTCAGCAGCTACAAAAACTGTAGCTGCTAAATTTTAAAATACAGACACTTACCTGTCCCTCGGTCCAGCGGTGTCCTCACTATGGCTGGTTTCACTGGCCGTCTGCTCTTCTCGGCGACGGCATCTTCAGTGTGGGCACCCGGCTGTGACAGCTTGTGGCTTTACAGCCAGGTGCCCACTGCTCATGCGCAAGAAGCGCTGCTCTATGTGAATGGCCCCGTAGTCTTCTGGGACCTGTCACATGTCCCAGAAGACTACGGGAGGAGGGGGGGGGGGGCAACTGTCGGTCGCCTAGGCCAGAAAAGGGAACCTGTCAAATTTGGGAACCCGCTCCCCAAAGGTGCCAATCCTTAATGGGGAGTGGGGCACAAAGGGTTAAAGCGAAACTTCCGCTTTTGGGTGGAGCTCCGCTTTAAGCTTTGGAGCAAATTTCCTGCCAGAGTGCAACTTTAGAAAATTTTAGTAAATCAATCCTTGTGATTTCACAAAACAAAAAAAAATGTCACTCAGGGAGTTCACTTTTTCTGGACTCCTGAAAAAAGACTTGGATTATGCAACTCTGTAATCATTATTGAACATTTTTGAATGCAAAAGACTAAGGGGTTGATTTACTAAAACTGGAGAGTGCAAAATCTGGTGCAGATGTGCATGGTAGCCAATCAGCTTCTAACCTCAGTTTGTTCAGTGAAAGCGTCATTAAACTCACATCTTTAACTTCTTCACGCCAACAGTAAGCATATATGTAGCCCCACAGAACTGGGCTTTATTCTGTTGGGCCGCGTATGTGCGTATCTGTCTTTGTGCTGGAAGCGCACTGCACAGCGCACTCCCAGCAAGGAGACCAACGATTGGGACCCAGATTCCTGTTTCCAGGTCACTTGATCGCCGGGATAGCCTCTGATTGGCTATCACAGTGATCAGAAACTGTGAAGCCCGCCCCTGTGTTTTTCCCTCTCTGTGAATGGAGAGAAAGATACATTGCAAGCAGAGAGAGATAAATAAACAACAGTGGGTAAAAAAAAAATAAAAAAAAATATTTAAAATACCTAGAGCAAAATGTGCGCTATTTCTGGGCCATAGTACGGGTACAAACAATAACATACACATATATGGTATCGCTGAGATTTTTGGGAGGGGGATAATTTGTTGTTCTTTGGTGGTAGGTTATGTTAGTAGTAGGAAATGTATAGCTAAAATAAACAGAATGTTGTTTTTTTTTTTTTACTATTTTGGGGCAATATTCCTTTGATAATAGAAAAAAAAATCCATTACCATTTACCGCCAAATGAAAGCGTAATTTGTCATGAAAAAAGACGTATAATCCACCTGGATACACAAAGTAGTTGTGGTGATATGTACAGTTTTACTAACACATGTCACAACCTGTGACTGGCAGAAATCCGCTCATACCATGTTATTGCCAAAAATAATAAAGATTTAATTACAAATAGATATTTGTATGACAATTTAAAACAGTTTATTGATATTAATTTAAAATTTTCTCTCTGTATCCCAAAGGCTGTTTTTTTTTTTTTATTGAGAACATGACTAGTAGCAGGAAAACTAGAAGCTCCTACTGCCACTGTTTACCTGCAGACAGGCTGGGAAAGAGCTGAGTCATGTGACAGCTGTACATCAATTAGGAAAGAAGGTACTTAAATGTTTTTTGTTTTTATTTAACATAATTACAGTGCCATCATCCTTACATAAAGAAAGGGGATAATGTGAATTAAACAGTGTGTGTTTAGTATCACTTTTAGCTTTGACAATAAAACTTGGAAGCTGATTTGGTTTCTGTGCACAGCTGCACCAGATTTTGCACTCTTTCAGCTTTAGTAAAGCAACCCCTAAGTATCTGAGTTAGCCTTTTGGAGAAGAAAAGGAGAGAGGTGCACCAAAACTAAGTGCAATATTAACCCGCTGGTGCCGCCCAGCCCTTTTAGGGTTTCAGAACACGGGGGGCGGGGTTTTAGGGTCATGTGACCGCCGTGATTCGCTGTCACGGTGATTACATGATCTGGAAAGGTCCCGATCGAAAGAGGAGATCGGGACCTTTCCGTAAGTACCGGACATGTGTACTGGGAGTGCGCATGGCGCGCTCTCAGCACATATGTTTTTCTTAATTGCACACAAATGTGTGGCCACTCGGCTTCAAGGCCCAGACGCCGGGAGGCCGCACATTTGCGTGCAGCCGGCGCCAAGAGGTTAAAAGGTTATTTTTATTATCCTCCCTGGCGGTATTCCCGAGTGTAGCTCGGGGTAAAGTTTCAGTACCACAAGCGGTAACCCCGATCTACACTCAGGATTACCATGCGGCGCTGCTCCGCGATCCCTCGATCACTTACCTTGTCCTGTGCTCCCGCGATGTCCCTCCTGCAGTGTCCCCTGTAATGTCCTCCGACGGATGCCGGCATCTGTCATCTGGGTTCTGTTCCCTGCGACGTCGGGACGTACGGGGGACGGAACGGCGGGAAATTTGAAAATGACAAAAGTGACATTCACTAAAATCACATAGTATAACATTCCTGTATCAAACCATTTCACATACATTTTGTCCTGAGTGCTTTGTCCGGCGCCCTGCCTGCATTTTTACTGTTCTTTCTGCCTGGAAACTGAGAAACGTCCATGGTGTCCAAAAAGCGTCCCTTTAGGTCAAAAGCGGTTTTAGAC